>NC_053145.1:10170579-10484936 GCF_016808335.1 Panicum virgatum | reverse complement strand
TTGAATGGAAACTCTGGAGGTTGAATTTCTTCTTCCTCCATCGTTTCTGGTTTGGGGGAAGGTTCAGTGGTTGGTTCTATGTGAGTAGGTGATGGGGACGTAGAAACAACCAACAGAACTTCTTCATGGCTTGAGGATTCCGCTGACGGAAGGGTTTCAGTGAAGGATGTGTTCTCTAGAAAACGATCTAAGAGAGCTTCTCCTTCGACTGTGGTTTTATGCATGAACGCCCCTCCAGCAGTGATATCAAGCTGTTGGGCAGACTCCTTGCTAAGCCCTAACCAGAAGTGTTGAAGCAACACGTGGTTGGGGATAGACAAGATTGGGCCGCCATGGGTTAGCTTGGAAAACCTAGCCCAGGCTACACCTATGGACTCCTTCTCATCCTGACAAAAGTCAAGGATCTCTTTTCGTAGGGAAGCAATGTGAGAAATTGGGAAGAACGCAACACAGAACCTGTCTCTTAGCTCTTCCCACCCTCCGTTTACCTTTCCTACGTTATGGGCATACCATTGTTTCACTTTCTCAGTAAGGGAGAAAGGAAACAACTTCCACCGAAGTGTTTCCTATGCCATGCCTGCGATTGACAGACATGAGCACAGCTACTGCGATTGGTAGGGGTTTTCATCATCAAAACCCGAGAAGGATTGTTTCCGAACCATGGCTATGAAGCCAGTGCGGAGCTCAAAGCTAGAAGCTGTGATTGGCTTCGGTGATTGTGGTGGCTCTACAAACTCTCCCTTGGGAGCAGTAAGGTTTTGGATAGAAATGTGCTCCATGGTAATAGAAAAGTATGAAAGAAGACAAATGGTAAAAGAAAGGATACATGGGCAATCTAGGTTTGAAGATAACTACAGCAACCGTTTCCCGGCAACGGCGCCAGAAATGCTTATTGGTATTTCTTAACATTCACAGATAAGATCCACAAGCGCACGGAAGATACCATTGTAGCACTTCACCCGGAGAGTATTCAAGGTATCATGTTTTCTCAGGGAACAGAGGTGTAACGATCCTCAAGCTAGTGAACAAGAGGTAGGAGAGCTTTGGGTAGTGTGGTTTATCTAAAGATAAGGATCAATGTAAGGAAAACTTAGGCTTTCACTCGTTCACTTTGGGCACCGGTCTGACCCAGGTACTGTTAGGGACCTCCGGCTTGTAGCTCTACGCCGTACTTGGACAGGGAGGAGCGCACTAACCACGAAGCAGCTTCGTAGTGGACCGACGGGGCTGTCACCACCCGCGGTCTACCCTGCAATACTGTGGAGTACGAGGCAAACAAAGGCAATCTAGGGCCTTGACACCACGTCTAGTCCTTCGATTACTACTCTAGCGGTGTACAGGGTTACCCGTCTTTATCAGAGGCCCTCTACCAGAGTATCCATTACAAGAATGGACGATGAACCCGTAAATGAATGAATAACTTAAGGATACTTAACCAAGAACTTACCACAAGACGAACTCCGGATACTTATTCAAATGACTCGTATCCGTCGAGGTACAAGACAAAGAGAGACCGACAAGTCCGACTCTTCCCCGATCCTCCTCCTCACACACTCCCTACTCTAATGATACAAATGGAAGTCCTACCACTACTTCTCCAACTTGTGTAGTATCTCTTCTTGATTGTGAATGCCTTGAGAGGTTCTTCCCACCTCCTTTTATAGCTTGGATAGGTCGGTTCCCAGGGGAGATACGGGCGGGAACGCTGGTAACCTACGTTGGAATGGCGGTGGCAACCTTCCTTCCAAAGTTGAGGGGGTCAGGAATCTGTCCAGGTTCGGCCGACCCTTCGCGTGGGAGTCTAGAAGGTGGGTCCACATCGTGATTCTGTGTGTTTTCCATTCGGTTTGGTCTGTCTTGTGGGCCCTCTTTGTAAGTGTGACTCATGATTAAGTCTTTTGTGTATTTCCGTTGCGTATTGTGCTTGTTTTCTCCCATTTCCGCATATGGGTGCCTGCAAACCAAGAATCACCAAAACTCGTGGAATTGATTAGAATTAAGTCCTACAACTATGTTTGGTGATTGAATGTTACGAAAATGTGCAGAAGTTGACGGTTCTATTTCTGACTTAAGGACCGTCAACAGTGGCCGGTCCGAGCGCACCGGGAGCAGGAGTCTGATCCGTTCAGATGAATCCGTCCAGCTCGGGGAAGTCGTTTCGCCTTGGCTCCTCCTGCAGCAGCTCTCAGCACCTTCTTCTTCGGTCCTCCACGCTTTGACACATGGCAATGTCGAACAGCTCCTTCGTCATCTTGGGCTTCTTGCACCCAAGCTTGTGGACCAGGGACTCGCAGTTGGTCCCAGAGGGGAACGCCCTGATGACATCAACATCAGCGACGTCGGGCAGGATGTTGCCCTACTTGGAGAAGTGCTGGATGCTACTTGGAGAAGTAACGGATGTACTTGCGGAGAGACTCACCTTGCTTTTGCCTGCAGCTCCCAAGGTACCTGGAAGTTTCCCATGAACACCTCCTTGAGGTCGGACCATCTTTGGATCCGATCGGAAGGGATATGCTCAAGCCATGTACGTGTCGTTACAACCATTATTGCTAGGAACAATCGCAAGTTGTGGATGATGAAATAGTCGTCCTCCGTGCTGCCGGCTCGGCAGGCGAGCCGGTAGTCCTCGAGCCAGAGGCCGGGATTCATTTCCCTGGCATACCTTGGCGGTCAATACCGCTGGGGAACGGAACGTTGTGGATGTGCGATCCGGATGCCCCTAGGCCCCAGCGCGTCGGGGATCTCACCTCAGGCTCATCTCGGCTCAACTCGTGCCTACGGGCGTCAAGGGTGTGACGTACGTCGAGGTCAGCATCGAGACAGCTCTTCACCGGCACCCGCAGAGGCGTCGGTGCTGCAAACTATGCCTAGTTGACTGTGACATTCCTGATCCCTGACCCAGGCCGCGAGGGGTGGCCCTGGCTCAGGGCATGCATGTTGACGGCCATTATTTCACATTCTGGCCGTCAACTTCTTGGGAATAAAATAAGCTTTACACTATGTTTCATTCATACTTTGTTTATTTCTAAAGAGTTCCACAAGTTTTGGATGAGTTATGATATCAGGAGCAGGTGCACCAAAATTGAGCAAAATTGGGCAAAAACCCAGGCCGATCGGACTCTCCAAGGCCGGCCGGCCTGGCACCGCTGGAGATAGTGCCCCGTCTTTGATCCAGGGGCAATGTGACACACCCACAATGCCTCTGAGTCATGGATTGGATGTCGGTTTGATCAAGTGGATCGAAAGGCTTGCACAAGGATTAAAGGACCCACAACTCAGTGCAAACTCGTCTCCGAGTCATCGATCCACCACTCAGGCAAGATCACAAGCATACAAGTGAAACGTCGATGCAATGGAGGGCCGAGGTGGGCTAGAGGGAGGCCGGCCGGGCTCCCCTAGGCCGGCTGGCCTAGCACTGCAAGCGTTGAAGCCACGCAACAAACACCGACCCCAGGAGAAGATCAGAGACGTCCACGCAAAGGTGGTGGCCAGATGGCCACATCCCCAGGCCGGCCGGTCCCACTTTGCAGCCTCTCAGGATCCGGCTTCGCGTGGACGACAAGCACACCGACCTTACCTGCTTATAACTGACGCTACGGGTTTTACCGGCCAAGAACCGACACTGGAAGACTATAAATGGAGACGCCATCCATCACTTGTAACACACACCATTGGAGCTCTTCTCTCTTCACTTTACTTTCTAGAGTAGGTTAGTAGCTTGGGAGTTAGAGTCGAGTCGAGCTTGCTCGGGATTCCGGAGTCGTCAGAAGTCTGGTATAGCTCTTGTATCTTTCTTTTGACATTATAAATATAAGTTATCTTCTTTACTTTTCTGAGTCAGCTTTACTTTCCGCCTTCCTTTATCTTCTCGAGTCTGAGTGTTCAGCTTGAGCGTGGAAGTTGTACCTCAAGCTTAGGCTAAGTTATCTATCTAGTAATCGGGATCTTATCTTACGGGTTTTCTCACCCGGACTAGAGTTACTCAAGTTAGTGCTCTAGGTTGAGGGGGATTTCTCTCGAATGCCTCGAGAGAAATCCTAACACCGAGTGCAGACATGGTGTCTAACCTTAGTGTTAGCTAGAAAGTGTGTTCCACCCCATGGAACCGTTGCGGTAGGCGGCAGGTGATGACAGCCTTGTCCATCCCTTATAGTCCACCACGTTCGGGTGTTTTCAAAGCAGTAGTGTAGGTTGCCGTTGGACTCTCCTCTCATCCCTTTCTGAAGTCCTTTCTCTTCCAGCCGCCGAAGTAAGCTTTGTTGGTGATATGCCCAAGAGCCCATCATCACAATACGGTTTAAAGGCCCAAGTGGATATTGATCCAAGAGGGATTAGGGTTACTAATGGGCCTATGAGACAGAAGCCCATTAGTAGGCCCTATATATATGAGGGAGGGGCTAGGGGGGGCGATGACCTGAGCCGCGCCACCTCCCTAGCCGCCGCCCCTCCCTCTCTCTCGGCCGCCACCCTTGCCGTGCGTGCGGTGCTAGCACACCGACGCCCGGCGTTTCATCCCCGTACGTGTGGACTCCGTGGAGGCGCTGCTGCGACTGCTGCGCTGATCGGCTGCTGGGATCAAGTACGAGGAGCTCGGTTCGTGGGACGTGATCGACTACTTCCTCTACATCGACGCGCAACTTCTTCCGCTGCGCTGCGCGTCTAGTGGTAACGATCTATGATCTTCTACTCGCAAGTATCTTGGGTTTATGCGGTAGTGATGCTAGCGTAGCCTACCCGTTTACCTACAGTGGTACCAGAGCCATCTTGCGTAGTTTTTGGTCTGGATCTTTTTGCATATAGGTGATATGTTGTTGTAGTAGATTGGATCTATTACTTTTGCACGGTTTGATTAGATCAATTGGTCATAAGGGGTTAAAACTGGAGCGAGTTGATTGCGCGGCATGTGACAAAAGATTAGTTTGTGTTCTTTCTCTGTTATGCATACGACATGTCCCTACCGGCTGGAATCACCATCGGGACTAACTGTGTGCATAGTCAGCAGATTGAACCAACAGATCAAGGTCATGTGTAGATGCAGTCTTCTCAAGTGCAAAGTTTGCACGGTCAAGGTGATTGACCTAGTGAAAATTGAGGCATTATGAATGGCTCGGATTTGAGGTGATGCGATCACTCTGATGAGATTTTCATAGGGATTCCATAGATTTTCATAGGGACCGCCGTTGCTTTCTCGCTGTAGCGGCTTCCCAAGCGCTACTTTGGTAGAACACATCGTACGCCTAACTTGTTTTTGCAGGGTGTGATGTGAATGGTATGGCCTCAATGTCATGTGATGATGTATGTGATGATTTGTGCGGCCTGCGTGTCGCAAGTTAACACAACCGGGTTGAGGTTGCACCATTATTGTATAACGACCTGCGTGTCGACTTGTGATGTTTGAATCCTCATGTAATTATTTCACTAGCTATTAGATGTAGTAGCTTAGTATCTTTTCATGGAGGTTTCAATCATGATGGCAATGATGATCACCACAAGACAGGACGGATGGCAATGGAGGTCACCTTGGAGCCATGGCGATGGAGCCCATTGTGATGCAAGAGGCCATACTATTCACAATATAATATGATTATATGCCTGTGGTATTTATTTTCCTGTCATACTATTCTTTCATGCTTTTACATATGGTGGATGCTTTAATCATGATAGAATAGCTTCCCTCAGAAAAGTTTGAGTTTTTGATGCCTTTTACCAATAGCTGCACCTATAAATTTTGATCGTTGTGTGGTAGGTTTACCAAAGTAGAGTACCCTCAGCTATCACTTTTGTATAGGGTGGATGTCGGACATTCACAAGCATAGTATTGGTTTACTCAGCAAAGCTATCAAAACAGTTTTGGGCTTTAAGGCATAGGGTTGGGGCCGGGGCATTGGATGCCACCCAACAAACAAGAGTCGCATAGAGATGTGATTAGTAATTTGTTACTTACCTGTATCACTACTTTTCTAGCCGTGATGCTAAAGCTCACTAGAATTTTAGTGATTATGGATCTTGAACTACTATATGTCATTAGAGGGAAGATGACTTTGATATAGTAGGTTGTCTTTTGTTAAATCAGTTAATGAAAGTCTTTACATAAACTTAGTGCTGAAATCTTGCTTTACTTTAATGTTGTAGATCATGTCTGCCAGTAACAATTCCGCTTTTAATTTGCGTTCTGTTCTTGAGAAAGAAAAGTTGAATGGAACAAACTTTATTGATTGGTACCGCAATCTGAGAATTGTTCTCAGACAAGAGAAAAAGGAGTATGTTCTTGAGCAGCAATATCCTGATGATCTCCCTGACAATGCAACTACTGCTGATCGCAGAGCTTATGAGAAGCACTGCAATGACTCACTTGATGTCAGCTGTTTGATGCTCGCCACCATGTCCCCTGATCTGCAGAAGCAGTATGAGCATGCAGATGCTCATACCATGATCGAGGGGCTGCGTGGGATGTTTCAGAACCAAGCCAGGACTGAGAGGTTCAATATCTCAAAGTCCTTGTTTGCGTGCAAGCTGGCAGAAGGTAGCCCAGTCAGTCCTCATGTGATCAAAATGATTGGTTACATTGAGACTTTAGATAGACTTGGTTCTGAACTTCACCAAGACTTGGCTACTGATGTTATTCTCCAGTCGCTCCCGGCGAGCTATGAGCCTTTTATCATGAACTTTCAGATGAATGGCTTGGATAAAACATTGAGTGAGTTGCATGGGATGCTAAAAACAGCAGAGGAGAGCATTAAGAAGAATCCGAATCATGTGATGATGATTCAGAAGGGGAACAAAAAGAGGAAGCGTTGGACGCCTCCTAATCCCAAAGGTAAAGGCAAGGAAAAGAGTTCCGGTGGTGAGTCTTCGGGCTCTAAGCTAAAGCCAGCACCTAAGGCCAAATCTGGCCCTACTTCTGAAGATGAATGCTTCCACTGTCATGAAAAGGGACATTGGTCTAGGAACTGCAAGAAGTACTTGGAAGAAAAGAAGAAGAAGAAGGGAAGTGAGACTTCCACTTCAGGTATAAATGTTATAGAAATAAATATTGCATTATCTTCTAGTGAATCATGGGTATTTGATACTGGATCGATGATTCACACTTGCAAATCATTGCAGGGTCTAAGTGAGACTAGAAGATTTGCAAGAGGCGAGTTGGACGTTCGGGTCGGCAATGGCGCAAAGGTTGCGGTGTTGGCGGTCGGCACCTACCACTTGTCTCTACCCTCCGGATTAGTTTTGGAATTAAATAATTGTTATTGCATTCCTGCTTTGAGCAAGAACATTATTTCTTCTTCATGTTTGGAAGAAGTTGGTGATTTTAAGATTGTAATTGAGAACAAACGTTGTTCTATCTTTTGCAATGGTATTTTTTATGCTCATTGTCCATTGGTGAATGGATTATATGTTCTTGATCTTGAGGATAAATCTGTCTGTAACATTAATACTAAGAGGCTTAGACCAAATGATTTGAATCCCACTTTTATTTGGCATTGTCGCTTAGGTCATATAAATGAGAAGCGCATTGAACAACTCCATAAAGATGGATTGTTAATCTCATTTGATTTTGAATCATTTGACACATGTGAGTCTTGTTTGCTTGGAAAGATGACCAAAGCACCTTTCACTGGTTAGAGTGAGAGGGCGAGTGACTTGTTGGGACTTGTACATACCGATGTATGTGGACCAATGAGCTCAATAGCCAGAGGTGGTTTTCAGTACTTCATTACTTTCACTGATGACTTTAGTAGATATGGCTATATCTACTTAATGAGGCACAAGTCTGAATCGTTTGAAAAGTTCAAAGAATTTCAGAATGAAGTACAAAATCAATTAGGCAAGACAATTAAATTTCTGCGATCTGATCGTGGAGGAGAATATTTGAGCCTTGAATTTGGTGATCATTTGAAGCAATGTGGAATTATTCCGCAGCTAACTCCGCCCGGAACGCCTCAATGGAATGGGGTATCCGAACGGAGGAACCGAACCTTGTTGGACATGGTTAGGTCCATGATGAGCCAAGCTGATCTTCCATTGTCATTTTGGGGTTATGCTCTTGAAACTGCTGCGTTCACACTGAATAGGGTTCCAAGTAAGTCTGTTGAGAAGACACCATATGAGATATGGACTGGGAAGCGTCCCGGATTATCTTTTCTCAAAGTTTGGGGATGTGAGGCTTATGTCAAACGTTTGATGTCAGATAAGCTCACTCCAAAGTCAGACAAATGTTTCTTTGTGGGGTATCCTAGGGAAACCAAAGGATATTATTTTTACAATAAGGCGGAAGGCAAAGTATTTGTCGCTCGCAATGGTGTTTTCTTAGAAAAGGAGTTTCTCTCAAAAGGATTTAGTGGGAGCAAGGTGCAACTTGAAGAAATTCAGGAAACACCCGAAACTGTTTCAGCACCCACTGAAGATCCACGGGATGTGCAAGATGTTGCACAACCCGTAGTTGAGGCACCAGCCCCACGAAGGTCTATAAGGGCACGTCGCGCTACTGACAAGCTCAACCTCCTTATTACGGAGGAGCGCCATGTATTATTGATGGAAAATGATGAGCCCTTGACCTACAAAGAAGCAATGATGGGACCCGACTCCGACAAATGGCTTGAAGCCATGGAATCCGAGTTAAAATCCATGCATGATAATCAAGTTTGGAACTTGGTCGATCAGATTGACAGTGTAAGACCTGTCGATTGTAAGTGGATTTTTAAGAAAAAAATTAGACATAGATGGAAATGTTCACATCTATAAGGCACGATTGGTGGCGAAAGGTTTCCGACAAATTCAAGGTGTTGACTATGAGGAAACCTTTTCGCCCGTCGCAATGCTAAAGTCTGTTCGGATTCTCCTAGCAATTGCCGCATATTATGACTATGAGATATGGCAAATGGATGTCAAAACCGCTTTCCTTAATGGACATCTAAGTGAGGATGTGTATATGACACAGCCTGAAGGTTTTGTCAATCCTAAAAATGCTGGGAAAATATGTAAGCTTCAGAGGTCCATCTATGGATTGAAGCAAGCATCTCGGAGTTGGAATATTCGTTTTGATGAGGTAGTCAAAGGGTTTGGCTTCATCAAGAATGAAGATGAGCCTTGTGTTTACAAAAAGGCTAGTGGGAGCGCACTTGTGTTTCTGGTCCTATATGTGGATGACATATTACTGATCGGAAATGATATTCCAATGCTTGAAGCCGTTAAAACCTCATTGAAAAAGAGTTTTTCGATGAAGGATTTAGGAGAGGCGGCTTATATTCTGGGTATTAGGATCTATAGAGATAGATCAAAAAGGCTAATTGGATTGAGCCAAGACACGTACATTGACAAGATACTGAATCGGTTCAATATGCAAGATTCCAAGAAAGGTTTCTTGCCAATGTCACATGGCATTACTCTAAGCAAGAGTCAGTGTGCTACCACACCTGATGAGCAAAAGAGGATGAGTACGATTCCTTATGCTTCAGCCATAGGGTCGATCATGTATGCTATGCTTTGCACGCGCCCAGATGTTTCCTTTGCTCTAAGTGTTACGAGCAGGTATCAGTCAGATTTCGGTGAACCTCACTGGACAATTGTAAAGAGTATCCTTAAGTACTTGAGAAGAACTAAGGATATGTTCCTAATATTTGGAGGCGAAGATGAGCTCCTTGTAAAGGGTTACACCGATGCTAGTTTTCAAACAGACAAAGATGACTCCAAATCGCAATCCGGTTTTGTTTTCTGCCTCAATGGTGGGGCAGTGAGCTGGAAGAGTTCCAAGCAAGATACGGTGGCTGATTCGACGACAGAGGCCGAGTATATTGCAGCTTCCGAAGCTGCAAAAGAAGCTGTTTGGATCAGAAAGTTTGTTTCTGACTTGGGTGTTGTTCCTAGTGCGTCCAGTCCAGTGGACCTCTATTGTGATAATAGTGGTGCCGTTGCACTAGCAAAGGAGCCTAGAACAACTAAGAAGTCCAGACATATACTGCGAAAGTATCACCTCATCCGTAACTTTGTTGAGAGAGGTGATGTGAAGGTTTGCAAGGTGCACACGGATTCAAACGTTGCTGATCCGTTGACGAAGCCTCTCCCACAATCAAAGCATGAGGCGCACATGAGATCTATGGGTATTAGATACTTACATCAGTGATTCTAGTGTGCGTGGGAGATTTTGTGTCATGAGTATGTTTATGTAATGATAAATAATTGTTATTTGTTCCATGGATGATTATTTTACATTGATTATCAAGTATGTGACTTGTTCGTGAAACTCTTTGTTGAAAATGATATGATTCTAAATTATCCCTAGTTTATGTCGTTGTGTGGGACAACAACGACGTTGAGACTAGCACATGCATTAATTGATGATCATGTTTCACGGATCATGGATATGGAGATATCGGATTAATGATGTGGACACATGTTGGTGAACATGGTGTTGGATTGACCCACTCCAAGACAATGTTGGGATTGTTATTTTGTATGTGCCATCAGTTGTTCTTGAGTGTTATACCTACTGAATCCTTAGACCTGAGATCGCCATTGTTTCTCACTGTGTGTAGTGGTGCATCTTGGGGCTGCTAAACGCTACTCCGTGACTGGGTAGTTACAAAAGCAGCTTACAGGTATGTCATGAAACATGGAATGGGATGTGAGCGGATCAAGATGGAATTTGCCCCTCCTAGATAACGGGAGAGATATCTCTGGGCCCCTCGAGATAGTTGGATTTGAAAGTGCATGGCCATGCCAAAGTGATTAAAGAGTTAATCATGATGACTAAAGGTTAGTTATGAATAGAATCCACTATTAGATCGAGAGAATGGTCGAGCTATCACAAAGGTGGCACGCATCTCGCTTTGAGCTTGACTGGTATCGTGTGGCAAAGGGATCAGTGTATGAGTATATCTATGGTTCGGCCGATATGATCTTTATGTGTATTTGTGAGTCACTATGCCCTGCTAGGTGCCGCTATTGACTTGTGATTCGGAAATGATTTCCGATCACGACCACCTACACATGAATCTAACGGGTCACACACTTAAGGGGTTTGGAATGTTGGAAAGCTTGCATGTATGATTGTCCCTAGTGCAAGTGGGAGATTGTTGGTGATATGCCCAAGAGCCCATCATCACAATACGGTTTAAAGGCCCAAGTGGATATTGATCCAAGAGGGATTAGGGTTACTAATGGGCCTATGAGACAGAAGCCCATTAGTAGGCCCTATATATATGAGGGAGGGGCTAGGGGGGGCGATGACCTGAGCCGCGCCACCTCCCTAGCCGCCGCCCCTCCCTCTCTCTCGGCCGCCGCCCTTGCCGTGCGTGCGGTGCTAGCACACCGACGCCCGGCGTTTCATCCCCGTACGTGTGGACTCCGTGGAGGCGCTGCTGCGACTGCTGCGCTGATCGGCTGCTGGGATCAAGTACGAGGAGCTCGGTTCGTGGGACGTGATCGACTACTTCCTCTACATCGACGCGCGACTTCTTCCGCTGCGCTGCGCGTCTAGTGGTAACGATCTATGATCTTCTACTCGCAAGTATCTTGGGTTTATGCGGTAGTGATGCTAGCGTAGCCTACCCGTTTACCTACAAGCTTTGCTTTCCCGAAAACTAGTTAGGTGTTTAGTCTAATCTAGAGAGGCTAGCTCGATAGTTCAGAAGTATATCAGGTGTCTTATCTCGCTCGTTGTCCTCCCAGCTGCTACATCTCTAAGGAATTGAGCCTCCGTGTGTCACTCGGTCATCCACTGGCTATTTATCCTATCTACCTATCTGGCTTACACCTGTCTAGTTAGCCGGTTGATTAAGCTAGTATGGTTATCACTCGATTTACGATACCCTTTACCATAGTGCTTCCCTGAGGAAAAATACGAAACCCTGGAATACTCCAAGGTGAAGTGTTACAGTGGTGATTCTTTGCGCTTGCAGAATATATATTATATTGGGCATAAGAAACGCCAACAAGCATTTCTGGCGCCGTTGCCGGGGAAGCAATTGGCTAAAGATATCGTAAATAGTTTGATAAACTTTACTAGTTTGTCACCGCTAACCTTAGCGGGCTTATCATTGCTCTCTCTATCTTTTGATTGATGCAGAGCAGTGCATGACCAGTTTCGACCTACCAAGTAACTTCAATCCGAATCCAGAAAGAATTGGGAGAATTGTGAGATGCCGCATCATCCCACCTCTAAAAAGACTCACTTGGCCCCGAAGTTCACTGTCCACTTCAGCCGCCTCACCCATGGCTCAGAAGACTCTTCTTCAGTTCTCTGCCCCGTCCAGTAGCCACATCCCTATTGGATTGCACAAAAACCAAGCCGGCAATGATGGCTTTGAGCTGAAGGCTGGACTGGTGAACATGGTCTAGGACAGTCTGTTCTGTGGAAAGGCATCCGAGGATGCCAACGCCCATCTCTAGAACTTCATGGAGGTGAGCAACACCATCAACCCCAAGGGAACTACATTGGATATCGTCCGCCTTCGGCTGTTTCCGTTCTCACTGCTTGGGAAGGCCAAGACATTGTTGTACTCCAACAAGGAAGCTTTTACTACATGGGAAGCTTGTTCAAATGCATTCCTAGCTAAGTACTTTCTAGTGTGCAAGACCAATGCCCTCCGAAACAGGATCACCGAAATTCAGCAATTACCGGATGAGACTATCCCAAAAGTCTGGGAACGTCTCCAAGAATACATCCAAGCATGCCCACACCACGGCATAGAAGAATGGCTGATTATTCAGAACTTCTTCCATGGTCTAAATCAGCAAGCTCAGGACCACATTGACGCAGTAGCAGGTGGTTCTTTCCTTTCTCTCAATGTTGCGAGAGCAAAGACACTGATTGACAAGATAGCTTCCAACTAAAGTTAGAAAGGTGAAAGGCAGCCATCCCGTCCTAGTGAGGCGTGCATCAAATCGACAGTGTCAACATGTTGGCTGCCAAGATGGATCTTCTCATAAAGAAGCTGGAATCTCCGCACCAGGAGGTTAACCAGGTTTCAGAGTCTCGAATGAAATGTGAAACATGTGGCGAGACTGGGCACTCGGGCAACTCTTGCCTATTAACTCAAGAGGACGCAAACTTCGTTGGAAGCAACAACAATCCCAACTCGGGATTTCGTCCTTAGCAGGGTTAGAACTCAAAGCCCAACCTCCCCTTCGGTCAACAACAAGGTATGAACTTTGCTAACAATTTTCAGCCCACCCTAAAAGACCTAGTGTACAACCAGGAACAAATAAATGATAACATTAGTAAGAAATTTCTTGCTAATGACAAGATTTTGGAATCTATGGCTACACAACTAGAGGGCTTTAATTCGGTTATTAAAAACCAGTTGAGCTTTAATAAGATGATAGAAACCCAAGTAGCTCAATTAGCATCTTCTTGTCCTAACGCTAACACGGGGAAAATGCCCGGGCGACCGGAAGGTACCCCAAAGGAAAATGTTAGTGCGGTGACTACGCGTGGTGGTAAGTTCACACGAGAGCCACCTTTCCTCCTAGATGCAGGAAACCAGTGAAAGACCGTAACCGCTAGTCATACCGACGTTGATGGCAAGGTGCAGGAGGAGGCCGTCGATTCCAACACTTCTACAACCCAGGAAGACCCTGTGGAACCCCCTAGAACTTCACGGGACTACCACGATACAACTGCCTTACCGTTTTCAGAGCGGATAAGGAAGCCGGTGGCCGAGGAACAATTCGGCAAGTTCGTCGAGGTAATAAAGAAGTTGTATGTCAATATACCACTTCTTGATGCTATGCAGGTACCCTCGTATGCCAAGTATATCAAGGATATCCTTAGAAACAAGCGGACTCTGCCCACCACCGAGGTCGTGCAGTTAACAGAAGAGTGTAGCACTGCTATACTCGATCCTCTCCTGGTGAAGAAGAAGGACCCAGGCTGCCCTACCATCACATACTCAATCGGGGCCCAACACTTCTCAAACGCTCTCTGCGACTTGGGAGCAAGAGTCAGTGTCATGCCGAAGGTAGTTTACGATAAACTTAACCATCATGCATTTGCCCCAACTGCCATGTGTTTGCAGCTAGCGGACCAAATGGTTCGCTACCCCACGGGAATAGTGGAGATTATTCCGGTCAAGATTCGGAATTTCTTCATTCCCATCGACTTCGTCGTTCTCAATATGGAAGTTGACACCAAGACGCCTCTCATCTTGGGAAGGCCATTTTTTAGCACAGCAAACGCACATATCGATGTGGGAGTTGGAGAAATCCAGCTCAACATCAATGGGCAGAAGGAGAAGTTCGCCTTCAAACCGAAGGTCGAACAATGCTCACAAGTCAAGGCGATCCACCGAAAAAAGAAATCTGAGGAGTCGAAGAAACCATCACTCCCATCCATCGAAGCCCTCATCAAATTCGTAGAAAGTCTACGGATTCAGGAGGAAATAAGAATTCAGGAGGAGGCGAAACAAATCAACCTTCACAACCACAGAAATGCAAGACGAAGAATCCAGCGTAAGAAATTTCTGGAATCAAAAAATAAATAGGTCGAAACACCACCCACACCCAAGAAAGTGTGGCAAAAGAAAGTGTCATCGCCAAGGACTCCATCCGGCGACGACAATCGAACCAAAGGAATGGAGAGTCCTGCTCCAAACTCAAAACCCGAGCCCTCGTCATGAGGTACGTGGTACACATCCATCATCGCGTTGCATATAGGTTAGTTTAAATTTTTCTGTGCATAATTTTTGTTTCACCTTTGCATAAGCATTTTGTTATTTTCAACCAATGCATGTTTAAATCCTGAAACTTTGCATACAAAGAACTTCACAAAAAAAATTCAAAATTTTTCGGCCAAATTTTAGGCCGGCCAGCCCCACCTCTTTTTTTTCTGGCCAGGAGCAGCAGGGAATGGGAAGCATGGCGTGCAAGTGGAGCAAAGGAAAAAGGACAAGCACTGAACGTGCAGGAGCCAGGCCGATCGGCCCCATGCATGCCGGCCGGCCTCCCTACTCCGTTCATGTCCCATCACCACCGAAAGAAGCACTACCACCTGCAAGTCTAAGGAGTAGGCCGCCGCCGCGGCTCGTTCGCCACCGGTCAGAGGCCGGCCGGCCTGGCTCTGGCGCCCGGCTACAAAAGCCGACGAGTGACGCTTCCCAGTGCACCACAAGCTCAGGTTCTCTTGCCTCTGCCCGAGCTCAAACATCTCCTTCCCCTTTTTTAAGTTTCTTTGCTTAATTAAGCCCTTTTGAGTTAATTAAGTAAAGAACTTGAGTGCTAGCTCAACCCCAAATAAATAAAATTTAGTAGTAGTAATTGGTGAAGTTCATAAACCAGAAAAACACTAAAATATTTCCCCTTCAAATAAAAATCATGACACGCTGAATGACAAACGTTTGTGGTGGTTTAACGCCATGCAAGAACGACTAACGTTAACCCTCTTCTTAATCCTTGTTTCCTTCGGGTCTTGCTTGTGCTAACATTTTGCAGGCACCATGTTGAATCGAGCCAAGGAGAAGGTCAAGAGAGCACTTTCGAGAAGGTCGAGAAGCTCGCGGAGTTCATTTTCTTCCCGGGATAATATGTTGGTCGACTCTGGTCACCGTTCACACACATCTCGAGAGGAAGAAGAAATTCCTGCAGTCCCACAGAGCTGTTTCCGCATCAGGATCCTGACGATGGTTGAACAAATCGTCGTCAAGAATGACTACGAGCGGCAAGCACTTGAGCTACTGAAGAGGCAGACTTTCGGCCATGCCAAGAGGTTTGAAACTCGCTTCCTCATCATGAAAGGACTTATGGAAGACATGAACCAAGCTTTCACTGCCGTCGGATGGGAAAAATTTCACTAACATCGTCGAACCAGGTTCACAACTCTTGACCATGGAATTTCTCATCTCTCTTACTGTTGAAGAAACCGGGACCGAAACAAAAGTTTACTTTCGGTTCTTTAACGAACAATTTGAGATGACCCTAAAACAGTTCAGTGTCGCATTGGGTTTTCACAAAAGATGCATCCTTGACCCCAACACACTTGCTGAAAATTACCAGTTCGACCGTAGTTCTTGGTGGAGTTTAATTTCTAATGAACATGTGAGTAGCAAGAACAGCATAGTCTCCATTTGTAGCGAAAATGGCCTCTCATGCCATATTTCAATATAATGTTTTGGCGATTGATGACACATACAACACTTGGACTAATATCATTGTTAAGATAAACATTCCCAGGCTTTTAGGTTCAAGTGATGACAAAGAGAAGATAGGCGAAGCTAGGCCCGAAGGGCCACCCCGAAGGGCCTGGATAGCGGACGGGGGTCGAGGGGGGGCCGCCCCTCGCGGGTCTCAGGGCAGCGCCCTGAAAGCTCTTCGGTCCAAGGGATAAGGATTGAGGCATTTTGCTATCATCGGTTAAACCGACGTAGGGCAAAATGAACTCACCGGTGCAATCACAGAGAAGGTCTGCAGGCTAGGGTTTTACACCGGATTAACCGACGTTGAAGAAAATGCATACGTCGGTGCATTGCCAAATGAAGACCAAGGAAAATACCTACATCGGTTGAACCGACGATGCATCGGTTCAGTTGTCCAGAGAGGTGGTTTTTGGAGGAACGTGAAGAAGTTACAATCACCGGTTAAACCGACGTTCATTTTACATACACCGGTTGATTGCATCGGTTAAACCGGCGATACACCGGTTAATTGCTAACGGCTAGTTTTTCAAGTGGCAGTTTACATACACCGGTTGAACCGATGATGGCTTTTGGGGTACGTCGGATTAACCGGCGTTAAGCACATTTCTGGCAGCTTTTCTCCAACGGCTATATTTGGTTGTGCTGCCTATATATACCCCCAAGGCCGGGTCATTTGAGTAGGCTAGAGTTAAAAAAAGTATACAAGAGCTAAAGATCATCTCCAACCACCATAGAGCTTCATTGTACATCATATAGGCTTAAGCATACTTGTGAGAGTGCTTAGTGCTTGTTTAGGCTTAGTTCTTGAGAGAACTAGCTTGAGAGAAAGCCTTGCTGTGGCAAGCACCTTGTGTACTCGTCGTGTGACCCTCCAACTTGGTGTGGAGTGGCAACGACACTTTGTGCGGGGAAGGAGGTCGCTACTTGGTGTTAAAGCTCCAAGATAGTGAAGACGGTGCCGTGGTGACGCTTCAAGATAGACGGTGGCGGTGACCTCGTCTTTGTGACTTGGCGTCACTTAGCCTTTGCTTGTCGGGAGCCTTGGAGGCGTGGCAAGACGGTGAACGAGCGAAGAGACTTGGTATCACACTTGTTCGTGTTGGACAAGTGGCCGTGGACGTAGGGAGGGACTTTGGTGTCCTAACCGAACCACATTAAATCGTGTGTCTTGGTGTCTTCACGGGAGTTTGCATATCCTCTCCCTTACCGCTTTACTTACCGCATTACGTTTCCGCATTTACTCTTTCTTGCTTACCTTTACTTTCCTAGTTAGTTTGATTAGGTTTGGCTATAGGTTGCAAGTCTTTTGGGGTAAGTAGAGGGTAGCATAGATAAACCTTAGTCATAACTAGCATGTGTAGGACGGGTTAGGTTTGTCTTATGCAATTAGATTGAGCCCTAGATCAAAAAGCGATTAGCGACCCTATTCACCCCCTCCCCCTCTAGGGTCGGACACCCCGGTAATCCTTATACCATTCATAATCCTACTCTGAGATTTCTTGCCAAGTGGCTCGCCATGGTCATGCACCCTTGTGCAGACCTCTGCCTCTGCAACTTACCTGAGCTGCAATGTCTGTATGCTATGGCAAACAAGATTCGCTTCTCGCCCGTCAGAAGCATGCTCACTCATTGGCAGAAGATGATTTCGGGCAAAAGTCCCATTGACATAACCTCTCTGGTCACTCGCATGGCGAGGTATGTCAAAGCGATGGATGGCGCCGAAGTCACCTTCTTGCCTGAGATGGAGGCACAGATATATGAGGTCGGTCTCGAGCATTTTGTGCAAGGGCACATGATGCGAGAGGGGCCAGGAAATCCTATCTTTATGTGTTACCCCGGGTACGATAGGGAGATCGAGCTGCCATGCCCAAGACTCTCTCTCTACTCGGTAAAAAGTCTAACCTTGCAGATAGAGAAAAGAGAATCCGCACGACGGAGTGTTGCAGGACCACAGATGAGGAGCAGGACTCGGCACGAGCAAGCCGGAGCAGGACCATCGCGACGGACACCCCCGGTTTATACCTCGGCACAACCAGTGCCGTCCACACAGAACATGAGCTTCGAGGAGGCATACGGGCACTACACCTATACCGACCCGAACCCATATCAGGCCAGCGGTAGTGGGTACACCGGTGGGCAAGAACCGTACTACTCTCCAGGTATTCATCCGTCTTATGGTCCACAGGTGGGTCCTTCATCATCAGTATGCTTCAACTGGGAGGACCCGGTTCTTCGGAGCATCTCAGATCTCTCAAACTGCATCACCACCCTCGGTACACAGTAGCAGCAGATGCAGGATACAATGACACACAACACCAAGCTCACTCAGCAGAGCTGGGGGTTGACATCCGCCTTGCAGCACGATGTGTCCAACGTCTTCATTCACTTGGGGCTGGACTACCAGCAGTCCCAGCCGTTCTAGCAGCCCGATCAGGAGAACAATGATGATGACCCCGACGAGGAAGAACAGGACTCCGATGAGGAGGACTGAGCTTCATCGAAGCTTGGGGGTCCCACTACCCGGTAAGACATCACACCCGTCCTTTCATTCAGCAACTATGCCATGCTCTAAATAAATTAAAAACAACAACAACAACAACAACAACAACAACAACAACAATAATAATAATAATAATAATAATAATAATAATAATAATAATAATAATAATAATAATAATAATAATCTCATAACAAAAATCCCAAAAATATTTTCATGCTTTGAATAAAATTCATATGAGTGGAAACCTGTGTAAGCTCTTACTTTGGATATGATGAATAGTTGCTCTGTTCAAGCCTTGTATGTGCCTCGTATACAGCTTTTTACTCCCCTAGTACCTGAACTAGTTGGCACATATTAGTTCCACTGAAAATCTGGTTGATGTGGAGGTATGAGTTTAATTTCCAAAGTCTAAGTTGTTGCGGGATTCGAGATAGCCCAAACCGGATTTAAGCTGTTTGCTCTAGTAAGGAACCTCTCGGAATTCTTTTAAAAATTAAAATTTTGGTGAAGGTTTTCCCGTGGTTAAAATGACCCATCCAGAGCCTTATATTTCATAAACTGCTATGAGGTTTCTGAAGTTACTTTGAGCTTTGTTGAATGGTATGTCCGCTTCGGGAATGGTACTTGCCAGGTTTTTAAATAGCCAATTTAGGGTAATTAGAACCAAATCATGCATCATTAAATAGGAAACCTTGAATTAACACATGTGTATGCATGAATGTCTATATGTATGTGTGTCTATGTGTGTGTTTGAACATAGGGGAGAACACTTAAATAACTTTTGAACCGATGCATATGAAATTGATTAGGCATCTCATTAACATCATGATAAACCAAAGTTTAGTTGATGTCAAGGGGAGAAAATAAATTTTTACACATGAAATGACGAGTTCTTCAAATCACAGTTTTTAAACGTTTAGATTATCTTTCAAATCGTAACGAACAGGTTTTAAAAATGAATTTTAAACTGTTGCTCAAATGAATTTTTGCCCAAAACCAGTGTTATAGGTTTTCGAATGACGAACAACTTTAGTGTTCAAAGTTTTTTCGAGTTGCTACACAAAAATGGGAGAAAAAGTTGATTTCCGAAGCGTATACGATATTTTTTCAAATGCATTCAAGTTTTAATGTTTATTTTTCAAATCAGTGTTCAAATGAAAAAGTACCTAAAATGAAAGTTGTAGATCTCGAAATTTTAAGCAAGTTTGGTATTCAAAAGTTTTTCATTTGACCTTTGGAATAGGGAGAAAAATTGAGTTTACAAACTGGAGTTTTGAACTTCGCTTTATTTAGGAAATTGCCCTCACTCCATCTCCCTTCTCTGTTTCTCGCCGTGACGGCGTTCGCCGCCGGCGTCGGCCACGCGTTGCACCCTCGCCGCATCCCCGACTAAACCACTCTCACGCCCACAGTTTCGCCCCCAAAACCACCTTCTCTGGCTGCACCTGAGCTTGACACGCGCCATTGACGCCGTGGTTGAGCTCCTGCTGCTGCGCCATCCGTCCTCTGGCCAGATGAACCTCTCCGGGGTGCAGCACATGTTCCCCAGCTCGACCTTCCTCTGGCGCACCTAGTTTTCCTCCTCCCCGAAGCAATCGCTCGCCACGCGCCCCGTCCAAAGCCACCGCGTCCATTGCCGGCAAGCTCGGCCACGCTGTAGAACACCCCTCCCCACCTCATTCCGGCCTGAACCAACTCGAGCATCACCTTCATCTCATCCCCAAAGACCTCCTCGACCCATCCCCCTCCACCCCAAAGCACCTGAACGCCGCCCAGAACCACGCCGCCCGCCATGGCCATCGGCTCCTAGGAGCTCACCGTGGAGCTCCCACCTCCGGCCATCCACGCCCCGAGCTGACCCCGGGAATGGAACCCCTCCATCCCTGTGAAGCTTCCGAGCCCATCCATCACCGCCCCCTCGCGCCGGAGCGCCGCTGCGCCGAGCAGCTATCGCCGCCGACCGCACTACTCCGTGGAGCCGCCTCCTCCGAGCACTTCCCCGAGCCCCGAGATCACCCAAAGGTGCGGCGTGAACCCCTCTCCCTTTTCCCCAACTTTCCCCTCGCCGTCAGCAAGGGACCTCATCGAAAAATGCCACGTAAACCTCTCCTCTGTTCTGTCCAGTCTGCCAGGGACCTTCCCTGAGAAGAAACAAACGTCCAGGGGCTAAACTGAAATTAGTGAACTTGTAAAATGCTTATAAAATTGTAGAAAAATCATAAAAATGCAAATCCAACTGTTCTGGAATCCTTGTGACAAACTCTACAACTTTTATTCCATTCACATACTCAGATTTTGCTTACATTTTAATCTAGGAAAAAGATTAGATTAAGGTGACTTTAATTGTTCTAGGAGTTCTGCTCAGTGTCTTTGTGTGATTTTTGATAGGTAGCTACTTCATGGAATGCTTAGCTTGGTGTAAAAATTTGAGCACCAGATAAGTCTTATAACTAGATGAAACCCTACTCTTTGTTGGATCTAGCATAATACTTTGCATTTTTGTTCTTGATGTTATAATGAATATTTATGGATGAAACTTTTTCTGTACACTTAATATCCTGAAATAACAATGCAGTAAAAGTTTGAAAGCCATCACATGTTTCTAGATATGATTTTGATTTAATCCATGTGTAATAGTGCTATCTCATGATAAATAGTTCTAGTGCTTAGAAAAATCTGAAATTTATACCATTATTTAGTTTTGGGTATATGAACACATGCCAAGTTTGAGGGTCAAATGTGGAGTAGAACCTGAGAGGTTAATTACTCTTGATATCACCTTGCTTAGTTTGTCATTTTTGCTCTAGTCTTTATGCTACATATTTATATATGATTTTTGCAGAGAATGACATTATATGTAGTTGTTGTACAAAAAGTTTGAACAAGTCTACTTAACAGAAACTAGCTGGATTATTTATGCATGTTGTTACATAAGTAAATGCATTACTGAAGTTGTAAATGGTTTTAAATGCTGAAAATTTTACTGTAGTTTTATCATGCTTAGTGTAGGCTCTGATAAAATTTTGAAACCCACCCCGTTCTTTTATGAACTAAATTGTGTTAAATAACTACTCTATAAATGACTGCCCAGGAATTATTAATTGACAAGTTTCCCCTACCAACTCACTTTATGTTGGACTACAACTTTATCGTGAAGGAAAAATAATAACAACTAAATCGCTAAACAACTCGGAACTTTGCATTCATACATATGCATTGTTGCATTTCATTTAGGTACGATAGATGAACCACGTAAAGGATGTGACGTCGGAGCCGAGTCAGAAGATGGTGAATGGTGGACACATCTAGAAGATGGACGGATGGATCCCGATGTGCACGACCGAAGGAAGATGCTCGCCGAGCCACTATCCTTTAACTAACACTGACATAGTGTTAATCCCAGGCAAGCCCCGTGCATCAATCCCAGTATTTTAAATGCTATTCAAATTATGTTCCTATTATGTATCTGTACATTTATGTTTACAGGAGTTGACTGGAACCTTAGATGCTTGATCCTAGATACTGTTATCGCCATAAATTGACAGGATTAATTTATGGGCCGAAAGCAAGATGGGCTTAAAGCAGAAGATTAAGAAGACATGTAAATCGGCTCCTGCGTGAGCAACTGGGCCACATGGGCCATGTATCCTTAGATTTAGTTTAAGATTAGAGATAGAGTCCGATCAGTACAAGATTAGTTTAGATTGTTTCCCAAGTCTCCGGACAATAAATATGTACCCTTTGTTATTCGTAAAGGAGAGCGTCATCACGTCTCGCAAACAACAACTCTCGGCGCATCGCCACCCCTAATCCTAGGGTTTCATCCAAGTAAGTGCCATGCTGCCCTGATCGCTTCTTGCGATCAGGGCAGCGTAGTTCTTGCTTTTACCTTGGTATTACTCGTACTGAAGCGTTTTTGATGGCGAGTAATGCTAGTTATCCTGATGTTCGTAGCATGGCTTTTAGTAAATCTGTTATGCTTCGTTGCTTATCATCTACGAATATCATGTTGTCTCTGTGCCATCACGTTTCAATTTCATGCTAGTTCTTATCACATAGAATTAGTCGCACAGAAGCAACACCCTGCTTCTTTTATGTTTAGCAGATCTAATCTGTTATGGTTTGCTCTTATTTTAGGAGTTGGCGTAATATCTGCTAGGTTAGGCCTTGCAAACGGATTGGATGATCCGGTGGCGTAGTAGATGCTTTATCTTGGCCTTGATAGGGATTGTTATGGGAATCGGCTCTTGCTAGTTCTTAGGCCTCTGTTTTGGGTTTTGGTTCAGTTGTCTGTTACGTTCATTAGGCCAAGTCACGTGTAGGATGTTCCGATCTAGTAGTGAAGCTTTTACCATCGTGGATTAGATTAGCTAGATTTAATTGAAGCAGCTTTACAGTTATTTGCTTTATTCATCAGAATCTGGATAGATGCAGATCCCATCTGACACCGGGACTCGATCGGCTCTTTAAAGCCGATGCAAGAGTCTTTCCGGGGAGCCGACCACGGCTCGGACTTACGTTTACACGTATCTTTTTATGCAGAAAACTATTTGGAGCACGTTCGCACCCTCCTGATCAGGTATAGGTCAGGTGGCACGCCCGGTTTTCCACAGAACCTCCGGGCGCATGACGGAATTGCGGGCCATCGACGAGGGAGCAGTGCCTGCCAGCGCCCTGGCGACCTCCCGGCTCTTCGTGTTGCCCGTCGCTACTCGCTGGTGGGTTTCGACCGACAACACATTCTGGCACGCCAGGTGGGACCCTTCTCGGCAACAATGTTTGGAGCTCAAGATCAAGAACCCACTCCCAAGCCCGTCACGTATGAAGAGCTCTCTCCTGAACACAAGAAGAAGTATGATGAGATCAAAGCTCTGCTGGAAGCCGATCTCATCGGCTCTTTTGAGAGGACCCGCAACCATGGCATCAGGTGGAAGGGGTTCTCGCCAGAAGGCGCTCTCGACAACGTGGATCTGTCTGTGCCATCAGAGGAGCGCACCAGGGCCCTGCGTCAGGAGATGAACTACATGGTGGCCCATTCGCTTCATCGGCACTCTCAGAGCCTGATGAACGAGCTTGAGCGCATGGCGCACCGCGTCATCCAGGAAATAATCAAGAACCAGTACTCTCCATCGGGACCAACCCTGGGGAGTCACACAGAGGAAGCTGCACTGCATTCTAGGCCGCAATTGCCGTTCTCATTTGCGGCCCCAAGACCACAAAATTCGCTGATCTGCGTCGTCCACAAGATCGGCGGTGATCCTGGAGAAGGCCAATTCCTCACCGAGCCACCCAAGGAGATCCCGCATGGCTACACGTGTGCGTACATCCCTGACAGCGTCAATCCAACACACTCGGTGCAGATGGTAAACCCAGGAGCTTCTGGAGCAGACGCGGAGAAACAAGCGTGGCTGGCAAAGTACGCTACTGGGCCGAGTGCTGAGCCATCGGCCCCAGGAGTTCTTAGTGTGGAGTAGGTCAGTGCAATACTGAGGGACCAGTTTAGCATCCTGCCCAAGAGGAAAGCGATCGGCTATTCCAAGCCGTACCCAAGTGATTATGACTTGATCCCGTTGCCTCCCAAGTATCGGCTTCCTGAGTTCACCAAGTTCAACGAGTCAGAAGGAGCTAGCTCCATAGCGCATGTGAGCCAATACTTAACGCAGCTTGGGATGATCTCAGTATCGGATCCTCTGAGGGTCCGGTTCTTTGGCCAGTCCCTTACAGGCCCAGCTTTTGGATGGTATGCATCACTGGCTCCGGATTCGATTCGAACTTAGAGGCAGCTCGAAGATCAGTTCCACACCCAGTACCACTCGGAGGCTGCTGAAGCTGGAATTGCCGACCTCACCCAAGTCAGGCAAAAGCAGGGAGAGACTGTGTCAGAGTACATACAGTGCTTCAGAGAAGTCAAGAACCGATGCTACTCGTCGCGCATCACAGAGAAGGAGGCAGTCGATCTGGCTGTCCTGGGACTTGCTAAACCGATCAAGGATGCGGCTTTTCAGTTGGAGTTCACATCTTTGGCGCACCTGGTGCAGAAGCTTACAGTGTATGAACACTACCATCCTGAGCTATACCAGGACAAGTTCAAGTGCCATGTAAACATGGCCCAGGCGGGTGAATCTAATGACTCTGACGAGGAGCAAGAAGTGGCCGTGGAAGAATGGACTCGGGGGGCAAATCCTGTCCCGTGCAAGTGGGTCAAACAGCAGGGGCTTGTGAAAGGCTTCGACTTCGACGTGACCAAAGCAGAGCAGATATTTGATCTGCTCCTCAAAGAAAAATAGCTGAAGCTCCCAGAGAATCACAAGCTTCCGACGGCACAAGAGCTGCAGGGGAGGCTGTACTGCAAATGGCACCACTCGTTCACTTATGCCACGGGTGAATGCAAGGAGCTGCGTTGTCAGATCCAATCGGCTATCGAGCAAGGCCGATTAATCCTGGCTCAACACACAATGAAGGTTGACACAAAGCCCTTCCCGCAAGCTAATGTCATGGAGCTGTCAGACTTCGGATCCGAGGGCCAGGATCTAGCATTCCAGATCAACATGGTGGGACCCATGCGCCGCCATGACAAGCAGAGGAGAGAGGCCGCTTCTGGCAAACGGCCACAGGATGAACGCAAGTTGGAACAGCAACATGTGACTGAAGAGTAGGTGCGTCACATCCGCAATCAGCTTCCAGCTTCTAATCGGCTTCTGGAGAAGTACCAGTACCAGTACAAGTTGCGCCGCCAATACGAATCAGAGGAGGACGAGTACGAGCACCGCACATGAAGGACACTGGGGAGACGCTAGGCTATACGCGACCACTGGCATTGCCCGTTCCTTAGGTACTGTTGGAATTCCGGCATGAGCCGATTGCCTACCATAGATGATTGCTTGGAGTGCAGGCCTCGAGGACACCAGCAGGACGAGACATCGGTCTTCAGGCGCTTAGGGCTCAGAACACGTCATGATGACCGTGTGAGGCGGCCATCCAGGGATGATTCTAAGCCAGAAGAAGAAGACAGGTACCATCGTCCATGGTGGTGTCTTGACGGGCTTAATCGTTCACAGAAGCGCAGAGTCCAGTGCCTGCGCAATCTGGAAGAAGCGGAAGCAAAGTACCTCGACGTGCTGCGGAAAGCGCGTCCGGATCTCGTGGAGCAAGTCAGGCGACCGCAAAGGGAGGAAAGGCGCCCTCCGAGAAAAGAGTGGCACCCCAAGTAGACAAAAGCCGATGAGAAGCCATCGGCTGATGTGAACATGGTGTTTGTACTCCCATCGGATTTTCGGGCACCCCAACCGGAAGAATCGGCCATCACACAGCTGGATCTAGGCCCACAGCCGATCATCTTCGAGAAGCCCAAGGAGAAAAGCTACAAGCACCTGAAGGGATTGTATCTCAAGGGCTTCATCAATGGCGAGCCTGTGAACAGGATGTTGGTCGATACTGGCGCCGCAGTCAATCTGATGCCATATTCTGTGCTGCGCCGATTGGGTCGTTCTTCTGCCGATCTGATCAAGACTAATGTAATGCTTAATGACTTCAATGGAGCAGTGGCACGTGACTGAAGATCAGGTGCGCCACATCCGCAATCAGCTTCCAGCTTCTAATCGGCTTCTGGAAAAATACCAGTACCAGTACCAATTGCGACACCGATATGAATCGGAAGAAGAGGAGTACGAGCACCGCTCAGGAAGGACATTGGGGAGGCGCCAGGCTATACGCGACCACTGGCATTGCCCGTTCTTCAGGTACTGTTGGAATTCCGGCATGAGCCGATTACCTACTATAGATGATTGCTTGGAGTGCAGGCCTCGAGGACACCAGCAGGACAAGACATCAGTATTCCGGCGCTTAGGGCCTGGAACACATCATGATGACCGTGTGAAGAGGCCAACCAAGGGCGATTCCGAGCAAGAAGAAGAAGAAGACATCATGGTGTCCTGATGGGCTCAATCGCTCGCAGAAGCGCAGAATACAGCGCTTGCGCAATCTGGAAGAGGCTGAAGCTAAATATCTTGACGTGCTGAGGAAAGCGCGTCCGGATCTCGCGGAGCAGGTTAGGCGACCACCAAGGGAGGAAAAGAGCCCTCCAAGAAAAGAGTGGCGCCCCAGGCAGAAAAAAGCCGATGAGAAGCCATCGGCTGATGTGTATATGGTGTTCGTGCTCCCATCAGAGTTTCGGCCACCCCAACCGGAAGAATTGGCTATTGCGCAGCTGGATCTCGGCCCGCGGCCAATTATCTTCGAGAAGCCCAAGGAGAAAAGCTACAAGCACCTGAAGGGGTTGTATCTCAAGGGCCTCATCAATGGAAAACCTGTGAACAGGATGTTGGTCGACACTGGCGCTGCAGTCAATCTGATGCCGTACTCTATGCTGCGCCGATTGGGTCGTTCTTCTGCTGATCTGATCAAGACCAATGTGATGCTTAATGACTTCAATGGACAGCCATCAGAGGCGATGGGGATTCTTAACGTGGAACTTGTAGTGGGCCGCAAGACTGTACCAACATCGTTCTTCATCGTTAACAGCAAGAGTACATACACAGTGCTGCTTGGGAGGGACTGGATTCATGCCAACTGTTGTATCCCTTCCACAATGCATCAGTACCTCGTCCAATGGGATGGCGATGAAGTAGAAGTGGTCCCTGCAGACGATTCCAGTGAAGTCTTGCTCGCAGATATGAACGCTTGGGACGCAGAAGGACAAGAGCCGATCTCAGGGATCGCCCTGGAAGACTGTGATCGGATCGAGGCGACAAAAAACGGACTGAGGCTGGTCTTATCCACTGGCCTCACAGAGTAGACGCATCCTGGCATGCCACGGGATGTATTAGAAATAGAGAGGCCGGTCCCAGCGATCGGCCCCAAAAAATAGAAAAATCCTGTTTTGGTTTGGAGTTGTTACATCATGTACACACGATGGCTTGCTTTGGCAGTTGGCCACTCATCAACTGTTTGATTTCGAATGATAATGGAGTTATAGAAACGGCCAGCCCGTGCGGTTGGCCAGATAATTTTTCTTGTCATCTCCCTATGTTTGCCGCTGATCTTGCAGATAACGCAGACTCGCCTGCGTTCGCAGCTGGTTTTTCAGACGACGGCAAGTTAGGATACGGGTTCACGTCAGCTGACGATTTGGAAGAGGTTGACATCGGTCCTGGGGATAAGCCACGGCCGACATTTATCAGCAAGAAGTTGGATTCGGTTTTGCGAGAGGAGATGATTGCGTTACTGAAAGAGTACCGGGATTGCTTTGCATGGGACTACACCGAGATGCCCGGACTGGATAGAAGCATCGTCGAGCATCGGCTCCCGCTCAAGAAAGGGTTTCGGCTGTTTCAGCAACGACCACGTTAGATGAAGGCCGAAGTCCTAGAAGAAGTTAAGAAAGAGGTGGAGAAGATGCTAGATGCTGGGTTCATCAGGCCGTGCCAGTACGCAGAATGGATCTCCAGTGTGGTACCGGTGCAAAAGAAGGATGGCCGATGGCGTGTCTGCGTCGATTTTAGAGATCTCAACAGAGCAACGCCGAAGGACGAATACCCGATGCCTGTTGCAGAGACATTGATCAACACAGCTGCTGGCCACAAAATGATGAGTTTTATGGATGGCAATGCTGGTTACAACCAAATCTTCATGGCCCCAGAAGACGTGAACAAGACTGCGTTCAGAGTACCAGGTGCAGTCGGCTTGTTCGAGTACTTGGTTATGACCTTTGGACTGAAAAATGCCGGTGCGACGTACCAACGTGCCATGTATTATATTTTTCATGATCTCCTCGGCAAATTGGTAGAGATCTATATTGATGATGTCGTGGTCAAGTCCAAATCAGCTGGGGGGCATCTAGAAGATCTGCGCCTAGTTTTGGAGCGGACTCGAAGGTTTGGGCTCAAAATGAACCCAAAGAAATGTGCCTTTGGAGTATCAGCCGGTCAAATTCTGGGATTCCTGGTGCATGAGCGAGGAATCGAGATCGGCCTAAAGAGTCAAGAAGCTGTAAAGATGATGAAGCCACCTACTACAAAGAAAGAGTTAAAGAAGCTCATCAGTAAAATTAACATTGTCAGGCGATTTATTTCTAATCTGTCTGGACGCATCGAACCATTTATGGGTTTAGTGAAGATCAAATCCGATGATGAGTTTCGCTGGGGGCAGAACAGCAGCAAGCTTTCGATGAAATTAAGGAATATTTGTCAAAGCCTGTAACACCCTAATTTAAATTTCTGCATTTATTAATAAATTTAATTGGTTTTATTTAAATTTCTAAGGTTTATTGTGTTAGACTTGCATTTAATCTAATTTTGTTCCTCAAGTAATTAAAATTTTATCATAGGTTTAATTGTTGGTGTTGCATTCATGCTGATGCATTAATTTATTTGTTCGTGTGCTAGTTGTGAATTCAAATTTGAATTTGAATTCACCAAGTTGTGTGATAGTTTGGATTAGAAATAGAAAAGGAGAAATAGAAAGAAAACCCAAAACAAAACTCAAACCCAAACCCATAGCAACCCAAAACCCACACCAGCCCAGCCCGCAAACCCTTTTCCCTTCCCCTGCGGCCCAGCTCCCTCCTCTCTCTCGGGCCCGATCCACCCGCGCGGCCCAACCCTTTTCCTCACCCCGGGCCCAAACCTCTTCCTTTCTTTCCCCGCGCTGGCCCAGCTCAGCAACCAGGTTTTCCCCACGCGCGTGCCCTCCTCCCTCCGTTCAGCCCGCGCGGCCCAGCAGCCCACCGCTTCCTCCTTCCCTCCCCGCGCGCGTTCCCCGCTCCAGCCCAGCTCGGCCGCCCCGTCCGCCTGCTAGCCGGGCCCGCAAGTCAGCCCCTCTCACCTGCACCGCCTGACCGCCCGGGCCCGCATGGCAGCTCTTCCCCTCCGTGGAGCAACAGAACCGCGGGCGCGGCCGAGATCTCCAGCCGCAATCCCCACCGGGATCACGACGGGCGCCCCCTTTAAACCCACCGAGACCCCCTGCTCCCTCCACCCACCAACACGCCGCACAACCCTAGCCGCCGCCTTGTCTCTGCTCGGAGCGGAGCGCCGCCGCGACCTCCACGCCGGTGAGCCCCTGCTCCGTCTCAATTCGCCACCTCCGGTGACTACCGGACTTAATTGGCCCCTGGAACACCTTTGCAGGACCCGCACGGACCCCTCCGGCCGATCCAGCACCCGGAAACGCCCTGCGTCAACCGCGCCGCGAGCTCCGCCCCACCTCCGCCGCAGGTCCTCGACCCTGGCCGCCCTGCGCAGCAGCTCCGGCCACCACAGGCCCTCAGTGAGCCTCACAACAACCCACCCGTTCTTTTGCGCTAGTTGTTTTGGCCCTTAGCCCGCTCCCGAGGTCAGCACATCGCACGCCGGCGAGATGCGCCGTCCGAGTCGCCCTGCACCGGCGACGACCCCCCTTCCAGCCCCGAACCGCCTCCCTAGGTACCCCAGTGGACTACCCATGCCGAGCTCGTCCTTTTGCACCAAACCTCGACCCAAACGAGCCCCTGTAGTGGCTGAACGGCCAGCTCCGGCGGTTTGCGCCGCCACCCCGCGCCCAAACAGGTCCTAGCCGTCCGATCCGTAATCTACGGATCAGATTAGATCTAAAACCAAACCGCGCTGAGCCACGAGATCAAGATCCAATGGCCCATACGCGTAGATACCCCTTCGGCTTGTCAATTTTGCTAAAGAGACCCTCGGTTCTGTTGAAATCAACCCGCAGTCCGAACTTATTCAAAAATAATTACGCAGAGGTCCTGATTTTAACGCGTAGACCCCTGAGTTTTACCAGATTTGAACCCGCCGTCCACCCTTGGCGGTTTTGCACGCTAGACCCTGGAACTAAGGTTTAATTACGTCTAGGCCCTCGGTTTTAGCAGAAAAACCCCTGGAACCCTATTTTTCTTAAAAATAAGCCCCTGAACCTTGTTTTAGGCCTAGTTTATGCGTTTTAGCTCCGTTTTTAGCATTCTTTATGTCCACGCGATCGTTGTAACACGTAGAATAGTTTTAGACTAGTTTAGTGTGCTGTTTTTATGTATTGATGTACTGTTTCTTAGTTTTTTTTGTTAGAGTTTGTTTGTATGCTTATTATTGTGCATTGTTTTGGCCATGTGTTCGTGAGTAGACGTTGATCCATCTGAGGAGCCCCAGTACCAGTATCCGGAGCAGCCATCTTCGGAGCAGTTTGAGCAGCAGCCAGAGCAGTACGAGGAAGGCAAGTATAACCTGAACAACCTATCATCTTTAAATACAATTTCATACTGCATTTTAATACTGTATGCCTATAAGGACTTTCCTAGCCACTTTATATCCTTTATATATATCCTTTGGGTTGCATTTTGGTTAGTTGTGCTAGGTTGTTGCGCTATAACACACTCTGGTCCATCTTAATTAATTTGATTAATGGTTTACTTGAACTTAATTCTGAGAGTGGCCCTCTGTGTGGATGAGTGGCTCACGTCTCGTTAAAATATGGTTTTTGTAGAAACATGGTTTAGGGGGCCAGCACGGTGCTTAGTGCTTGGTTGGCCACTCTCCATAAGGACCGGTTCATAGAGCGACAACCTGGGACAACAGCGCTACCACAAGGCTAGAATGGGATAGACTTGGCTTACTAATTAGGTCTTTTTGGTTTGGAGTAACTTACCTGCGGGGCAAGAGTAGTAAGCTTCAATGGTCCCTGCTCCTTCGGCTTGGTCTGTGCTTGGATTGCGCTCCTGTGCTTGTACCCCCGGAGGTGGGCCCCATCGTCGCTGACCTAACTCTCGCGGTTACGCCTTACCAACGAGATTCTTTGTAACAGCCTCGTAGTGAGTCGCTAGCCATCTCACCTAAGGAAGTGTGATGAACCTTTAGCGTAGCTCACGACTTGTGGGTAAAGATGTGCAACCTCTGCAGAGTGTAAATAGCTTTAATAAAATCTTGCCAACACTTAAAAGCTAATGCAGTTGAGTCAGCCAACCTTAGAGCCTCATAGTTTGTGTTATACTTGTTGAGTACAAGTTGTGTACTCACTCTTGCCTCTCCTCTACTTTTTCCTCTTGGCTACGCTACTGCTGCTCAGTTCCTGCCGACACGAGAGAGTTCGTCCAGCGCTACCAGGACTACGAGGACTTCTAGGTGTTCGTCTCCCAGTCGACGTCCCTGTGGCGCCGTGCTCAGCTTCAGAGAGTTTTATTCGTATTTGTACTTCGCTTCTGCTGTATCAGACATTTTTGTCATTAATGTAATAAATAACATTCGTATTCGCTTTATTATGTCTTATTCGTGATATGTGCTATGATATACTGTTCATTCTGTTGTATATACGTGTGACTTGATCCTGGCACGTATATGATTGCTCGGTTTATGTCCTTTTATAAACCGGGTGTTACAGAGTGGTATCAAAGCCAGGTTCGACTGTAGGACGAAGCCTAGATAGTAATGGTCGAGTTTTAGGACTTCTCTCCAATCCTTGTCGGCTGAAACTATTTTACTATTATACCCCTTGACTTCTTTGACTTTTTACCCTTCTTGCCTTGATTTCTCTCTCTGAAGAATAGTTTTCGTAGATTTGGCCTGAATCAGTCATCTGACCACCATGAGTATAGCTAGGTGAACTTTTTATAATAAAACGATAGTACGTTCTGCGACGCGTTGTGTTAGTCGAGTCTTTTGCTAAACTCGGCTAAGTCGTGAGAATTGTCTGCTTGTTATTATGCTAAATGTTTGATTTGGATTTTTGAATGATTGCATAGCTTAGTAGTTTAAATCTGTTTAAAGAAAATCACTCAGATGTTAAAGTTAACTAATTAATAAAATGAATTAGATCGTTGGGGGTAAAACAGTCCACTCTATCCTGTCTACTTTATCATGGCTGAGTCTTTTTCCCCAAAGAGTTATCATATCCATCTGAATTTATTCCTGCAATACCCTTACTCGTTAAATCTTTTGTCCAAAATCAGATGGTGAACACCAGGTGTGGTTCTGACCAGCAGGGGCAGAACAACCAGGGTCAGAACACCCAGGGGACCGGGATCCCGATGCCGCCGCCTTTGACTCCGGAGCAGTACTTCCAGCTCTAGATGCAGATGATGGCTACCCTGAACAACACGGTTCAGGCTCTTCAGCAGGCTCACACTCAGCCTCCGCTTCATCCACCGCCGCAGCCTCGCGACAGGCGTGCTGAGTTCCTGAGAGGTCACCTGCCGACGTTTTCTCACACGTCCGACCCTCTTCAGGCTGACGACTGGCTCCGTGCAGTGGAGCGTCAGCTGGACATCGCCCAGTGCGATGATCGTGAGCGCGTCTTGTACGCAGCAGGACAGCTGCGAGGGGCAGCTTTGGACTGGTGGGAGTCCCACCCAGTTCACGACCGTGAGTCTCTTACTTGGCTCCAGTTCAGGGAACGTTTCCGCAGCCACAACGTCCCCGCGGGCGTTATGAAGATGAAGCAGAAGGAGTTCCTTGCACTGAAGCAGGTAATCTTAAATATAATCATTCAGCGGTTTCTTTTGAGCTAATACCCCTTGTTCCATCCATATGAATCTTGAGTTAATCTTTCGGTATCTATCTGTCTTTGTCACTTCAGGGGACTATGTCGGTCACGGAGTATCGTGATCGCTTTCTGCAGCTCGCTCGCTACGCCCCTGCTGATGTTGCGGATGACCGCAAGAAGCAGGAGCACTTCATGGAGGGTCTTGAGGACTACCTCCAGTACGCACTGCTCAACCTCCGCTTCGACGACTTCAACCATCTGGTTGACAGCGCGCTCAACACTGAGCGCAAGCACTTGGAGATGGAGGACAAGAAGAGGAAGATTGTCCCCGTTGCTTCCGGCAACAACACTCGTCCTCGCCTCCAGCAGCCCCAGCAGTACCAGCAGCCTCAGTACCGGCCTCCTCAGCAGTACCAGCAGAGGCCACCGCAGCAGTACCCGCCTCGACAGCAGCAGCAGGCAGGTCAGGGCCCGAGGCTACCGGCGCCTCCGGCTCGTGCTCCACCAGCTCCACCGGCACCGCAGGCTCCACGTCCGACAGCTCCTACCGGACAGCAGGCTCAGGGACCTCCTCGCACCTGCTTTCACTGCGGCCAGCCGGGGCACTACGCCAACGCTTGCCCCCGGAAGGCGCAGGCGGGACAGCAGGGGCGCCCAGCTCAGCCCAGGGCGCCACTTCAGGGCAGAGTGAACCACGTGACGGCCGAGTCAGCGGCCGAGGCTCCCAACGTGGTTATTGGTACGTTCATGGTTAATTCATATCCAGCTACAGTGCTTTTCGATACTGGTGCTACGCATTCCTTCATTACTCAGTCTTTTGTCGAGCATCATGGTATTCATACTAGCACATTAAAGAGGTGCCTGTTAGTATCTTCACCGGAAGGACAGTTGAGGTCTCACACTTACTGCCCGAGAGTCAGTGTTTCTTTGAGGGGAGTAGAGTTCTGTACTGATCTGATGGTGCTAGACACCAAGGGCATTGATGTCATTCTGGGAATGGAGACTCTGGCCAAGTGGGGAGTCCGGATAGATTGTGCTCAGAGGACAGTCTTGCTATCAGCTTCCAGTGGCCAAGAGGTTGTTATCAGTGCAGTAGAGCCTTCTGGATTTCTTCATCAGATGGAGGCTAGAACCACGGATGGTATTCGCGTGGTGTCTGAATTCCCGGATGTTTTTCCGGATGATCTGCCAGGTATGCCGCCTGAACGCGCCATTGAGTTTTGTATTGATCTCTTGCCTGGCACAGCTCCTATTGCAAAGCGGCCCTACCGTATGGCACCTATAGAGCATGAAGAAGTTAAGAAGACTATTGATGAGTTGCTAGCCAAGGGCTATATCCGTCGCAGCTTCTCTCCTTGGGCTTTTCCATTATTGCTGGTAGATAAGAAGGATGGCTCGAAGAGGATGTGTGTGGATTATCGGGAGTTGAATGCAGTTACTATCAAGAACAAGCATCCACTGCCCCGTATTGAGGATCTCTTCGATCTGCTTCGAGGTGCTCGTATATTCTCGAAGATTGATCTTCGTTCGGGATATTTTCAGCTGAGGATCCGTCCTGGGGATATTCCGAAGACGGCATTCACCTGCAAGTACGGATTATATGAGTATACAGTCATGTCCTTCGGCTTGACTAATGCCCCGGCTTACTTCATGCATCTGATGAACATGGTTTTCATGGACTATCTGGATGTCTTCGTGGTGATTTTCATTGATGATATTCTGATCTTCTCCAAGACAGAAGAAGAGCATGAGGAGCATCTGAGACTCGTATTGCAGAGATTGAGGGAGCATCAGCTGTATGCCAAGTTCAGCAAGTGCGAGTTCTGGATTGATGAGGTTCCTTTCCTCGGCCATGTTATCTCTCAGGGAGGCATTGCTGTTGATCCGAGCAAGGTGAAGGATGTGCTAGAATGGGAGACACCGCAGACAGTGAAGGAAGTCAGGTCTTTCTTGGGCTTAGCTGGATATTATCGGAGGTTCATTGAGAATTTCTCCAAGATCGCGAAGCCTTTGACTTCTTTGCTGGAGAAAAATGTGGCTTTCGTGTGGACTGATGAGCGTCAGAGGGCCTTTGATGAGCTGAAGAAGAGGTTGACTACGGCGCCAGTCCTGACTCTGCCTGACCAGACGAAGAGGTTCACGGTATATTGTGATGCTTCAAAGGATGGTCTTGGGTGTGTTCTGATGCAGGAGGGCAGAGTGATCGCTTATGCGTCACGGCAGTTACGTCGGCATGAGCTGAACTATCCCACACATGATCTGGAGTTAGCCGCAGTTGTGCATGCTCTGAAGATTTGGAGGCATTACTTGTATGGGCAGCGGTGTGATATATACACTGATCACAAGAGCCTCAAGTACATTTTCACACAGAATGAGCTGAACATGCGGCAGAGAAGATGGCTAGAGTTGGTCAAGGATTATGATCTGGAGATTCACTACCATCCGGACAAGGCCAATGTTGTAGCAGATGCTCTGAGCAGAAGAAGTTATGTCAACATGACCGTGGCTTTCCAGATGCCTCCAGAGTTATGCGAGGAGTTTGAGCAGTTGAGTCTGGGCTTCTTGCATCATACTTCCAGTGCAGCGTTTGAGGCAGTACCGACTCTAGAGGCAGAGATTAGGCAGCATCAGAAAGATGATGAGAAGCTGCAGGAGATTCGTGAGTTGCTCAAGAAGGGCAAGGCTCCTCATTTCAGAGAGGATGATCAGGGTACCTTGTGGTACAAGAACCGGATATGCGTGCCAGATGTGAAGGATCTTCGGAAGTTGATTCTGAGTGAGGCCCATGATACAGCTTACTCTATCCATCCGGGCAGCACGAAGATGTATTATGATATGAAGGAACGTTTCTGGTGGTATGGGATGAAGCGTTCAGTGGCAGAGTACGTGGCTATTTGTGACACCTGTCAGCGTGTCAAGGCTGAGCATCAGAGGCCAGCAGGTCTGTTACAGCCTTTGAAGATTCCAGAGTGGAAATGGGAAGAAATCACTATGGACTTCATTGTTGGATTGCCTCGTACTCAGAAAGGGTACAACTCCATTTGGGTAGTAGTGGATCGATTGACGAAGGTTGCTCACTTCATTCCAGTGAACACTACTTACTCTGGTGCTAGACTTGCAGAGTTGTACATTTCTCGGATTGTCTGCTTGCATGGTGTGCCCAAGAAGATCATATCTGATAGAGGGTCTCAGTTCACTTCTCGGTTCTGGGAGCAGCTCCATGATTCGTTGGATACGAAGCTGTGCTTCAGTACGGCTTATCACCCTCAGACAGATGGGCAGACAGAGAGAACCAACCAAGTGTTGGAGGATATGCTGAGAGCTTGTGCTATTCAGTACGGTACTAGTTGGGATAAGTGCCTGTCTTATGCTGAGTTCTCATATAACAACAGCTATCAGGCCAGTCTGAAGAAGTCCCCCTTCGAGGCATTGTATGGCAGAAAGTGCAGGACTCCTCTCTATTGGGATCAGATTGGTGAGAAGCAGCTCTTTGGCCCTGAGATCATAGATGATGCAGAGCAGATGGTTCAGGCTGTGCGGGAAAATCTGAGGATTGCATAGAGCAGACAGAAGAGTTATGCAGATGGCAAACAGAGAGATCTAACTTTCAGTGTCGGTGATTATGTGTATCTGAAGGTGTCTCCGATGAGAGGAATCCGCAGATTCAATGTCAAAGGGAAGTTAGCACCTCGGTATGTGGGGCCATTCAAGGTGCTAGAGCGGAAAGGCGAAGTTGCTTATCGCCTGGAGTTACCTCTCAGCCTCTCGGGAGTTCATGATGTCTTCCATATATCTCAGCTGAAGAGGTGTCTGTGAGTACCCGAGGAGCAGGCACCACTGGATGGAGTGGATGTGCAGGAAGATCTGACTTATACTGAGCATCCGGTGAAGATTCTGGAGACATCAGAGAGGGTTACTCAGAACAAGCGCATCAAGATGTGCAGAGTTCAGTGGAGTCATCACAGCGAAGCTGAGGCTACATGGGAGCAAGAAGATGAGTTGAGGAAGACCTATCCAGACCTCTTTGCTAGCCAGCCCAGCTAAATCTCGGGGACGAGATTTCTTTAAGGGGGTAGAGTATGTAACACCCTAATTTAAATTTCAGCATTTATTAATCAATTTAATTGGTTTTATTTAAATTTCTAAGGTTTATTGTGTTAGACTTGCATTTAATCTAATTTTGTTCCTCAAGTAATTAAAATTTTATCATAGGTTTAATTGTTGGTGTTGCATTCATGCTGATGCATTAATTTATTTGTTCGAGTGCTAGTTGTGAATTCAAATTTGAATTTGAATTCACCTAGTTGTGTGATAGTTTGGATTAGAAATAGAAAAGGAGAAATAGAAAGAAAACCCAAAACAAAACTCAAACCCAAACCCATAGCAACCCAAAACCCACACCAGCCCAGCCCGCAAACCCTTTTCCCTTCCCCTGCGGCACAGCTCCCTCCTCTCTCTCGGGCCCGATCCACCCGCGCGGCCCAACCCTTTTCCTCACCCCGGGCCCAAACCTCTTCCTTTCTTTCCCCGCGCTGGCCCAGCTCAGCAACCAGGTTTTCCCCACGCGCGCGCCCTCCTCCCTCCGTTCAGCCCGCGCGGCCCAGCAGCCCACCGCTTCCTCCTTCCCTCCCCGCGCGCGTTCCCCGCTCCAGCCCAGCTCGGCCGCCCCGTCCGCCTGCTAGCCGGGCCCGCAAGTCAGCCCCTCTCACCCGCACCGCCTGACCGCCCGGGCCCGCATGGCAGCTCTTCCCCTCCGCGGAGCAACAGAACCGCGGGCGCGGCCGAGATCTCCGGCCGCAATCCCCGCCGGGATCACGACGGGCGCCCCCTTTAAACCCACCGAGACCCCCTGCTCCCTCCACCCACCAACGCGCCGCACAACCCTAGCCGCCGCCTTGTCTCTGCTCGGAGCGGAGCGCCGCCGCAACCTCCACGCCGGTGAGCCCCTGCTCCGTCTCAATTCGCCACCTCCGGTGACTACCGGACTTAATTGGCCCCTGGAACACCTTTGCAGGACCCGCACGGACCCCTCCGGCCGATCCAGCACCCGGAAACGCCCTGCGTCAACCGCGCCGCGAGCTCCGCCCCACCTCCGCCGCAGGTCCTCGACGCCGGCCGCCCTGCGCAGAAGCTCCGGCCACCACAGGCCCTCGGTGAGCCTCACAACAACCCACCCGTTCTTTTGCGCTAGTTGTTTTGGCCCTTAGCCCGCTCCCGAGGTCAGCACATCGCACGCCGGCGAGATGCGCCGTCCGAGCCGCCCTGCACCGGCGACGACCCCCCTTCCAGCCCCGAACCGCCTCCCTAGGTACCCCAGTGGACTACCCATGCCGAGCTCGTCCTTTTGCACCAAACCTCGACCCAAACGAGCCCCTGTAGCGGCCGAACGGCCAGCTCCGGCGAGCTCGCCGCCGCGGAGCTCTGCTCCGGCGGTTTGCGCCGCCACCCCGCGCCCAAACAGGTCCTAGCCGTCCGATCCGTAATCTACGGATCAGATTAGATCTAAAACCAAACCGCGCTGAGCCACGAGATCAAGATCCAATGGCCCATACGCGTAGATACCCCTTCGGCTTGTCACTTTTGCTAAAGAGACCCTCGATTCTGTTGAAATCAACCCGCAGTCCGAACTTATTCAAAAATAATTACGCAGAGGTCCTGATTTTAACGCGTAGCCCCCTGAGTTTTACCAGATTTGAACCCGCCGTCCACCCTTGGCGTTTTTGCACGCTAGACCCTGGAACTAAGGTTTAATTACGTCTAGGCCCTCGGTTTTAGCAGAAAAACCCCTGGAACCCTATTTTTCTTACAAATAAGCCCCTGAACCTTGTTTTAGGCCTAGTTTGTGCGTTTTAGCTCCGTTTTTAGCATTCTTTATATCCACGCGATCGTTGTAACGCGTAGAATAGTTTTAGACTAGTTTAGTGTGCTGTTTTTATGTATTGATGTATTGTTTCTTAGTTTTTTTTGTTAGAGTTTGTTTGTATGCTTATTATTGTGCATTGTTTTGGCCATGTGTTCGTGAGTAGACGTTGATCCATCTGAGGAGCCCCAGTACCAGTACCCGGAGCAGCCGTCTTCGGAGCAGTTTGAGCAGCAGCCAGAGCAGTACGAGGAAGGCAAGTATAACCTGAACAACCTATCATCTTTAAATACAATTTCATACTGCATTTTAATACTATATGCCTATAAGGACTTTCCTAGCCACTTTATATCCTTTATATATATCCTTTGGGTTGCATTTTGGTTAGTTGTGCTAGGTTGCTGCGCTATAACACACTCTGGTCCTTCTTAATTAATTTGATTAATGGTTTACTTGAACTTAATTCTGAGAGTGGCCCTCTGTGTGGATGAGTGGCTCACGTCTCGTTAAAATATGGTTTTTGTAGAAACATGGTTTAGGGGGCCAGCACGGTGCTTAGTGCTTGGTTGGCCACTCTCCATAAGGACCGGTTCATAGAGCGACAACCTGGGACAACAGCGCTACCACAAGGCTAGAATGGGATAGACTTGGCTTACTAATTAGGTCTTTTTGGTTTGGAGTAACTTACCTGCGGGGCAAGAGTAGTAAGCTTCAATGGTCCCTGCTCCTCCGGCTTGGTCTGTGCTTGGATTGCGCTCCTGTGCTTGTACCCCCGGAGGTGGGCCCCATCGTCACTGACCTAACTCTCGCGGTTACGCCTTACCAACGAGATTCTTTGTAACAGCCTCGTAGTGAGTCGCTAGCCATCTCACCTAAGGAAGTGTGATGAACCTCTAGCGTAGCTCACGACTTGTGGGTAAAGATGTGCAACCTCTGCAGAGTGTAAAACTGGTATACTAGCCGTGCTCACAGTTATGAGCGGCCCAGATCCTCCTTTTGATTAGTGGAGTTATCTCCTTCCGACGAGGGAGGTGCTTCTCGGGGTTACCTTGGTATGGTTTTGGTATGGTTCTCAGTAGTTACATAATTAATTCTGATTAATTACTATGTAACTGGGTTAATGGTAATTCATCAACTTGTAGTAAATAGCTTTAATAAAATCTTGCCAACACTTAAAAGCTAATGCAGTTGAGTCAGCCAACCTTAGAGCCTCATAGTTTGTGTTATACTTGTTGAGTACAAGTTGTGTACTCACTCTTGCCTCTCCTCTACTTTTTCCTCTTGGCTACGCTACTGCTGCTCAGTTCCTGCCGACACGAGAGAGTTCGTCCAGCGCTACCAGGACTACGAGGACTTCTAGGTGTTCGTCTCCCAGTCGACGTCCCTGTGGCGCCCTGCTCAGCTTCAGAGAGTTTTATTCGTATTTGTACTTCGCTTCTGCTGTATTAGACATTTTTGTCATTAATGTAATAAATAACATTCGTATTCGCTTTATTATGTCTTATTCGTGATATGTGCTATGATATACTGTTCATTCTGTTGTATATACATGTGACTTGATCCTGGCACGTATATGATTGCTCGGTTTATGTCCTTTTATAAACCAGGTGTTATAAAGCCTCCAGTGTTGGTTCCTCCTCAGCAAGATAGGTCGTTCTATGTGTACCTATCCGTGGGTGACACGTCCATTACTTCAGTGTTAGTCCAGAAGCACGACAGCCAGGAGAGGGTGGTTTTCTACCTCAGCAGACGCATGTTAGATGCCGAGACCAGGTATCCTGAAATCGAGAAGCTTTGCCTTTGCTTATATTTTACATGTACGAAGCTTCGTCATCTTTTGCTCCCGGCGGAAACAATTGTTATATGAAAATCGGATGTCATAAAGCACATGCTATCGGCTCCTGTCCTGAAAGGCCGACTTGGAAAATGGATGTTTGCATTGTCAGAGTTCGATATCCGGTACCAGCCTGCAAACGCAATCATGGGACAAGCACTAGCGGATCTTGTTGCGAACAGGATCAGCACTGATCTTGCTGCATTATTTATTCGTGCTTGGTCTATGTTCTTTGATGGATCGGCTTGTGATGATGGGTGCGGTGTGGGAATTCTGTTGGTGTCGCCTCGTGGGGCGACTTATTCCTTCTCCATCAGGATGACTGCCCCATGCACCAATAATTTGGTGGAATATGAAGCCGTTCACAAAGGGATGGAACTGCCCCTCGAAGCTGGTGCAGAAGTGGTGGAAGTTTTTGGAGATTCGAAGCTGGTGATTTCTCAGCTCACGGAGGAATATAGATGTGAGAGCGAGGCTCTTTTCCCAATATGGATGCAATGCCGTGAGTTGATGTCACGATTTAGGTACATCAATTTCCACTGGATACGCAAGACTCTGAACAATGAAGCCAATGATTTGGCACAAATGGCTTCCGGGTACAGGGAAACAGCCGATGGAGTCGTTGTGGAGGTTCAGTTTCTAGAACCTGGAGATTGGAGAGCCGATATCTTCAATTACTTGAAGGATTCGGCTCGGGGGGGCACCCAGAAGGATAAGACTCAAGTCCATGAAGTATGTTCTGATAGGGGATGACATGTTCTACAGGACCTTGGAAGGACTACTACTTAAATGTATGGGACCTTCAGAGTCAAATCGGCTCTTGCATGAGGTTCATGAAGGAGCCTGCGGTACTCACCAATCAGCTCATAAGATGAAGTGGCTGATTAGGCGATCGGGATATTACTGGCCCACTATGCTTGAAGATTGTTTCAAATATTATAAAGGATGTCAGGCATGTCAGAGGTTCGGCAAGATTCAGATAGTGCCAGCATCAGTAATGAATCCTATCATCAAACCGTGGCCATTCAGAGGTTGGGCCATGGACATGATTGGTCAGATCAACCCGTTGTCTAGTAAAGGTCACCAATGGGTCTTAGCTGCCACAGATTATTTTACAAAGTGGGTAGAGGCAGTGCCCATGAGGTCAGTAGCATCAAGAGATGTGATCAGCTTTGTCAAAGAGCACATTATTCACAGATTTGGGATCCCTCAGACCATTACGACCGATGGAGGATCGGTCTTTATATCGGAGGAGTTCAGAAAGTTTGCCGATGACATGGGGATTAAGCTGATCAGATCATCTCCGTATTATGCCCAAGCTAATGGACAGGCTGAAGCATCCAACCAGAGCCTCATCAAGCTCATAAAGAGAAAGATCGATGAATATCCTAGGCGCTGGCATGAGGTGTTGTCAGAAGCTTTGTGGGCATATCGTATTTCATGTCATGGGTCCACCAAGACGTCGCCGTACCATCTAGTCTACGGCCAGGATGTTGTGCTACCATGGGAGATCACGGCTGGATCAAGGCGTGTTGAGTTTCAGAATGATCTATCTGCTGAACAGTATACAGCCTTGATGAACGATAATGTGGAGGACCTGACAGAGCTAAGACTTTGGTCGTTGGAGAAGATCAAGGAAAATAAGGCTAGAGTTGTCCGCGCATACAACAAGAAGGTCAAGCCTAAGGTTTTCCAAGTTGGAGACTTGGTTTTGGAGGCAGTATTGCCATTGGGAACTAAAGATAAAAAATATGGCAAGTGGTCTCCAACTTGGCACGGGCCATACAAGGTTGATCAGGTTTTGCCTGGGAATGCGTACATACTCGAGGAATTGGATGGCGTCAAGTTTCCTGTTGCTGTCAATGGTCAGCACCTCAAGAAATACTTCCCGAGCATGTGGGAGAGTGAGTAACAAGAGCCGATGAGATCCATCTGGCTGTAATCATGATAGGCCACACGTTGAGTTGGCCAGTAAAAAAAAAGAGATGACAGGCCAACACGTTGAGTTGGCCGGTAAAAAAATAATAATAATAAAAGAGAAGGGGCCAACACGTTGAGTTGGCTAGTAAAAATATATGGGAAGCGAACAGCCGATGTTTGACCATCGACTTAAGATGTTTTTAAAACAGTTACAAGTTTCAGGATAACAGGCACTACTAATTGTTTCTTGAGCCTATCTACTGGTTTAGGAATTCTTCTATGACGTGGATGGCTTCTGTGCGGACGGCGTCTGCTCGTGCTATGATTGCTTCGTCATCCTTGTCATCGCCTGTTACTATTTGCCGACTCAAGGTGCTTATCTCTGCGAACTCTGCTTGTATCTGCTCAGCTATTTTCTGGGTTTTTTGTTTGGAGTTTGCAATAGAAGCTTCCTCGGCCTAGATGAGTTCCTTGGTGGTGCGGATCTTTTCTTCGAGTTCCGCTAGTTCTTTCTTCAGGAGGTCGTGTCGATTCATGTTGGCAAACACGTCAGCTTTGATATCTAGAGTTGCCTTCTTCTGGTTGAGGGCCTTGCAATTTTGGGTAATGTCAGCTTTCAGAGAAGCTTGAGAGCGACGTGCTTCCATCCTTTGTTGTGCTTTATTCACTTCTATCCGAAAGAATGGAAGGTTGCTAGCTGGCCAGAGCTTGATTTGCAATGGCTCCGGGAGTTGGGATTCTATTTGCTCGAAGATGTTCTTTATATTGCTGGAATCATCAACTAGAGAAGTGATCGGAGCAGATAGTAGATCCTTGATGAGTTGAAGCTGATGTGCCAAGTTAGCCGATTGCTGCAGAGATGATGTTTCTGCTACAGGGACAGTCAAACCCATTGATGCCAGATCGAAGGAAAGCAAACATGAAATGTCAAAGCCCTATGGGCGTATCTGGAGTTAGAGCAAGATGCGTTTATGGAGTTATCGGCTGGTTCAGAATTGGTTTTGAAATGTTACCTGTTCTGAAGAAGAAGTGTTGAGTGGTTCAGGAGCAATCGTCCTGTCAGAGCTGGTGTTGACGTCAAGAACATCGACTGTATCGGCTTGTTCCTCGTTTGCATCCATCAGTGCATCAGGAGTTGCAGCCATCTCATGTTGATCCAGGCTTTCTACATTGGGGATTTCTTCAACTGCATCCTGGAAATAGAATTACAAACAATCAGAGTACATGTGTATGAAATAAAGAAGAAGTTTTGAATGATGAGTTACCTGGTTGGTGTTAGACTCTGATGGATTTGGGGAAGTTGGTGCTGGTTTCTTGACTATTCGCCTCGTGATCATCTTCCTTTTCTTGGTCAAGACTCGGGGGGCAACTACTGCAGAAGTTTGTCTTTGCTTGGAAGCCGACTGAAGTAAGTCTGGCTGAACAGTCATTATCACTTTCTTCATTGGTGGTGATCCTTTGCAGAAGAGTACATCAGGAGCAGTTGGAAGAAAGTGGAATGGCTCCCCAGTGCTGGTCATAGGTTCTGGACCATCTTGTTGCTGCTAACAGGATGAGCAGGATTAGCCAAAAGAAGGAATGGATGATTTGGAAAGAGCAAAATGCATAAATTTAGTACCTCTTCCTCGGGGATTATATATTCAGGATCGATTTGCTGCAGTTGAGGACCTAGAGCTTTCCTGAATATATGTGTTTTCCACATTCCCCACCATGTGCTGAAGCCGATTGATGAGAATGTGAAGGACAAATCTGCTGGTATTGGAATGCGGAGGTCATCGAACATGTTATAGCATCTTGAGCTAGTGAGACCATCAGGCAGATCGGCTCTACTCTCCACCAAGTGGTGAATATGGAAGTGGGAAGGGACCTGTCCTAGGCCAAATTGCCGAGCTGCTGTGACTGGCTGGTAAGATTCGTAACCTGGCTTGATAATTCTATTAGAGGTGCTGATGCCAATAGGGAGGAAGCCAGGTCGAATCATCAAAGAATACAGATGTCGAGTGTTGTCATCATCGGCAAAGTTGTCTAATCTGAAGGCAGTTGGGTTTTCAAAGGATTCAGATTCAGTAAATGGGAAGTAGAGGGGATTATCTAGTCCTTTGTAGAAGACTCTGAACCAGTTTGCTGCATCTGCTGAATTCAGTTTACTGCCAGGGAGACTAAATAAAGCTTGGCCGTAACTAGTACATCTAATTGGTTTGCCACTCTCATCAGGGAAAGAGTTCTTGGTCAGGCTTTGGAAGTTGGGAATATGGTGCTGGAAGTACAGTTGTGCCCACAACTGAATAAACCACCAAGGGCCTCCAGTTCTCAGTTTCTTGTGGTTAAGCAGGTTAGATGTCATCAAATGGAGATATCTGTAGGTTTCTCCAAGGAAGAGTTTGCCTAGGCCGGTGTGATTGCCATGGGCCAGGTAATAGGCCAAGGGAAGATAGTTCTTAGTTGGAGATAAAGAAGGACCACAGATGATGAAGTGTTCTAGCCAAAGATTTAAGAAGGCTGTGTGTTCCTTCTCAGTCACTGGACCTTTTGTTTTCATATGCTGACTCATGTAAGTACCCCAGTTTGTGCAGTTAACCTTGGAAGAAAGTTTGAAGGGGACTTCTGCGATTTTGTGAGCAGCAGGATTGGGAGAGCTAATGTCTAGTCCAGTGATCATGGTAACATCCAGTAGAGTAGGGGTCATGGGTCCATGACCAAAGAGGAAATAATTCAGAGCATCAGACCAGAAATAGCCGATGGTTTTTAGAAGATTTTCATCTTTGTCAAGGGGTGACAGTGATAAACTATGTGCATCGGCTATGTTTAAATCTTGCCACAAGGGCATGTGGGCTTTTGCTACTCTACTGCACCATGTAATCCAGCTCTCAGGTGGATTAGGCCAGGCTCTTAAGCAGTCGACCCAGAGGTTCAAATTGATGTTTTGACTCACAAAAGGGATCATATTTGCTTCACAACAGATCAAGTCTGTGGGGTTTTCATGGGTTTGTGGGCCAAGACAAAAAGATTTTGGATTGGAGGGATGCGGCAGAAGGATGTCTAACACCTGAAGTTCAGAAATTCAGAAATATGCGTATGGTGTCATGTTTCAGAGTTTCAGTTTCAGAGGCTTGGTAAGCTGAAGAAAACTAAAGGATTAGGCTGAATATTACCTTCAGGCCATGGATTGCCGCATCATCGATTGCAGAGCTTGTCATATGAGTTGCAGAATCCTCCATGGTCCAAGATCCGTTGACTTAAGGTTTGGTTGTTGTGGGTTCTAATTCGAATTCCGGCTGCTTGGAGAGTTCTTGCTCAAATTTGTAGAGTTTGGTTTTCGAATTGCGCTCGGATTCGAGAGTTCGTCGAGTTCGGTTGAGGCTGGAAGTATTACTCTATTCTTCTACGGGTTGCTTCTAGATTGAATTCCGTCAGCTCTTGGATATTTATAAAAGCCTGATGCATTGCCATCGGCTTTTTGGGAAGTAAATGTCAGACACACATAATTTAGGGAACTCGATTTCATTAAAGGAAATTGATTTCATTGATACGAGTTCATTACAAGGAAAGCCGATTTTACAAAGGAATAAATCCTTCGGCTTTGTGATCCTACCCCTACAAGGCTACTACTACTATTCGTAGGTACCTAGTACCTACGGCGCTTAGGGCTTCGGGCTTGCGCATCCCCGCTGTCATCGTCGTCGCTGCCATCGTCGTCGTCATCATCGCTGCTAAAGGCGCTGCTGCCGCCTTCAGACCTGAAGTCGCTCCAGCCATCGCCGTCGCTGCTTTTCTCGTCCTCGCTGTCCTCCTCGGAGGACCCGAGGAACCGAAAGGGCTTGCCACCCATCGGCTCGTCGTCATCGGAGGGGGAGTCGATCTCCTCTTCCGAGGAGGAGTCGACTCCGTCCGAAGAGGGGTCTTCTTCCTCGCCGCTCTCCGACTCCTCCTGCAACAGGAGCCGGAGGTCTTCTCCTTCGGTCATGGGCTCGTCCTCCTCAGAGACGACCCTGAAGTCGAACTCCTCTGCATCCTAGTGCAGAGGAGCCAGCGCTTCATACGCTGCGATTGGGTCCCACTCCGGCGTCGACTCCCGACTCTCCGGAATGGAGTCGATGGAAGAAGCAGGGAGAAGGGAAGAAGAAGGAGAAGAGGAGGAAGAAGAGTCTCCAAAGGAGTTGGAGTCGGAAGAGGAAGAGATGGCCATGGCTGTGGAAGGATTGGGGTTTCTGGGCTACTGGCTTTGGGAGGAAGAAGGAGTTTGCTGTGAAGGAGAGCCGATTTGAGGCGAAGTTAAATAGCGAAAAGATGGAAGATGGATCGGCAGTTTTCACGTTCTACGAGGAGCCAGTTGCAGAGACGTTGCGTCTTCCTTGGTGGTTGCAGTGTGTTTAATGAGCATTAACAGGAAGATGAAGCGACGAATTGGTTTTGGAACTATCATTGCCAAAACCAGGGGGCATGTGTTATCGCCATAAATTAACAGGATTAATTTATGGGCCGAAAGCAAGATGGGCTTAAAGCAGAAGATTAAGAAGACTTGTAAATTGGCTCCTGCGTGAGCATCTGGGCCACATGGGCCATGTATCCTTAGATTTAGTTTAAGATTAGAGATAGAGTCTGATCAGGACAAGATTAGTTTAGATTGTTTCCCAAGTCTCCGGACTATAAATATGCACCCTTTGTTATTCGTAAAGGAGAGCGTCATCACGTCTCGCAAACGACAACTCTCGGCGCATCGCCACCCCTAATCCTAGGGTTTCATCCAAGTAAGCGCCATGCTGCCCTGATCGCTTCTTGCGATCAGGGCAGCGTAGTTCTTGCTTTTACCTTGGTATTACTCGTACTGAAGTATTTTTTATGGCGAGTAATGCTAGTTATCCTGATGTTTGTAGCATGGCTTTTAGTAAATCTGTTATGCTTCGTTGCTTATCATCTACGAATATCATGTTGTCTCTGTGCCATCATGTTTCAATTTCATGCTAGTTCTTGTCACATAGAATTAGTCGCACAGAGGCAACACCCTGCTTCTTTTATGTTTAGTAGATCTAATTTGTTATGGTTTGCTTTTATCTTAGGAGTTGGCGTAATATCTGCTAGGTTAGGCCTTGCAAACGGATTGGATGATCCGGTGGCGTAGTAGATGCTTTATCTTGGCCTTGATAGGGATTGTTCCGGGAATCGGCTCTTGCTAGTTCTTAGGCCTCTGTTTTGGGTTCTGGTTCAGTTGTCTGTTACGTTCACTAGGCCTAGTCACGTGTAGGATGTTCTGATCTAGCAGTGAAGCTTTTACCATCGTGGATTAGATTAGCTAGATTTAATTGAAGCAGCTTTACAGTTATTTGCTTTATTCATCAGAATCTGGATAGATGCAAATCCCATCTGACACCGGGACTCGATCGGCTCTTTAAAGCCGATGCAAGAGTCGTCCCGGGGAGCCGACCATGGCTCGGACTTACGTTTACACGTGTCTTTTTATGCAGGAAACTATTTGGAGCACGTCCGCACCCTCCTGATCGGGTATAGGTCAGGTGGCACGCCCGGTTTTCCACAGAACCTCCAGGCGCGTAATGGAATTGCGGGCCGTCGACGAGGGAGCAATGCCTGCCAGCGCCCCGGCGACCTCCCGGCTCTTCGTGTTGCCCGTCGCTACTCGCCGGTGGGTTTCGACCGACAACAGATACCCAGGTACTGATTACTAGAGGTTAAGTGCGAGTAGATGCCCTGCTAATTAGGACCGGTAAAAGTCGAGTGGTTTCCTGCCGCTCGCGAGATGATAGGTTTTCTACTACATACTGCAGAATATAAGGTCTACGGGCGGGGTCAGGGTACTATGTTTCTGGATGAGACCCCGTTTGTTTAGTGCAGAAAATGCTAAGGCCGCAGTGTGTAGTAGTGGTGGTTAAGCGTTTGAACGTACTAGACACATGCCGAGAATATGGTAATCGGTAAGCTTAAGTACTGGATTGAACCGAGGCCGGAACAACCTCCCCACTGTCTTGACTTTGGTCTCATCTGGGATGACGGGTGCAGAGCCGGGCTCTGTAGTTGAGGGCGGTGCGCCTGTTCCGTGAAGCGGGAATTGAAGGGAAAGGTTGCACGTGTGACTCTGGGAGTAACCACGTGACGTGTGTTTAGGTCTACCTGGCCAGGTTAATAAAATCGATTCGAATCGTTCCGCCACTCACGGACAATGAGACTGCTTAACCTTTTTGCCACATAGAGTAAGAAGTGGAAGATGGTGATGATGATGAATTTGGCGGGTTGGATGATGAAAGATAATTGTTTCCACCATGTATGCTTTTGGATAGATGCTCACCTAGAATGGTTAATTGAACTAGAACCTGAAAGCTAAAATAAAAAAATTAAGGATCTACTCTTTATTGTTTTTCGGCAAACAAACTCCTCAAGCCAAAAGCCTTGCATGTCTAGATAAAGGGCTAAGTATACCCTTAGTCGGGTAAGCCTTGCTGAGTATTAGTATACTCAGCCTTGCTTGTGGCTTTGTTTTTCAGGTGGTACATTGAAGGTTACGGTTGACGTCATGTACGGGCTTCATAATGACGTCTGGTTTCGACGCTAGACTATCGTTCGTTTTTCATCAAACTTGAACTCTGTTGTAATTTTATAAATTTAAACTCAGTTTGTAATAATAACTCAGTTTCATACTCTGTACTGTAAAATCTATGGAATGTTGCATTCTCTGGACTGCTTTGTCGATCCTGTTTCAAGTGATTTAATCGGGATTTTACCCGACAGCACTGCCGGATTAATTTAGGCGGGGCTGCCACAGTCTTCCTTCCACACATACCCATTGTTTGCTAGCCCAAAGATGCCTGGTCTGTCAGTTACCTACTCCGAGTATTGACATCCGCTCCTGCCAGACATACTCCCCCGCAACCACAACTCTAACATTCCAAAAATCTACCCATCCATCCTACAAAGGTCTTCCAAAACTCCAAAGAATTCAAGACATATCAGCAAGGGAGAGTGGAGTATCTTCTTTCAAAAAAAAGGAGTTCAACTCTCCTTCCTTAAAGAGTTGCAAAATAAGGAGTTCAAATAAGACCAAATTCCATCCAAATGGGAATCCACCTACTCCAACTCCCTCAGATATTCCATCCTCCATAAGACGGGAATTTGGCTAAGTACCGACCCCGTAGTGGATCTGTAACACCCTAATTTAAATTTCAGCATTTAATAATAAATTTAATTGGCTTTATTTAATTTTCTAAGGTTTATTGTGTTAGACTTGCATTTAATCTAAATTTTTGTTCCTTAAGTGATTAAAATTTTGTCTAAGGTTAAAAACTTTGTTGTTGCATTCATGCTGGTGCATATTTTGTTTATTTTGGTTGAGTGCTAGGGAGTTTGAATTCAAATTTGTTTGAATTCAAACTAGTTTGTGTGAGTTTGCAAAAGAAAAAGAAATAGAAATGAAAAGAGGACCTAAACCCAAAACAACCCAACCCAACCCGGCCGGCCCAGCCCGGCCCAGCTAGCCCTCCCCCTCAGCCCAGCGCCATCCCCCGCATGGCCCAAACCCCTCCACTTCGCCCGGCCCAGCAAACCCCGCGCCGGCCCAGTCCGCTCAGCCCGAGCGCCCGCGCAGCGCTCCCCTCCGCTCACGGGCCCGCTCTCACCCGCCTGCCACCGGGCCCCACAGGTCAGCGCCCCCATCCCCCCTTCCTTTCTTCCTCCCCGCGCCGAGATACTCTGCTCCGCTCCGCCCGCTCTGCTCGGCCGCCCGCGCCACGCCTCACCGTGCCGTGGGCCCTTCCGGCCGAGTCCGACTGCCGAGAGCCCACCTGCAGGACCCCCTCACCACACCTCGCGCGCGTATCCCGGATTCCGATCAGTCACGCGTTGATTTCGGATCGAGAACGGACCCAATCCAGTGCGCAACGGCCGCGCCTTGATCTCCTACTTGACCCGCACGCCGAGGCTGGCCTTCCCTTCTTAAACGTGCCCTGACCCTCTCCCACACCCCACCTCCCATCCACTACAGCCCCCGCCAACCCTAGCCGCCGCACGGAGTCGCGCCGCCGCACCCCCCCGGAGTCGGAGCAGGAGCTCCGCCGCCGCGATTCCCGGCACTCCCCGACGCCCCCACCACCGCAAGCCACCGGGAGAGCTCTGCTCGGAGGCCACGAACTCCCCCGAGCCCGCACTGCCTCTACTCCGACCTCCGCAGCGACCCGTCGCAACCTCCCGCCGCGAGCCCCACTCCATCGCCGCCGCCAACCTCGACGTGGACACCGTGCGCCGCATCTCCGACTTTGCCAAGTCTCGGTGAGCACCCTAGAGCCCCACGCCTCCGTTTGCGCTACTCCAATTAGGCCGTAGCCCTGGAATCCCACAGAACGCCGCTCGCCGGTGCGTTTCGCCGTGCCGACCTGCCGCCGCAGAGCCAGCGCCGCCACGGACCTCCTCTAGCCCCGCCAAGGCCACCAGTGCGTCACCCATGTCGCGCACATGCGCCACGGCCAAGCCACGGTCCAAACCGAGCCTGGGAACACTAGTTTGACCTTCTCCGGCGGGTTCCCCTGCGCGCCGCCGCGGGATTCGTCGCCGGCGGTAGCGCGCCGCCGCCCCGCGCGCCCAAAGCCCCAGGACCGTCCGATTTGTTTCGGACGCACGCGATTAGATCTGGAAGCCAACGAATCTAAGCCATTAGATCGAGATCTGACGGTCCACGTGCGTGGATACCGGTTCACCCTGTCAGTTTTTCAAAAGAGCCCTCCAACTTTCTTCAATTTAACCCGCAGTCCAGCTGAGTTCAAAACTAATTCCAGATAGGCCCAGATTTTTGCACAAAACCCCTGGCTTTTCTCAGAATATAACCCACCATCCAGAGCTGTCAGTTTTGCATGTTAGCCCTTAGATTTAATGGTTAATTACGTTTTAGTCCTCGATTTTTGCAAAAAACCCCCTGGAACTTAGTTTTTCTCGCAGATAAGCCCATGAACCTTGTTTTTAGCCTAGATTATGCGTTTTAGCTCCGTTTTAGGCGTTTTTTATGTCCACACGATCGTTGTAACGCGTAGAATAGTTTTAGCTTAGTTTTTCTTCCTGTTTTTATGTATTGATGTACTGTTTCATAGTTTTTGTTAGTATTTGCTTGTATGCTTATTATTGTGCATTGTTTTGGCCATGTGTTCGTGAGTAGACGCTGAGTTACCTGAGGAGCCCCAGTACCAGTACCCGGAGCAGCCGTCTTCCGAGCCCTTTGAGCAGCAGCAGGAGCAGTACGAGGAAGGCAAGTATAACATGAACAACCTATCATCTTTAAATACAATTTCATTCTGTATTTAATACTGTATGCCTATAAGGACTGTCCTAGCCACTTTATATCCTATATATATTCCTTGGGGTTGCATTTTGTTTAGTTGTGCTAGGTTGCTGCGCTATAACAAACTTTGGTCCTTTTTAATTAATTTGATTAATGGTTTACTTGAACTTAATTCTAAGAGTGACCCTCTGTGCTTCGTGCTTGGGTGGCTCACATCTCGTTAAAATATGGTTTTTGTAGAAACATGGTTTAGGGGGCCAGCACGGTGCTTAGTGCTTGGTTGGCCACTCTCCATAAGGACCGGTTCATAGAGCGACAACCTGGGACAACAACGCTACCACAAGGCTAGAATGGGATAGACCTGGCGTAATAATTAGGTCTTTTTGGTTTGGAGTAACTTACCTGCGGGGCAGGGGCGGTAAGCTTCTATGGCCCTCGTGCTGAGTGGCCTCGTCTGTGCTTCGTGTCTTGATGCCCACTAGACCTGCTCCATAGTCGCCGATCCACCCTCGCGGTTACTCCCTACCAACGAGATTCTTTGTAAAGGCCTCGTAGTGAGTCGCTAGTCATCTCACCTAAGGAAGTGTGATGAACCTCTAGCGTAGCTCACGATTTGTGGGTAAAGATGTGCAACCTCTGCAGAGTGTAAAACTGGTATACTAGCCATGCTCATGGTTATGAGCGGCCCAGATCCTCCTTTTGATTAGTGGGGTTATCTCCTTCCGACGAGGGAGGTGCCTCTCGGGGTTACCTTAGTGGCTTGGTTTCGGTTTGGTTCTCAGTAGTAGCATGATTAATTCTAATTAATTACTATGTAACTGGGTTAATGGTAATTCATCAACTCGTAGTAAATAGCTTTAATAAAATTTTGCCAACACTTAAAAGCTAATGCAGTTGAGTCAGCCAACCTTAGAGCCTCATAGTTTGTGTTATACTTGTTGAGTACAAGTTGTGTACTCACTCTTGCCTCTTCTCTACTTTTTCCTCTTGGCTACGCTACTGCTGCTCAGTTCCTGCCGACACGAGGGAGTTCGCTCAGCGCTACCAGGACTACGAGGACTTCTAGGTGTTCGTCTCCCAGTCGACATCCCTGTGGCGCCCTGCTCAGTTTCGGAGAGTTTTATTCGTATTTGTACTTCGCTTCCGCTGTATTAGACATTTTGTCATTAATGTAATAAATAACATTCGTATTTGCTTATTTAAGTCTTTTTACGTGATATGTGCTATGATATACTGTTCATTCTGTTGTATATACGTGTGACTTGATCCTGGCACGTATATGATTGCTCGGTTTATGTCCTTTTATAAACCGGGTGTTACAGAGTGGTATCAGAGCCGTATTGACTGTAGGACGAAGCCTAGATAGAACTGGTCGAGTTGTAGGACTTCTTCTCTCCACTCCTTGCCTGCTGAATATATTTTACTATTATACCCCTTGAATTCTATGATTCTTACCCTTCTTGCCTTGATTTCTCTCTCTGAAGAATAGTTTTCGTACATTTTGGCCTGAATCAGTCATCTGACCACCATGAGTATCAGCTAGGTGACCCTTTATAATAATACGGTAGTACGCTCTACGACGCGATGTGTTAGTCGAGTCGTGTGTTAAACTCGGCTAAGTCGTGAAAATTGTCTGCTTGTTATTATGCTACATGTTTGATTTGGATTTTTGGATGATTGCATAGCTTAGTAGTTTAAATTTGTTTAGAGAATATTACTCTCATGCTAAAGTTAACTAATTAATAAAATGAGTTAGGTCGTTGGGGGTAAAACAGTCCACTCTATCCTATCTACTTTATCATGGCTGAGTCTTTTTCCGCAAAGAGTTATCATATCCATCTGAATTTATTCCTGCTATATCCTTACTCGTGAAATCTTTTGTCCAAAATCAGATGGTGAACACCAGGCATGGTTCTGACCAGCAGGGGCAGAACAACCAGGATCAGACACCCAGGGGACCGGGATCCCGATGCCACCGCCTTTGACTCCGGAGCAGTACTTCCAGCTCCAGATGCAGATGATGGCCACCCTGAACAACACTGTTCAGGCTCTTCAGTAGGGTCACACTCAGCCTCCGCCTCCTCCACCGCCGCAGCCTCGCAACAGGCGTGCTGAGTTCCTGAGGGGTCACCCGCCGACGTTTTCTCACACGTCCGACCCTCTTCAGGCTGACGACTGGCTCCGTGTAGTGGAGCGCCAGCTGGACATCGCCCAGTGCGATGATCGTGAGCGCGTCTTGTACGCAGCAGGATAGCTGCGAGGGGCAGTTTTGGACTGGTGGGAGTCCCACCCAGTTCAGGACCGCGAGGCTCTCACCTGGCTCCAGTTCCGGGAGCGGTTCCGCAGCCACAACGTCCCCGCAGGCGTTATGAAGATGAAGCAGAAGGAGTTCCTTGCACTAAAGCAGGTAATCTTAAATATAATCATTCAGCGGTTTCTTTTGAGCTAAAGCCCCTTGTTCTATCCTTATGAATCTTGAGTTAATCTTTCGATATCTATCTGTCTTTGTCACTTCAAGGGACTATATCGGTCACGGAGTATCGTGATCGCTTTCTGCAGCTTGCTCGCTACGCCCCTGCCGATGTTGCGGATGACCGCAAGAAGCAGGAGCACTTCATGGAGGGCCTTGAGAACTACCTCCAGTACGCGCTGCTCAACCTCCGCTTCGACGACTTCAACCATCTGGTTGACAGCGCGCTCAACACTGAGCGCAAGCACTTGGAGATGAAGGACAAGAAGAGGAAGATTGTCCCCGTTGCTTCCGGCAGCAACACTCGTCCTCGCCTCCAGCAGCCTCAGCAGTACCAGCAGCCTCAGTACCGGCCTCCCCAGCCGTACCAACAGAGGCCGCAGCAGTACCCGCCTCGACAGCAGCAGGCAGGTCAGGGCCCGAGGTTACCGGCACCTCCGGCTCGTGCTCCACCAGCTCCGCCAGCACCGCAGGCTCCACGTCCGGCAGCTCCTACCGGACAGCAGGCTTCGACACATGCACGCGTCTGCTATCACTGCGGCCAGCCGAGGCACTATGCCAACACTTGCCACTGGAAGGCGCAGGCGGGACAGCAGGGGCGCCCAGCTCAGCCTAGGGTGCCAGCACAAGGCCGGGTGAACCACGTGACGGCCGAGTCAGCGGCCGAGGCTCCTAACGTGGTTATTGGTACGTTCATAGTCAACTCTCACCCTGCTACAGTGCTTTTCGATACCGGTGCTACTCATTCTTTCAACTCCAAGTCATTTGCCGAGCAGCATGGTATACCAGTTTCTTGTATGAGGATAGCTATGGTAGTTACCTCACCTGGGGGTCAGTTACGTACATGTTCTATATGCTCCAGAGTTATTGACTCCTCGGGGATAGATGTGATTTTGGGCATGGAGACACTTACCAGATGGGGAGTCCGTATTGATTGTGCTCAGCGGACAGTTCACTTGTCAGTATCTGATGGCCAAGAGGTGACAGTCAGTGCTTCAGAGCCTTCTGGATTTCTTCATCAGATGGAGGCTAGACCCACGGACGGTATTCGCGTGGTGTCTGAATTCCCGGATGTCTTTCCGGATGATCTGCCAGGTATGCCGCCTGAACGCGCCATTGAGTTTTGTATTGATCTCTTGCCTGGCACAGCTCCAATTGCAAAGCGGCCCTATCGCATGGCACCTATAGAGCATGAAGAGGTCAAGAAGACTATTGATGAGTTGCTAGCCAAGGGCTATATCCGTTGCAGTTTCTCTCCTTGGGCTTTTCCATTATTGCTGGTAGATAAGAAGGATGGCTCGAAGAGGATGTGTGTGGATTATCGGGAGCTGAATGCAGTCACTATCAAGAACAAGCATCCACTGCCCCGTATTGAGGATCTCTTCGATCTGCTTCGAGGTGCTCGTATATTCTCGAAGATTGATCTTCGCTCGGGTTATTTTCAGCTGAGGATCCGTCCTGGGGATATTCCGAAGACGGCGTTCACTTGCAAGTACGGACTATATGAGTATACGGTCATGTCCTTCGGCTTGACTAATGCCCCGGCTTTCTTCATGCATCTGATGAACATGGTTTTCATGGATTATCTGGATGTCTTTGTGGTGATTTTCATTGATGATATTCTGATCTTCTCCAAGACAGAAGAAGAGCATGAGGAGCATCTGAGACTCGTATTGCAGAGACTGAGGGAGCATCAGTTGTATGCCAAGTTCAGCAAGTGCGAGTTCTGGATTGACGAGGTTCCATTCCTCGGTCATGTTATCTCTCAGGGAGGCATTGCTGTTGATCCGAGCAAGGTGAAGGATGTGCTAGAGTGGGAGACACCGCAGACAGTAAAGGAAGTCAGGTCATTGTTGGGCTTAGCTGGATATTATCGGAGGTTCATTGAGAATTTCTCCAAGATCGCGAAGCCTTTGACTTCTTTGCTGGAGAAAAATGTGGCTTTCGTGTGGACTGATGAGCGTCAGAGGGCCTTTGATGAGCTGAAGAAAAGGTTGACTACGGCGCCAGTCCTGACTCTGCCCGACCAGACAAAGAGGTTCACGGTGTATTGTGATGCTTCGAAGGATGGTCTTGGGTGTGTTCTGATGCAGGAGGGCAGAGTGATTGCTTATGCTTCACGGCAGTTACGTCGGCATGAGCTGAATTATCCTACTCATGATCTTGAGTTAGCCGCAGTTGTGCATGCTTTGAAGATTTGGAGGCACTACTTGTATGGGCAGCGGTGTGATATCTACACTGATCACAAGAGCCTCAAGTACATTTTCACGCAGAATGAGCTGAACATGCGGCAGAGAAGATGGCTAGAGTTAGTCAAGGATTATGACCTGGAGATTCACTATCATCCGGGCAAGGCCAATGTTGTAGCAGATGCTTTAAGCAGGAGAAGTTATGTCAACATGGCCGTGGCTTTCCAGATGCCTCCAGAGTTATGCGAGGAGTTCGAGCAGTTGAGTCTGGGCTTCTTGCATCATACCTCCAGTGCAACATTTGAGGCAGTACCGACTCTAGAGTCAGAGATCAGGCAGCATCAGAAAGAAGATGAGAAGCTGCAGGAGATCCGTGAGTTGCTCAAGAGGGGCAAGGCTCCACACTTCAGAGAGGATGATCAGGGTACCTTGTGGTACAAAAACTGGATCTGTGTGCCAGATGTGAAGGATCTCCGGAAGTTGATTCTGAGTGAGGCCCATGATACAGCTTATTCTATTCATCCGGGCAGCACAAAGATGTATTATGATCTGAAGGAACGTTTCTGGTGGTATGGGATGAAGCATTCAGTGGCAGAGTACGTGGCTATTTGTGACACCTGTCAGCGTGTCAAGGCTGAGCATCAGAGGCCACCAGGTCGGTTACAGCCTTTGAAGATTCCAGAGTGGAAATGGGAGGAAATCACTATGGACTTCATTGTTGGATTGCCTCGTACTCAGAAAGGGTACAACTCCATTTGGGTAGTAGTGGATCGTCTGACGAAGGTTGCTCACTTCATTCCAGTGAACACTACTTACTCCGGTGCTAGACTTGCAGAGTTGTACATCTCGCGGATTGTCTGCTTGCATGGTGTGCCCAAGAAGATCATATCTGACAGAGGGTCTCAGTTCACTTCTCGGTTCTGGGAGCAGCTCCATGATTCGTTGGATACGAAGCTGAATTTCAGTACGCCTTATCACCCTCAGACAGATGGGCAGACAGAGAGAACCAACCAAGTGTTGGAGGATATGCTGAGAGCTTGTGCCATTCAGTACGGTACTAGTTGGGATAAGTGCCTGTATTATGCTGAGTTCTCATATAACAACAGCTACCCGGCCAGTCTGAAGAAGTCCCCCTTCGAGGCATTATATGGCAGAAAATGCAGGACTCCTCGCTATTGGGATCAGATTGGTGAGAAGCAGCTCTTTGGCCCTGAGATCATAGATGATGCAGAGCAGATGGTTCAGGCTGTGCGAGAAAATCTGAGGATTGCACAGAGCAGGCAAAAGAGCTATGCAGATGGCAAACGGAGAGACTTAACTTTCAGTGTTGGTGATCATGTATACCTGAAGGTGTCTCCGATGAGAGGAATCCGCAGGTTTAATGTCAAGGGGAAGTTAGCACCTCGGTATGTTGGTCCATTCAAGGTGCTAGAGCGGAAAGGCGAAATTGCTTATCACCTGGAGTTACCTCTCAGCCTCTCAGGAGTTCACGATGTCTTCCATATATCTCAGCTGAAGAGGTGTCTGCGAGTACCCGAGGAGCAAGCACCACTGGATGGAGTAGATGTGCAGGAAGATCTGACTTATACTGAGCATCCGGTGAATATTCTGGAGACATCAGAGAGGGTTACTCAGAACAAACGCATCAAGATGTGCAGAGTTCAGTGGAGTCACCACAGTGAAGCTGAGGCTACATGGGAGCGAGAAGATGAGCTGAGAAAGACATATCCAGATCTCTTTGCTAGCTAGCCCAGCTAAATCTCGGGGACGAGATTTATTTAAGGGGGTAGAGTATGTAACACCCTAATTTAAATTTCAGCATTTAATAATAAATTTAATTGGCTTTATTTAATTTTCTAAGGTTTATTGTGTTAGACTTGCATTTAATCTAAAATTTTGTTCCTTAAGTGATTAAAATTTTGTCTAAGGTTAAAAACTTTGTTGTTGCATTCATGCTGGTGCATATTTTGTTTATTTTGGTTGAGTGCTAGGGAGTTTGAATTCAAATTTGTTTGAATTCAAACTAGTTTGTGTGAGTTTGCAAAAGAAAAAGAAATAGAAATGGAAAGAGGACCTAAACCCAAAACAACCCAACCCAACCCAACCCGGCCGGCCCAGCCCGGCCCAGCTAGCCCTCCCCCTCAGCCCGGCGCCATCCCCCGCATGGCCCAAACCCCTCCACTTCGCCCGGCCCAGCAAACCCCGCGTCGGCCCAGTCCGCTCAGCCTGAGCGCCCGCGCAGCGCTCCCCTCCGCTCACGGGCCCGCTCTCAAGCGCCTGCCACCGGGCCCCACAGGTCAGCGCCCCCATCCCCCCTTCCTTTCTTTCTCCCCGCGCCGAGATACTCTGCTCCGCTCCGCCCACTCCGCTCGGCAGCCCACGCCACACCTCACCGCGTTGTGGGCCCTTCCGCCTGAGTCCGACCGCCGAGAGCCCACCTGCAGGACCCCCCTCACCACACCTCGCGCGCGCATCCCGGATTCCGATCAGTCCCTCGTTGATTTCGAATCGAGAACGGACCCAATCCAGTGTGCAACGGCCGCGCCTTGATCTCCTGCCTGACCCGCACGCCGAGGCCGGCCTTCCCTTCTTAAACACGCCCTGACCCTCTCCCGCACCCCACCTCCCATCCACTACAGCCCCCGCCAACCCTAGCCGCCGCACGGAGTCGCGCCGCCGCACCCCCCGGAGTCGGAGCAGGAGCTCCGCCGCCGCGATTCCCGGCGCTCCCTGACGCCCCCAGCACGGCAAGCCACCGGGAGAGCTCTGCTCGGAGGCCACGAACTCCCCCGAGCCCGCACTGCCTCTACTTCGACCTCCACAGCGACTCGTCGCAACCTCCCGCCGCGAGCCCCACTCCATCGCCGCCGCCAACCTCGACGTGGACACCGTGTGCCGCATCTCCGACTTTGCCATGTCTCGGTGAGCACCCTAGAGCCCCACGCCTCCGTTTGCGCTACTCCAATTAGGCCGTAGCCCCGGAATCCCGCAGAACGCCGCTCGCCGGTGCGTTTCGCCGTGCCGACCCGCCGCCGCAGAGCCAGCGCCGCCACGGACCTCCTCTAGCCCCGCCAAGGCCACCAGTGCGTCACCCATGTCGCGCACGTGCGCCACGGCCAAGCCACGGTCCAAACTGAGCCTGGGAACACCGGTTTGACCTTCTCCGGTGAGTTCCCCTGCGCGCCGCCGCGGGATTCGTCGCCGGCGGTAGCGCGCCGCCGCCCCGCGCGCCCAAAGCCCCAGGATCGTCCGATTTGTTTCGGACGCACGCCATTAGATCTGGAAGCCAACGAATCTGAGCCATTAGATCGAGATCTGACGGTCCACGTGCGTGGATACCGGTTCACCCTGTCAGTTTTTCTAAAGAGCCCTCCAACTTTCTTCAATTTAACCCGAAGTCCAGCTGAGTTCAAAACTAATTCCAGATACGCCCAGATTTTTGCACAAAACCCCCTGGCTTTTCTCAGAATATAACCCGCCGTCGAGAGCTGTCAGTTTTGCACGTTACCCCTTAGATTTAATGGTTAATTACGTTTTAGTCCTCGGTTTTTGCAGAAAACCCCCTGGAACTTAGTTTTTCTCGCAGATAAGCCCCTGAACCTTGTTTTTAGCCTAGATTATGCATTTTAGCTCCGTTTTAGGCGTTCTTTATGTCCACACGATCGTTGTAACGCGTAGAATAGTTTTAGCTTAGTTTTTCTTGCTGTTTTTATGTATTGATGTACTGTTTCATAGTTTTTGTTAGTGTTTGCTTGTATGCTTATTATTGTGCATTGTTTTGGCCATGTGTTCGTGAGTAGACGCTGAGTTACCTGAGGAGCCCCAGTACCAGTACCCGGAGCAGCCGTCTTCCGAGCCCTTTGAGCAGCAGCAGGAGAAGTACGAGGAAGGCAAGTATAACATGAACAACCTATCATCTTTAAATACAATTTCATTCTGTATTTAATACTGTATGCCTATAAGGACTGTCCTAGCCACTTTATATCCTATATATATTCCTTGGGGTTGCATTTTGTTTAGTTGTGCTAGGTCGCTGCGCTATAACAAACTCTGGTCCTTTTTATTTAATTTGATTAATGGTTTACTTGAACTTAATTCTGAGAGTGGCCCTCTGTGCTTCGTGCTTGGGTGGCTCACGTCTCGTTAAAATATGGTTTTTATAGAAACATGGTTTAGGGGGCTAGCACGGTGCTTAGTGCTTGGTTGGCCACTCTCCATAAGGACCGGTTCATAGAGCGACAACCTGGGACAACAGTGCTACCACAAGGCTAGAATGGGATAGACTTGGCGTAATAATTAGGTCTTTTTGGTTTGGAGTAACTTACCTGCGGGGCAGGGGCGGTAAGCTTCTATGGCCCTCGTGCTGAGTGGCCTCGTCTGTGCTTCGTGTCTTGACGCCCACTAGACCTGCTCCATAGTCGCCGATCCACCCTCGCGGTTACTCCCTACCAACGAGATTCTTTGTAAAGGCCTCGTAGTGAGTCGCTAGTCATCTCACCTAAGGAAGTGTGATGAACCTCTAGCGTAGCTCACGACTTGTGGGTAAAGATGTGCAACCTCTGCAGAGTGTAAAACTGGTATACTAGCCATGCTCATGGTTATGAGCGGCCCAGATCCTCCTTTTGATTAGTGGGGTTATATCCTTCCGACGAGGGAGGTGCCTCTCGGGGTTACCTTGGTGGCTTGGTTTCGGTTTGGTTCTCAGTAGTAGCATGATGAATTCTGATTAATTACTATGTAACTGGGTTAATGGTAATTCATCAACTCGTAGTAAATAGCTTTAATAAAATTTTGCCAACACTTAAAAGCTAATGCAGTTGAGTCAGCCAACCTTAGAGCCTCATAGTTTGTGTTATACTTCTTGAGTACAAGTTGTGTACTCACTCTTTCCTCTTCTCTACTTTTTCCTTTTGGCTACGCTACTGCTGCTCAGTTCCTGCCGACATGAGGGAGTTCGCTCAGCGCTACCAGGACTACGAGGACTTCTAGGTGTTCGTCTCCCAGTCGACGTCCCTGTGGTGCCCTGCTCAGCTTGGGAGAGTTTTATTCGTATTTGTACTTCGCTTCCGCTATATCAGACATTTTGTCATTAATGTAATAAATAACATTCGTATTTGCTTATTTAAGTCTTTTTACATGATATGTGCTATGATATACTGTTCATTCTGTTGTATATACGTGTGACTTGATCCTGGCACGTATATGATTGCTCGGTTTATGTCCTTTTATAAACCGGGTGTTACAGGATCACTCTTCGGCTCGGCAATATAGGTAACTAAGGAATGCATACTTCTCCTACCCATAAGCTCCATATATCAGCCCTAGAAGTAGGAAGAAGATGGTCAAAAACTCCAACCATAAGTGAGGATCATACACCTTGAGCAACTCGAGAGTACCACTGGGGAACCCGAACTTCTTTTGAAAAATCTTGCAAAAATTCCGAGCTAGGAACCTGAACAGGCAGCAGGGAACATTCAGGTGAAGGTTGTTCAGTCCTTCAACTGCTCAAGACTGAGGGATGAGAAACAAATGCGCCCCATCTTCCAGAACCTTAGGTATGAGCCAACTTATTCACAATACATACAGGAAGAATAATATGTTGTGCACAAGGTACCTGCATGGGGTGAACATTGATGCGACTCCTGATCCACCGAGCCTCAGTTTAAGGTTTGCTCGAGGACGAGCAAAAGTTTAAGCTTTGGGGGGTGCTGACGGCCATTATTTCACATTCTAGTCGTCAACTTCTCGGGAATAAAATGAGCCTTTACACTATGTTTTATTCATATTTTGTTTATTTCTAATGAGTTCCACAAGTTTTGGATGAGTTATGATTTCAGGAGCAGGTGCACCAAAATTGAGCAAAATTAGGCAAAAACTCATGCCGACCGGCCTCTCCTAGGTCGGCCATGTCGGTGTTTTACCGCCAAGACTGCCCAGGGATACCCTTAGCAGTAGGGTTGTAGGTGGGGATCGACTGCTCTAGAACTCGATGGTACAAAAAACACAAAGATTTAGACAGGTTCGGGCCGCGAGTTGCGTAATACCCTACGTCATGTGTGGTTGTTTGTATTACCTTAGGTGTTCATATTGTTTTGTGGGGGTCCCTGCCCGACCTTATATATCCAGGGGGATAGGGTTACATTAAAAGTCCTAGCCGAGTACAAGTGAAATCCTACTACAACACAATCGGGTAGTTTCCTTGTACTACAACTAGTTCTATGCCTATTCGAGTAGTTACAAGAGAGGTAAGGTACATCCATGAGCTATCCCTTACCCTAGAACATTCTATGCCTATAAGCAGTCCCGCTGTCCCGGGTCTGACAAGCCCCTGAGCTCTTCGTAGCCAAGTCCTGCAGTCGACAAGTACTTGGATGGGCGTCTTCGAGTACTTCAAGTAGTCACAACATCCTTCTTGTTGCTTCTAGAACTTCCTTCAGGTACGTCGAGTAGTTCTCCAAGTACTTGTGGTTGCTTGAGGCTGTGAGGTGCTCAAGTCCTGAAAACTTGGTCATATATGGTGCGCGAAGTACTTGCGCTCCATATGGAGTAGCCCCCGAGCCTTAGGTTGAATCGTAGAATCAGGCTGAGGGTCACTTCAGACTTTTTCTACATTATTTTCCAAAAAATTTGAAAAATAAATCTCTGATGCACATATCCCGCAGCCCCCGAGCCTTAAATCAAAATACCGTATCTTGTGGGTAACCCTGAGCAAAGATTTGGAATTAAGGATCTAAGACGTGGCATCAGATTTTATTCCTAAGAATATCTACATGTTTAATCAGATCCGATATCCGAAAAGATCCCTTTTCGGGTAATATCCCAGAAAAATGATATAATTGGATATGTCACACTAATTGCACCCGTAATATCCTCAAAAATAAAACCCGGGATGTTTATCTCTTTACTGTACGCTTCACATGGAAATTCACTGTTCAAAGAATCTGTATTATTACACCCGTGAGTGCTGCCACTGTAACCTCACGAGTTGTTCTCTAGTGAAGCCCCATGCGGCTATAAAAGGTGGATGAGAGGCATTGCCAGAAGCACCATCATTCTGAAGCCATGGCTTACACTTGGTGTTCTTACTTTCGCCCTCCTGAAATTTGTGTAGTGCTTTCCAGCAAAAGATGCTAGAAGAGAACTTGTGAGTGACAAGAGAAGTCCCTGCTACCTCATCCTGCAACCCTGCTTCTCTCGGCGGATCCATGCTGGACATCATGTCCTTGCATATTCCAATGAGGCAGATTCTCCGATGACTAGTGGCATCTGGTTGTGTCATACTCTTGGGGTCCCCAGGTTCTGGGTGCCCAAGAACTGACATCTCTGGTGGGGAGACTTAATCTTATCACAATGTATTCAGGGAGTAGGAGAAATTTCTTTGCATGATGCTACAAGAGATCTTGCGAGGTGATTGCTGTAATCTGCCTCCTTACTCTTGAAACTTTTCTCCCAGAATACGAGTATCATTATTCTCTTAATAGGAATAATAAGTTTGTACTATGCCACGGCCTCGGGCCAATCTTCCTGCAGCAGGCCTCGCCTAGGAGATCCAGGAGGTGTGCATGCAAGTCCGAGTCATTGTAAAACTTTAGAGAAAAGTACTCGAATTGTAATATCGAGTGGTTTACTATGTTCGAGTACTTTCCTCCTTGTTGGAATGTAATCCCTGAAGAAGGAAAGTTAAGTCGAGTAGTTGTCAAGAGATGTGAGTGTTTTATTTTTCCGAAATGTAATCTCAGAAAAAAGAAATATCTCAGAAAATCCCATTTTTACCGTAAATGGTAACTAACTCTTGAACTTTTGGGTATTTACCATTTTGCCACCGCTACTATTATAAAATAGAACGGTAAACTAGGTTTTACCCTACCGGCCGCCATTCCCTTCTTTTACTATTTAGATATGTTTCTTGCGTTCCTTTGAACTTTCAGATCTAAACCACCTTCTTGCTCTCTCTTGCTCCCAAATCCTTGATTAGGGTTTAGCCATTGCATGCGCGTGAAGCGATCTGTGAACTTCCAAATGGCACCGAAGAAGTCGAGCAAGGGCAAGGCCGTGGAGGCGGAGCCAACTCGCGAGGAAGGATGGGTGCCAAGTAAGTGCTCTGACTCTGACTTGGAAACCCTCGTTTTTTACGGTCTTTTGCCGGAGAAATCCGTTATCCAATGGCGTCCTGTCTTGGGTGAAGATCGTCCGTATGAAAATAAGGGCGAAATCGTAGCTTTTGACCCACATTTTGAACGGGGATTGGAGGTCCCTTGTTCGGCTTTCTTATCTGGGCTCCTGTCTTACTACAGGATCTCGTTTCACCACTTAACCCCAAATTCTTTTGTTCAAATTTCCATCTTTGTACATTTGTGCGAAGCTTTTCTGGGCATTTAGCCCCATTTTGAGCTCTTCTGCTTTCTTTTACATCTCAAGCCCTAGCCAGACTCCTACAAATTAGATGTAGTAGGTGGTGTGGGCCTTCAGCTTAGATAGGGGAAGGAGAAAGTTTATATCCCCTATAAATCGTCTAGCAAAGCAATCGACTGGAAGCCAAAGTGGTTGTATGTAGAAAACCAATGGGAGACCCTTCCAGCAATTACCCCAGATCCTCCAATTGGAAGGGCTGAATGGAATAAGAAACCAGTAGATGACATCCAGATCCCCGAACTACTCGATCGGATTGCCAGTCTAAGGCAAAAGCATATAACCGGGGATGCTATCGTATTCGACTGGATGAGAAGAAGAATCTAGCCGTTACAGGCTCGGGAGATGTTCGGCTTCCAGTATCAAGGAGTAAGTGACCTGTCATGGTACTCGGAAGAAGAAATCTCAAACGGAGAGGTCTTTAGTCGAGTACGGCGACTACTTAAGGATGTGAAGCATGTGCCCATCATCCCTGATATTTTTTCTGCAGCCAATCCTCCAAAGCAGGTAAATGTCAGAGTTATCGATTTATGTTTATCAAGTACCTTGTCTTAGCAAGATTCTAAAAGAATTTGCTTTCATGTAGGAGGATGTGGAGCTGTATAAAAGCAGTCCTCCGTTGCCAGGCACTAATCGTCCTTCTCACCTTTTCCCCAAGCACTCTTACACTGCCAACCTAATCCAAGAAGAATCTTGCCTTATGAAAATTGCATAGATAGTACTAACATCTGATTTTGGTTGTGCAGATGATGAGGCAGTTGGGGACAACAGCAATGGGGAGCATAGCCCAATCCGAGCGTGGATACACAGGCGGGTCAACCGAAAGGTACCCGATCCGTAGCGCGGAAGCATCGCATCTCCACGCAGGCTACCAACAACAAGTAAGTGACTAGTTTGTAGCAATCGAGTACTTTGTTTCGATTTGCATTTCTTGATTTTTTGAGTTTTGCTTTTCAAGTCCTGCGGCTAAGATGCCGCGGATTACCGCATCTGGGGATGATGCTGTGGTGGCAAAGACTGTCCCTTCCACCAAAGCGGACTCGTCAAAGGGGACTGGGACTACTCAGCCACAAAATTCTGCGCCGGCTAGTAGTACCAATGTTAGTGACGCCAGGAACACTGGGGGCAGTGCTGTGATCATCAAACCACCCCCTAAGTTTGGCTTGAAAAAGCCTGCCTTGAAAAGGGCCCCTATGTAAGTTTCTTAAAACTTGTTTGTAGATCTGACTTTGTATCCAGTATAATTTAACTCTGATATGTATTTTTAGTGACGCGCTCTTGGAGGCAAGGGGGACAACTGAAGTCGATTCAGCCCCTAAGCCTATAGCACAGAAGGCCCCGAGTACTCCCGATATGGATGCTCGTGAGGCTGAGGAGATGGCGAATTCCATGAGGCGGAATTCGCCACTCCCAGATGCTGAGAGGAGTGATGAGAAGCTCCCAGAGAAGAAAGGAAGTGCGAAGCTTTCAAAAGAGGGAGGAGGCGAGAAGCTTCCTGAGGTGATCCCCATAGGTAAGCTTGTTATGCCCCTTCTCTAATTTCATTTTTTTCCTGGTTTACTGATTTCTATAACCTAAGTTTGTCCTCTAGATTCCCAGAGTTAGGGGAATACTATGGGAAGAATTGAAGAGGCGCCACGTACAGAAGCGGCTCCTGTGGTACAGGCGAGTACTTCCCTTACTTCACTGGGAAGTATCCAACCACAGGAGGAGAAGCTAAAGCTTGCTCACAAGCTTTTGACAGTAAGTAGTCGAATAATTCGAGTACTTGTGTATTTGTTAGATCGAGTAGTATATACTGATCTTTTGTCCTTACATTTTGGCAGGAGGTGTTAGAGCAGGGGAGCAGTAAACCCCAGGACAACTCAGAGCTAATCGCTCTGAGAGAGCAGGTGAAGAAGCTCTCGTCTAGGAAGGCTGCTCTCCAGGAGAAGAATAAAAAACTTTCCAAAGCCAAGAAAGGTTAGTCTCTGCTTTTGTATTGCAATCAGCTAGTTTGATTTGTCTGGTATTTATAAGTCTTTCTTTTAATCGAGTACACAGCATTCTCAAAATCATTAAAGATTGAGGAAAACTTGGTACTGGATCTAAAGATTCTTATGTACCGAAAAGCAGATGAGATCGAGAAGCTCAAGAAGATCAAGGAGGATTCTGACCAGGAGATGGCAACAGCCCTCCAACAGCTGAAGGATTTGTCAAAATCCCGGGACTTGATGCAACGGGAGCTTGAAGAGCTAAGGGATCTAAAGGATGCTGCTCAAGCTGTGGTGGACATTGTGGAGATCCCGGAGGGGAACGAAGACGAGCCGCTCACATTAGTGGGGAGGCTTCGGAAAGTTCCTAAAAGCTTTGAGAGATATGTCTCCACAACCATCCGACAGTAGTAGGACATGTACTCAGGTTGGTGAAGTCCTACTAGCCACGTACTGAACTTGATCCGCTTGGGGAGGGTACAAAGGCTGATTGCAGCGATGACCAATTTGGTCAGTACCTGGAAGAAACCTCCTCCATAGCGGATAAGATAGTGGAGACTTTGAACAAGTCCTGATCTTCCTTGAGTCTCTGTAAAATGACTGGCTTCTAGTGCCTCAAGTACTCTATATGTACAAATGTTTAAATTTGTGTATCGTCAAGTACTTGTTTATTTTCAAAGTGTTGTAAGATCATCTAATCTGTCGAGTAGTAATACTTAGGAAGTATCAAAGATAGAACTTTACAATTTCTGGCGGCATCGAGCCTACTCGATCTTGATGGTAGATACAAGGTGTTGTATCCACGGTGTTTGCCTTAAGAGGCGAAACGTACTCGAACTGGGTCGAGTATTTTGATTCTATTCAAAAAATTTAGTGCTGACCGGTTAGGATTGAATCCAATTGGATTAACCAAGTGGGAAAAGAACTTTGTGAGAGGATAGTTAGGCTGTAGCCTGATGCAGATTTCATTTGGAGGGAAATATTTGGCTTAGAGCAGTGCTCTATGAATTTGGTTGTCCAAATAAATGGGTGACTCTCATCAACTACTCGGGGTACCAAGAGAAAATGGAACACCCTATGAACTTGACGGCACGAGCAAGCGGGAAAGACTCCCTTCAAATACTCGGGGCAGCAAGTCCTTAGTGTAACACCCTCGGTTGTCCAAGCAAGCGGGAGACTCACGTCGAGTACTCAGAGAACCAGGAGCTTAGATGTTTACTTGGTCACGTAGGTAAATAGGGGACTCTCGTCAACTACTCGTGTTACCAAGAGAAAACAAAACACCCTATGAACTTGATGTCTCAAGCAAGCGGGTGAGTCTCATCAACTAACTCGAGGCAACTAGCCCTTAGTGTAACACACTCGGTGGTCCAAGCAAGCGGGAGACTCGTGTCAACTACTTGGTGTACCAAGTACTTTAATTTTTGTTATGCTTCGTGAGTTGGGGTTAATTTCCAAAGTTGACCAGTTAGGACAGACCTCGTTAGGTCACCCAAGTGGCAAAAACTTTGAAAATATCTCGAAACTTACTCGATGTAACGAGTAAGCTGTCTTCCTTTGAAGACTGGAGTCATCTTTAGAGTTGACCGGTTAGGACCAACCTCGTCAGGTTGCCCAAGTGGGAAGAACTCTAGAGATATCCACGACCTACTCGAGCTAGCAAGTAGGGTGTCCTACCCAAGGACTGGAGTAATTTCTAAAATAGACCTGTTAGGATGAACCCCGCCGGGTTAACCAAGACGAAAATATTTTAGAAATATCCAAAACCTACTCGAGCCAGCGAATAGGGTGTCCTACGCAAGGACTGGAGTAATTTCTAAGATAGACCTATTAGGATGAACCTCGTTGGATTACCCAAGGTGGAACCATTTTATAAATATCCAAAACCTACTTGAGCCAGCAAGTAGGGTGTCCTACACAAGGACTGGAGTAATTTCTAAGATAGACCTGTTAGGATGAAATCTGTCGGGTCACCCAAGATGGAACCATATTAGAAATATCCAAAATCTACTCGAGCCAGCGAGTAGGGTGTCCTACACAAGGACTGGAGTAACTTTTAAGATAGACCTGTTAGGATGAACCCCGTTGGGTTACCCAAGATGGAACTATTTTAGAAATACTCCTGGGGTAAACCATATCTTCGATGGACTACTCGATTGCTCTGTGTCGAACAAGGCTCGTGGAGTAGTGTAAGGGGCAAGGTATTAGTCACATAAGAGAGAGCAAAGTAGTCGATTTGCAAGGAAATCAACTTTATTAAGAATTGTCGTGATTACAAGATTTGTAAAATGACAGACTCTGACTCTTAAGACCTACCCCTTGCTTGTAAGTAATGGTTTTCAAAACTGAATATAGAAAATATTCGGGAGTAACTCTAGTCACAATTATAGTCGACTAGATTTTGGGTAAAGTTTCCTTTACCAAAGGTGCTCCAAGAGCTTTACGGAGTGAGTTGCACTCGAAGATCGTGTGAGAGCTCTTTAGGTGCATGAAGCACTTGCGTAAGAGCATTTTGTTGATTTTGTCACCTCCAAGAGATGTTTCTCCATGATGTTGGGTGCGGGGCTTGCCCTGAGGGAGGTTACTTGCCGGCTTGCATTTCTTGAAGGACGCAGAGGTGTGTGCTGGGATGCGATAGTTGGAAGAAGGGCTGTAAGCCTCTATTTCCTAACGCTCCTTTTTCCTTGAGATGATCACATTGCTTGCATCATGGCCAATGTTAATCACATTGCAGAGATTGCTGTTTGAGTAGTCATAGTTGTTGCTCTGCTATTCTTGAAGACGGTTGGTGACACGTTGATGCCTGAACGCCCTCTTCTGATTGAGAAGGCGACGATGCTCGTAGAGGTCATCCACCACAGGCTCTTCCTCGACTTGGACAGTTACTGTGATGGCTGGAGGAGCTGTAGGCGGGTCTTATTTGATGGAAGCCTTGACTTCTGTGACTGCAGGAGGAGTAGTTTCCATGTTGTCAGAGAGGTACTCGTCGTAGTCATCAGAATTGTAGTTGTCAAGGTTGAGACGCTCCATTGAATCATCCTCTGATTCGTGGAGTTCAGAGATGCGAACCATGAGGACTTCACGGTAGAGATCTTGGAGTTCTTGGTCCTGTTTGCTGCCCAACGGATATATCGGGGTGCTTTCCTCGAATGGGAGATCTGCTGGCTGCGGGCTAGGAGCCTTGAGAGGTTGAGGGCATGTCTCCTTCAAGCGCACTGTCCGTCCTCGTGATGTTGCATATATAACTAAGTTGGGCAAGGAGTCCTGATTAGACTTGGAGTTCTTAATGGAGTTGGATTCGACTTCCTTGCTGTGCTGGATTAGGTCATCTAGTTCATCTTCAGGGTCGTAAGAGTACTCGGAGTCGGAATCGGTTAGACCACAAATTTTGGAATATGTGTGCTTTGGGTGAGCGAGAAGCGGGATACCCATCTCTACACGAAGGGCGTTCTCATTCATCCAAAGTAACCATGAATGGGTGGGAGTCAATCCTTCTGGTTCCTTAATCCAGGGTTTGTCGAAAATTTGACTTGCTGGATTTTTTAGGAGCTTTGGATTTTCCCTTTTTTAGCTTGACTAATTCCCAGAGGGTGTAACATCCCGAAAATTGACTAAAATAAATCATGCGCTAAAATTAGGTTTCGTCGTTGAGCTCGATCCCCTTCTTGGATCATCTCCCGCCTGATCTCCTGATACCCCGAGGAACCGAGCCGATATCCAAATCTCCCGCTGTCCCATCCCTGTTTGGCCCTCGGCCTGCGCGTCACGCACGACCGACGCCACGCGTGGCCGACCGCGGCCGCGATCAGCGCCGACGCGCTCGCCCCTCTCTCTTTCTCTCTTTTCTCTCTCCCCTCCTTTTTCTTTTTCTTTTCTTTTTCCCATTTTCTTTTTCTCTTTCTCTCCTTCCCTCTCCCTTTCCTTTCTCCTACCCCGCGCACTCGGCCCCTCCCGCTCCCGGCTGTTGCCCGCACACGCCGCGCTACGCCACGGCCGCCGCTGCGCGACTCGGCCGTGCCACCCCTCCCCGCTCCCGAGCCGCACGCACACACACGCCCGAGTTCGCCCGGCCCGTTCCCCACTCACGCGCACGCCGCGACGCCGCGGCCTCCCTGTTCGCGCTCGAGCCGCGCACGCACGCACGCTCGGGCTCGCCACGGCACTGGCCCACCAGCCGCGCGCGCCGTTCCCCGGCCTGCCCTGCCCCGCTCCCCCTCGCGCGCACGCGCACACTCGGCCGCAGCCGCTTGGCGCACACGCCCGCTCCGCAGCTGCTCGGCGCACCAGCCCGAGCGCCGCGCCGCTCGCCACCGCCTTGCTCCCTGCCCCGCACTCCGCGCTCCCCCCCGCGAGCACACGGCGCGCCGAACCGCGCCGCCCGTCCCAGCTCCTGTGCGCGCGCATCGACCCGACCACGCGCACACGCCACGGCCGTCTGGCCGCGCTCGCGCGCACCTGTACCGGCCGCGCCACGCCCTGCACCCCCGTGCCCCACGCCGCTTGCAGCCCGCCGTTGACGCCCGAACAGCACCGCCTGCGCCGGTCGCCGCCTCCTCGACGGGTCACATCCCGCCTCGCCGCGCACGCCGTCGCCTGTGCACGTACGACGCCGGCGACCCTAGCACAGCACCTTCGTTGACGCCACCCAGAGCTTGCTCCCCGCTCCACCGCCGTGGCCGCCTATTTAAGGGACCGCGGAGCACCCCCCTGAGCACCACACCCACCACCACGAACCACGCCGCCACCCCACGCCCCCTCTCCTCAGCTGCAACGCCGCCGCTGCTAGCGCCTCCACCCGCCGCTGCTGGCCACCGTGGCTGGACCGCCACGCTCCACCCCGGCACAAGGTGAGGCCGGGGATCGAATCGCCTCCCCACCCTCTCTCTTTTTCCCCTGTCCCGGGCCGCCGTCGAGCCCCTGGCCGCCGGGATTGCCCGGCGCAGAGGCCTCCTCCCCCTCCTCTGTTCCACGCCGACGGGAGGAGGAAGAGGATGGCATTTTTGCCAAGAACCCCCTCCACTTTCCTCTAATCAGTAAAGAAACCCCATCCCTTTAAGCCCTTTTGCAATTAAAACCCCCCTTTTTGTTATATTCCCAAAACAAACCCCCACCATATAAACTTAATTACAAATAAAACCCTGACTCTTTTAGATTAACCCAAGAAACTTCTAAAATGCAAACCAAGCCCCTGCCTTCTTAAACTTAATTACAATTAGGTCCCTGGACCCCTGTTTAGGCCCTAAACACCCTTTTGACCTATCATTTCATGCGCCTAACAACCTCGGATCTACCCAAAACTTTACCACATCTCTTTTAATATAGTTTTGACCATACCATTAGAAGCACACCCAAAAATATCACTCCATGCCCTATATTTTATGTGTCCCCGTTTCGAGCTCGACGACAAATCTTTATTTTCTGTGTGTTGATTGTGTGTTTGTTTGTGTACGCTGTAGACCACGGAGTGAATGAAGGAGAACCCGTCAACGAGCCGTACTATGAGCAGGAGAACGAGGACTAGTTCCGTGACCCCGAGCCCGAAGGACAGGACCTCCCCGAAGGCTACGAAGACGGCAAGTTCAATCCCATCCTTTGATGCATGTTTCTGTCCTAGTTTTTATTAACACAACCCAATGGCCGGATTTATAAAATTGTATATGTTTTGCTTGCATGAAAACACGGTTGGATAGCCACCCCTTGATTTGTGATGACCATTCCTTGACCACATAGATTAATGTCTGATTTTGCTTGAACGTTAATCAATATTAGAATGCTTAGGACTTTACTCATAATACGATTTGATTTTATAAAAGAAAATGCGTGAGTATGTGGGAAGGGATAAAAGTGGTGTTTTTGAAAAGTGAGTTGGACGGGATGGACGGCATTTCTGTGTGAATTGCCGATTGGTGTGCTTATGCCTGTGTGGCAGGGCGAAGAAGGGAGATATCCATCTTGTCGTGTCTAAGGACCGAGTTGGTGTGTCATCTCACCTAACTCCACTATCGTGCAAACCACTCGACCGTTGAATGGGCAACGGCGTAGCATAAATCCCACTAGTTGGTGTGGTAGCCATCAGGAGAGCTGAGAGCAACGGGTGACTAAGGAAAAAGGGATAAGCCCCGAGTGACTTATGCCCGATTATACCTAAGTGAACGGTCAATGACCCCTTGGTGCATCCCGTGATGGCTAGTCAGGCTTAGCTATGGTGGGTAATGGCTATGTTGGGATCTACACCGACACGACGGTGTTCGAGTTGTGGTATCCTACTTGTGGGTAAAGTTGCACACCTCTGCAGAGTTAAGAATCTATTCGAATAGTCCGTGCCCACGGTATTGGGCGAGTTACGGTGTGGTCACATAACTAGTGTTTCATTGGGATGGGCTGGTGTGAGTTGTTTTGAATTTGTGTCCGGCAGATGTGCCGTGTGCTACGACGGACGGGGAGTCCGGTAGCAGTTTAAAACTTGAACTCTGTGTTACTGCAAAAACTGATTTCTAAAAGGTTTTCTATTAAATAAACCCCTGCATAAAATATCATTTTTGCTGCAAATTAAACCGTAACCTTATCCTTGATTTACCTATGCATATTATTCTAATGTAACCCCTCCGTGGGTGTGGTTGGACTTGCTGAGTACGTTTGTACTCACCCCTTTCTTACTTTTTACAGAAGAAGACCCAGACTTCGTGCCAGACGACGCTGAGTAGGGTTTTCGTTCTACACCCAACCTTGCCTGTGGAACCGGCCCTGTTCGTGATGCCTCCGCTGTCGCAGTACTCTGAGCCCGTGATAGACCCCATGTGGTTTGTCGTCTGGTGTTACGTCGTAGCTTGGTTAATTATTATTATCATCTGTATCGAGTGTCCTCCAAGGTTTGTACGGTTTTGAACCATCTGATGTAATAAATATGGCATCAGCCTCCTGGGACTGGTGCTTTGTATCACATTTAAGTCTTCTCTTATGAGGGGACGCTTCAGAGGGCATCTGTCATCTGGGGTGGATAGGCCATAGCATCCATAAACAAGTCAATGTTGTCTGACCAGTCCTCGAGATCATCAAATGGTTCGAGGTTGTCAAGGCTTTCCATGAACTGATTGAAATCCTGATCGAACAAGGGATCAGAGATATCAGTCGGTTCGGGGGTCCACTTGTGAGCAGGTTTCGGTGAAAGGTTCTTGGATTTTCCAGAAGGAGACGGTCCCATCCAAACAAGCCGGGGGTTTGCCTCTTCGGATTTCCCGCGCAACTCTACTCCCGAGTTTTGCTTCTTATTTTGAAGAGTACTTTCGGCCATGTTGATGCAGTCGATGAGCTTAGAATCTACTGGATCAATTCCTGAGAGCATATCGCCCGACCGTTTTTGTGGTGGGTTCAATGTTTCTAGATTCTGCTGTATTTTAGATGAGCCAAGAGCGGATTCTGCAAGCTTGATGCACCCCTCTATCGATCGTGAGACCCGATCTACTCCGTCGAGTAGTTCCGAGTTGACAATCTTAGGGCGTTTGACTGACTTGAGATAGCCACGTATTTTCCAAGGGTTTTGGAAAAGTGTAGATTTTCGGGATCAGAATTTGTGTCGGACTTAGCTAACTCGTTGGCTTGAGTTGGAGTCGACACGTTTTCCATGCTATTCGGGTCGAGCTCGAGCAGAGCTCGTTTTCCGTTGAGTTCTCCAACCTTGCAGGTTTCGGCGGATTGGTTGGTGGTTTTCGGTTCAGGTAGTTTGGGCGTGATGAGGTGGCTAGAGAAGCCGCCCGATCCATCAGCCATGCAGGCCCAGGAACCAAAGACGAGGGTTGTGCCTTCAGGCATGTTGTTGACGTCGCTTGATCCGGCCATCGAATTCGCTGATGAACTCGCCGAATCCCCTATCTGGCGTGCCAGCTGTCGGTGTTTTAATGCCAAGCCTGCTCAGGGATACCCTTAGCAGTAGGGTTGTAGATGGGGATCCACTGCTCTAGAACTCTATGGTACAAGAAATACAAAGATTTAGACAGGTTCGGGCCGCGAGTTGTGTAATACCCTACGTCCTGTGTGGTTGTTTGTATTACCTTAGGTGTTGATGTTGTTTTGAGGGGGTCCCTGCCCGTCCTTATATATCCATGGGGACAGGGTTACATGGAAAGTCCTAGCCAAGTGTAGTTGGAATCTTACTACAACACAATCGGGTAGTTTCCTTGTACTGCAGCTAGTTCTACGCCTATTTGGGTAGTTACAAGAGAGGTAAGGTACATCCATGAGCTATCCCTTGCCTTAGAACATTCTATGCCTATAAGCAGTCCCCCTGCCCCAGGTCTGACAGGCCGGCCTGGCACCTCTGGAGACAGTTCCCCGTCTTCGATCCAGGGGCAATGTGACACACCCACAATGCCTTTGAGTCGTAGATTGGATGTCGGTTTGATCAAGTGGATCGAAAGGCTTGCACAAGTATTAAAGGACCCACAACTCAGTGCAAACTCGTTTCTGAGTCATCAATCCACCACTCAGGCAAGATCACATGCGTACAAGTGAAACGTCAGCGCAATGGAGGGCCGAGGTGGGCTAGAGGGAGGCCGGCCGGCCTCCCCTATGCCGGCCGGCCTAGCACTGCAAGCATTGAAGCCACGCAACGAACACCGACCCCAGGAGAAGATCAGACATGTCCATGCAAAGGCGGTGGCCAGATGGCCACATCCCCAGGACGGCCGGCCTAGGGGAGGCCGGCCAGCCCCACTTTGCAGCCTCTCAGGCTCCGGCTTTGCGTGGAAGACAAGCACACCGACCTTACCTGCTTACAACTAATGCTACGGGTTTTACCGGCCAAGAACCGACCCTGGAAGACTATAAATAGAGACCCCATCCATCACTTGTAACACACACCATTGGAGCTCTTCTCTCTTCACTTTACTTTCTAGAGTAGATTAGTAGCTTGGGAGTTAGAGTCGAGTCGAGCTTGCTCGGGATTCCGGAGTCGTCGGAAGTTTGGTATAGCTCTTGTATCTTTCTTTTGACATTATAAATATAAGTTATCTTTTTTACTTTTCTGAGTCAGTTTTACTTCATGTCTTCCTTTATCTTCTCGAGTCTGAGTGTTCAGCTCGAGCGTGGAAGTTGTACCTCTAGCTTAGGCTAAGTTATCTATCTAGTAATCAGGAATCTTATCTTACGGGTTTTCTTGCCCGGACTAGAGTTACTCAAGTTAGTGCTCTAGGTTGAGGGGGATTTCTCTCAAAGGCCTCGAGAGAAATTCTAACACCGAGTGCAGACGAGGTGTCTAACCTTAGTGATAGTTAGAAAGTGTGTTCCACCCCACGGAACCGTTGTGGTAGGCGGCAGGTGGTGACAGCCCTGTCTGTCCCTTGTAGTCCACCACGTTCCGGTGTTTTCATAGCAGTAGTGTAGGTTGCCGTTCGACTCCCCTCTCATCCCTTTCTAAAGTCCTTCCCCTTCCAACCGCCGAAGTAAGCTCTGCTTTCCCGAAGACTAGTTAGGTGTTTAGTCTGATCTAGAGAGGCTAGCTCGATAGTTCAGAAGTATATCAGGTGTCTTATCTAGCTCGTTGTCCTCCCAGTTGCTTCCTCTCTAAGGAATTGAGCTTCCGTGTATCACTCAGTCATCGACTGGCCATTTATCCTATCTACCTATCTGGCTTACCCCCGTCTAGTTAGTCGATTGATTAAGCTAGTACGGTTATCACTCGATTTATGATACTCTTTACCATAGTGCTTCCCTGAGGAAAAATACGAAATCCTGAAATACTCCAAGGTGAAGTGTTACCGCGGTGATTCTGTGTGCTTATAGAATATATATTCGATTGGGCATAAGAAACACCAACAAGCATTTCTGGTGCCGTTGCCGGGGAGGCAATTGGCTAAAGGTATCGTAAATAGTTTGATAAACTTTACTAGTTTGTCACCGCTAACCTTAGCGGGCTTATCATTGCTCTCTCTATCTTTTGATTGATGCAGAGCAGTGCATGACCGGTTTTGACCTACCAAATAATTTCAATCCGAATCCAGAAAGAATTGGGAGAATTGTGAGACGCTGCGTCGTCCCACCTCTAAAAAGACTCACTTGGCCCCAAAGTTCCCCATCCACTTCAGCCTCAACCATGGCTCAGAAGACTCTTCGTCAGTTCTCTGCCCCGTCCAGTAGCCACAACCCTACTAGATTGCACCAAAACCAAGCCGGCGATGACGACTTTGAGCTGAAGACTGGACTACTAAACATGGTCCAGGCAAGTCCGTTCTGTGGAAATGCATCCGAGGATGCCAACGCCCATCTCCAAAACTTCCTGGAGGTGAGCAACACCATCAACCCCAAGGGAACTACATTGGATATCATCCGCCTTCGGCTGTTTCTGTTCTCACTGCTTGGGAAGGCCAAGACATGGTTTTACTCCAACAAGGAAGCTTTCACTACATGGGAAGCTTGTTCAAATGCATTCCTAGCTAAGTACTTTCCAGTGGGCAAGACCAATGTCCTCCGGAACAGGATCACCAAAATTCAGCAATTACCGGATGAGACTATCCCAGAAGTCTAGGAACATCTCCAAGAATACATGCAAGCATGCCAACACCACGGCATAGAAGAATGGCTGATTATTCAGAACTTCTTCCATGGTCTGAATCAGCAAGATCAGGACCACATCGACGCAGCAGCAGGTGGTTCTTTCCTTTCTCTCGACGTTGCGAGAGCAAAGACGCTAATTGACAAGATAGCTTCGAACCAAAGTTGGAAAGGTGAAAGGCAGCCAGCCCGTCCTAGAGGCGTGCATCAAATCAACAGTGTCAACATGTTGGCTGCCAAGATGGATCTTCTCATAAAGAAGCTGGGAAGTTCGATCATCCCAAGAGGCACCGGGTCGCAGCCACTGTTGCGGGTGGTGCTGCTCCGCCCTTACGCCATCTGCGAGTGGGCGTCGATCGCGAGAGAAGACGCTAGCCCCCGGGGCGTCCAGCCACAGCCCCCGTAGGGAGTCGACGACGGAATTGGCACTGTCGGTGTCGAGAGAACAGTTGGAGGAGCAAATGCGCTCCTGACCACCCTCCATGTTGACGATGAAGCGCAGGCCACCAAAGAGAATGAGTGCGCTCGGGACCCAATCTCCGGCGATGATGACCATCTGCCACCTGGTGGAAAAAATGAACGAAACACGTAAAGTCCCCTACCTGACGCGCCAACTGTCGGTGTTTTTAGCACCGGCTAGTGATTATTCGTGGATGTGCGTTGAGGGGCGGATGGTAGTGTAGGAAGACAAAAGGATTTATACTGGTTCAGGCCACCGGGAGGCGTAATACCGTACGTCCAGTTCGTGTTGCTAGTGTATCTTGCACTAGTTTGTAGTCAGGGGTTACAAACGGTCAAGAGAGGGATGGGCATCCCAAGTCTCTAAGATCGGTGAGAAGATGGAATGTTTGTGGTTCTCATCTGGTCAGGGCAGCTGCTGGCGAGAAGCTGCTTAGAGCTCTGCCTGCCTCTTTCCCAGCGGCGAGAGTGTGCGTGTGTGTTCCGGTCTCGGTCCCTGGCTCGTGTGTTCTCTCCAGGTCTGATCCCCTCCGCGGGGGGGGGGGGGGGGGGGCTGTTTTCTACCCTTTATAAGATAGGGAGAGAGCAGTGTACAATCTTAGAGAGAGAGATTCAGATAGGAGATAGAAGTCCGCGTGGCCCCTCTTTCATCATCCGGGTCTCCGTTGGCCGCTGTGGGCCCTCTTGGCCCTGCTGTCGCCGCCCTCCGCCTCCGCGGCCGGATCCTCCAGACCCCGCAGTCTGGGCAGCGGGATACGTGCTGATATCTTGGTTCTGGTGTAGCACGCCTGGCCCCTACCCTATGTCCTACTATGCCGTAAGACGGAACGGGAAGGGGCGCTCCACTGTGCACTATGGCGGTGCAAGTGGCGCCAGAGCACGTCTGGTCGCTTGTCCGCCTGCACTACTGTTAGACCCGTTCGGCAGGGTCGTGGTGGGCCCCGGCTATAGGCCGGGTGCGTTTCCTCCTCTGTCCATTTCGTCCACCTGACGAGGCGGGCTCACTCGATAGGTCAGGCGGGAGGCGCGCCTCTTCCTTAGGTCGGGCGGAAGGGGTCCGCCCCTTTGGTCGGATGAGGCGGAAAGCCCTCCACATAGGTCGGGGCTTAATCGATGGCGCTATTACGCTGGCTGATGGAATGACTTAGCCCTTAACCCTTAATCTTCGGCTATCCGGTATATTTATACCCGACAGCGGAATGATAAAATAATCAATAATTCGTAGAAACTTAGAAGCATCATTGGTCTAACACTCTAAATAGACTCAACTTGTCTCTTCACTGCCCAACTATGCACAGGCTGCTTTATCTTTGGTCCACCTTAGTTAATTATATTGATTCTTTTAACTACATCTTCGAGGGAATGACACTACGAATGTATACTCGCAACTCGACCTTTAGCGTTGCTAAATATCGTAGAAATCTTTTTAGCGGATGTTTATTACTGCTAAATCTTGTAAAAAATCCCTTTAGTAGATATAGTGTACAAATATTATATAACGTAGCGTGGTAGATCTCTTAAAAAACTAATAGCGGACTATAGCAGGCTATTAACAGGCTATTTTGTACATTGCTCATCTCCTCCCCTTACAAAACCACATGGAGCCAGTGGAGCGGCTCCATCTCGTCTATGCTACAGTGGCGGAGCATTGGAGCTGGAGCCAATGAAGCTCCACCAAATAAAGGAGGCCTCTCCACGCACCTTGCGCCGCTCCACCCCCTCTCATCTAGCACCGCCCCATCCCCTATACCATATGAAGCTACAATATTGAAGGTCATTTGTCAATAGAGCTTGATGCTCATGTTTGGTGGCTTATTACAGATTGGTTTACAAATGTAATTGTGATGTAGACGAGAGAACTTTTAGCTTCATGTTGCAAGCGGAACCTCATGGCGTAATATGGAGTTTGGGCATTGTACCTACAAGCCATTGTTACAGGAAGAGCCGAGAAGAGATCTTGAGTAGTTGGACTGAATGATGTTGCATGATTTTAGCAAATGTATGTGAGCTCGGTCCTGTTGTTTTTCAAGTCCATGTCCTGTATGGGCTCTCTTATATGAAAAACCAATTTTGTTCTCTTTGTTTTTATAGTCCATTGTTATTTGATTGCATAAAGTTGAAGGTACATACTGCAAAAAGATAAAAGTTAATATTTTCGAAGTGTTATGTGTAAGTAAATATGCTGCAATTTGCTATAGAAATTAATTCTCCACACTGCTTCAGTCCTGGAGAATGGTTCAGCAAAGTAGGGTTGTGTACTTGTGTGTGCAATTTGTTTGAGCACTGATAATATCATAAATATAAAAGCCTCCAAGCAAATGCAATGGAAGTAATTTTTGCTGCTCTACCGATACAACCACTCTGTTTGGCTGGCTTGTCAGTCAATCAGGCAATAATACTTTTCTCTCACAATAAATCAATACCAGTCACCTGCCACCAGCCAGCCAGCAGTATTTTTTTTTACAATAAGGTCATGTTTAGTTCCCAAAAAAAATTCTGCAATACTCCTCACATCGAATCTTCGAATACATACATGGAACATTAAATACAGTTGGAAAAAATAACTAATTACATAGTTTAATTATAAATAACGAAACGAATCTTTTAAGTCTAATTAGTTCATAATTGGACTTGAATTGCCAAATAATAACGAAAGTACTACAGTATTAAAATCTAAAAAATTTCGTGAACTAAATATGATCTAAATCAGCATCAGCCGCCCACTACAATCAGTCGATAGTATCCGTTCAGACTCGTGACACATGAATGGAGCAACGGTGATACAGATCGGAGATGAATTCTTGGATTCAAGTTTTATAAATTATAGCAGAACGAATGAAGTCAAAGATTACGGCCGGTGTGATTTCCTTGCCGGAGAAGGGCGCCTATCGTGGGGCCAACCCACCACTAGTGGAGGGCGCCAGGGCGGTGAGTCCCTCGGCGGCCAGCGACTGCACGACGAGGCTCTGCCACCTGGGTAGCGTAAACACTTCCATGCGGCGCTGGGTGTCTGCCATGGACGAACCCCTCCGGCGCTTCGTGCGTGATATCTTGGATCTATTGGCGCGGCAAGGAAAAAGAAGCTCGTTTATAACAAAATGTCCGCTTTTAAGAGCAACGATTTATAATAATAGCTCCTTTCTTCCTAAACTATTAGTTATTTTAATCTTTTATATATATTTTTCTCTCGAATACACAGAAGAGTTGCGTATCATTATATTAAAAAAAAGACGAAACATTTAGCTTACAACCGCAGAACAGAGCTAGCTCACGCCGACACGATAGGACATACAACGCTTCTTGAGCAAGAAACAGACGTGGCCAGTCATGTGAGTGATGTTACAACAGATCTCATAGAAGATGATTTTGAAGAGGATGCTTACTTTGTTTAAGTTGGCATTTGTTTGAAATTCACACTATTCATGTATATATGATACGAGCGTCAAAGGATAGCAATGGAGCATTGGTTGACATTAGCATCACAAGGGAACATGTCGTCAGAGCATATTGGTTGCAGCTACCTTTGTAGATGAAAGATTCTCTAGTTCTTGGTATTAATGTATTTTTCATTGTCTGTACTTATTACGTCTTGGAATTTAGGTTTTGTGGAACGCAATGGTGTCTCTTAGTTATCTCAATTTAAAAATTTTAATGCTCTATGTATCGTGATGTATGGTCCATGAGCCTGTGATAAATATATGGTCTTGTGTAGTATGAACGCAGCAGACAACGCATGCACACAAGAGCTAAAAGCAAGCAGCGCATGTACACAGGAGACGTGGAGGTGCTGACCTATTGGGTCAACTGGTTCCACTGGTTTTAGGATTGAGATCTTATCGGGCCAACCCAGAACCAATTAACAGATAAATGGGTAGTATGGGTTAGTGTTTGGGTCAACCAAAGCCAACCCACTTGCAACCTGAGTAGCCACCATAGCCGCCCATCCAGTGACTACGTATGTTTGAGACAACCACAGGAAACAGCTTCCTGCAGCTCCATCAGGCGTCAATGCCCCAGGATAGGGCAGGAGCCCCAGGAATAGCCTCAAAATGTGAGTCAGCCAAGCTTGCTTGGTGTCAATTGTGAATTTGTGATCGGCGCATCTTCCTGCACCATGTCGAAACGACGCATGAAGATTACCTCAGCCCGCTTAGAAGAAGCTACGGCCAGTGGGTGGTTAACAAGATGTTCACGCTTCGCTTTGGCAGTGCAGGTTTGCCATCCGCCTGCTGCAGAACAGAGGAGGCCCGCCTCACGCACTGGCTTGGGTGCCAATGGGGTGGCGATCTTGCACTAGACGTCCTTCATGAACACTGGTAGTTTGGCAGCCTCCTGGATTGGCCTCCACGTCTTCAGGATTTTATTAGATATACAGCTTTTACTATACATCTAGATATAATCACTCTATTCAGCTGTCTGTGGTTGGTAACTCATGCTGATTTGTTGTAAGAGAAAAGTACTGCTAGGTGATTAGTGGCTGGTGGCTGATGCTGATTTGATGTGAGAGAAAGACACTGCTGACTGGCTGGCTGGCTGACAAGCTGAACAGAGTGAATATATATCCAGATGTATAATAAAAAGCATGCATAGAGGACAATCACCTATGCCCCTTAAACACCTTAATAAACCGTAATAAACCTCAACCAAATAACATTTTAGTTCTTGGACACAGGACCAACAGTGCTAGCTGCCTTTCTGCGGAGTCTCCTAAATCCTAAGGACAATCTCAGTGGGAGTGTTATAAAAGTGTCATGGGCATTAAATTTGCTAACATGTACCAATAGTATGAGGAGAGAGCAGAGAGGAGTGTCATGAAATATGAGAAAATATAAAGAAATCATATGAAGATAACTTATGAACAAATATACGAAAAGAATTTGTAGCATAAATTCAAAATAGAAAATAAGAAATACGCTGTGTTACGCTTTCTAATAAAGCTGGACGATTTCCCTTTGGTCGTAATAGAAAATAAGAAATGCAAAATTAAAATGTTAGGATAAAAAATCCTTTTTAAAGAAAAATGTTGAAACAAAATTTGACAAAAAAAATATTGAACAAAGGATCGTAGACATACGCAGCTCCTGTGCATGAAACTCGACACCACTGTCTCGGTGCAAGAGCCGCTTTCTCACGGTTGGATCTGCAAAGAAAATGAGACAATTATGAGAAAGAATCGAATGGCACCGAGATAATAAACATGCAGCGCTGCACTTTGGATACTAAGAAAAAACAGGTGGGCCCCCGCAAGCAGCGCCAACCAGCGAGCGAGTTTGTTGCCGTTCATCCACGGGAGTGACAAATTCTTAATGTGGATCTTTTTTTATGAATGCTTCTTAATGTGGATCTGTGAGTTAGTCAATGTCCAATATGGACTTATAAAGCGACCGAAAAGATAAGAAATCAAGATAAGAGATCTGACACGCGGCAAGGCTAACGGTCAGGGGAGAAGCGTGAACAAAATGCCACCGGGGTCAGCCGGATTCTTGTTGAAGTTTAAACGGGGTCCAACACGATGAATATCTGTTTGGGTATAAAGGATCTCGTGGAAGTCATCAGTGACTCAGGGTCAGCCGACGCCACCACGCAGCTCCGCCCTGGGCTGACCAAATGGATTTGGCCATTTGGGCGCACCTCCAACGGAGCCTCTGTTCCCTCCCGAGTAACTCTGCAAATGGGTTGAATTGAAATAGTTTTAATGGATTAAGTTTTGATATGAAATATGTTTAGGTGGGTTCAACTAGATTGTATTAGGTAATAGAACGGGACGGAGCGAGTTCTAAGTAAATACGGGTTGGGGTGGACGTGTAGGCTAAAATAGATACTTTATGCAAAATAATAAAATTATATATAAATGTAGGTCCCGCATTAAGAGCCAGAGTGCCTTTGGAAATAAAATCTCACATTCACACTATAAAATTTAATCGAAATTGATTGAAATTTATTGAAGATACTCAGTATGACTAACAGCTACTCTGTGCAAAGTAGTGTGGCTAGAATTATAGGCGACCCCACATTAAGAGCCGGATCCTAGAAATAAAAACTCGCGTTTACACTATAAAATTTTATCGAAATTGACCGAAATTTAATGGAGATGACTCAGTATGACTAGCAGCAACTCTGTGGAAAGCAGTATGACTAGAATTACACGTGAGCCCCACTTCAAAAGTCAGACCCTGAAAATGAAATCTCGCGTTCATATTATAAAATTTTATCGAAATTGATCAAAATTTGTTTAAGATGACTCAATATGACTGACAGCTACTCTGTGCAAAATAGGATGTCAAGACCTGCATTATAAATTTTTTTAAAAAACGAATTCTTATTAGATTGTAATCATAGTTTGGCTAATAATTTATTACATTATGAACTGAAATATTTGGTGTGAATTGCCGCGTGGTGGTGGTGGTGATTTGGAGTGGTGGAGTAATATTAATTTGTCTAGTTTGGTTTCGAACACGGGCCTACTGCAATTGCCGACTCCCGAGGCTTTTTAAAACTCGACCTCGATCAATGACAATGTAGCGAAAATGGCCTCTCATGCCATATTTCAATATATTGTTTTGGCGATTGATGACACACACAACACTTGGACTAATATGATTGTTGAGATGAATCATTCTCAGGCTTTTAGGTTCAAGTGATGACAAAGAGAAAATAGGCAAACTTGGGCCGAAGGGCCGCCCCTACGGGGGTTCCGACGCTTGGCCCGAAGGGCCGCCCCTACGGCTCTTCGGATCAGGAGCACCGGAAGAACCGATGCCTAAGCATCGGTGCATCCGACGCTTGTCGGAAGAACCGACGCTATAGTGTTTGGTGCAGAAGGGAATCGAAGCCAAGTCAGCCTATAGGCACCGGTTGAACCGACGGTCCAAGAAAGGGCATCGGTGCATTGGGCGTACTGTGTACCAGAGACGATGTCAAGTGCCCAGGAGAAGTTTCTTCAGCACCGGTTCAACCGACGGTGCATCGGAGCATTGCGTCGATGCATTGACGTCAGCAGAAGAGAAGAAGGCCAATGGCCGTTTGAGTGCTGTGAGTGACCGGTTTAACCGACGGCAAAGCATCGGTTCAACCGGTGGTAACTGTGTCAGCTGTTAGGAGCTCAACGGCTACTTCGTGACTTAGAGTGATCGGATGAGCCGACGCTACCCATACCAGAGGCATCAGTTCATCCGATGATACGCAGTTTTCTGTTGACCGTTGGAGCAACGGCTACAAGACTTGGTGGCCTATATATATGCCTTACCCCGGCCATTTGAAGTTTGCTGGAGTTGCTGAACATCCCACACACACTCAAGAACATCTCCAAGCCTTCCAAGAGCATCAAGATCATATCCTTAGTGTTAGCACTAGCTTTGCGAGTGTATAGTGCTAAGTTAACTCTTAGTGAGTGAAATTGCAAGGCTTTGAGCCTTTGTGCTGTGGTTCTCTAGTGAACCAAACCAAGAGCTTGGTGCGCCGGCACCTTGGAGTTTGAAGGCTCGCCGGCAACGTCATCAACCCTCCGACTTGGTGTGAAGCGGCGACGACAACCTTTGTGCGGGGACGTGGAGACCCCATCCTTTGTGGAGAAGCTCCTTAGTGGAACCCGGGGCCAAGGTGACCGTGATTGTGTTCACGGAAGAGACTTGGTGGCCGAGTAGCAATACTCTTAGTGAGTGCTACAACAACGTGGATGTAGGTGTGCCTTTGTGGCTAACCGAACCACGGGATAAACACCCGCGTCAAGAGTTTGCTATCTCCTATCCCGCTCTTTAAGCTTCCGCATTTCATACTAACTATTTGTATGCATTTACTTTCATAGAATAGTTTCTTGATAGGAAAGACTATAGGTTGCTAAACTCTTTTGGGATAGGGGTTTCACACTAGAACAAGCTAGTTGCACATTTAGATAGCTTGTTTTAGTTTAAAGTTTTGTGCAAACTAGTTGGAGCCAAAGGTCTAAGTTTTTATTAGTGCCTAATTCACCACCTCCCCCTCTTAAGTTAGAGCACCCGATCACTTTCAGACAACACTGCACAGCCCAGCCCAGCACCTTCCCATCTCTCTTCCGCTGCCGATATGAGCTCGAACCCTGCTAGGGTGATTCCAATCGACGGAGCCCCCTACCTCTCGGGCCGTCTCTCCCAGCACCACCGCGGCGGACAAAGCGGCCTCTCGTTGCTCGGCGGTGTTCTCGTCCTCTCCTTCATCACCGTCAACGCCGGCATGGCGATGTACCGATCACTGGGTGACGTCGGTGGCATCATGTTCGTTGCTTCGGCCTACTTGAGCATCGTCGCGCTGTTTGTCTGCGTCGCGCTCTTCGTGCAACCGCCGCCCCGCCCGGAGTTGTCGCCGGGGAGGAGCAAGCTCAAGGCAGCAGTCTGGTTAGTATCCACCTCGCTGACATTCCAGTTCGTCTACGAGATCATGGGGACGACGAAACCGACGTTGAACGTGGCGGTCCTGCTTTGGACGATGCCCGCAGTTACCGGAGTCGCCGTGTTCTACGTCTTCCTGCACAAAGACAGGTGAGAATGAAGAACACACACGTGCTGCATGCTCTTCTTTTCCCTTATTACGAGCTATGCGAGCTCTGGCATCACGAAATTATCATCTGAGGTACGATGATGGCGACCTTTGGCCGAGAAGAGCACCGTGAGCGCCGTCTTGAGCAGGCGAAGAGCAGGAGCAGGTTGAGGTAGGAGAAGGCGACGAAGGCGCGGCGACCTCGGCAGAGAAGAGCACCGTGAACGCCGTCGTGAGAGCACACGGCCACTTCGAGCTGGGGCCTGATTGCGGGTTGCGGAACTCCGGTTCCCAGCCTCGACGTCCATGGACGAGACCGCGTTGATGAGGGAACAAGCCTAGGTCGTCTTCTCTAGGAAAAACTGACGAACGGACTCACCATCGCGTCCCCTTGCGAAGTTGCGATACATAGCTAGAAACTATATGCCGGATAGTTCTTTTTTTTATTTATACAAAACTGTTATGCCAACATTTCTTTCTACTATGACATAGTCAGCATGTTTTGTCATTTGGATTGGCTTGGCAATTCTTCATCAAACTAATGCTCAAACGATCCATTATACTATTTGCTTGTGACTCATACTTATTGAACTATCTTGGGTTTTATATATAATTGCAGTTTTAATGCACCTGAAGAAGAAATGTTGCGGGTGTAACGGATCAAGAGCAAGCAGATGGAGCATATATATGTTGGCATGTCATCGTATCGTATGTACGCGTGGAAATTAATAAAGGCCTACTCTCGACGTGTTGTGTAATATGATATATTTATCTCGAAAGACCACGAGCATATTATCAGACGAGGTTTCCTTAATTCTTCTCCACAGTATTGTCATGCATATTAATATATTATTTTTTGTACTTTCTCTATCTTGCGTAATCGTTGACTACTTGACTAGGGAAAACAATGTCCTGTCCTGCGTGCTTTCTCTGTCCAGCGTAAACGTTCAACCATCAAGGCTAACTCTCGCCCTTCGCCGCTCTAGTCCCTCTTCCTCCCCATCGTCCTCGACTCCACCTGTTGTTTCGCGTGCTTTGCTACGGCACCACGCTCTTACCCGACGCTCCAAGGACCGTAACCCGACCTCGCAGCCTCGTGTGGTGCGAGACTCGGAGAAGTCACTTCGGCTGCGGTGGACCTGGGCATCTGCGGAGGTGCGTGGCCTCGGCTTCCTGTGGTATCGGCGTGAGTTTTCTCCTCCCCGTTGACTCTGCTCTCGCTGCTGGATCTGGGCGCCCGAATCGCCTCACTGAATCTGTGGGTTCGTGCAAAACATCAACAAGGGCATCGATGCATAGACCTTCTCCAGTCCAGGTAAGTACAGACTTATTCAGTTCTGTGTGGGTGCTTCTTCAGGTTCCCTAGTTGTGACCACGGCCTTCATGAGCTTATGAAGATGGAATCGTCGAGGCTCTAGTGGCAGCCTCAGGTGCACCACGATGAAGCACCTTGCACGCCTCATATTTTCTACTCATGCCCAGCTAATTGTCGTCTCAGAGAAAAGAAATTCAAACATCACTGCATGCACCACAATTAGTAAACCATTTTGGTGTCGATGCTAGTTTTGTGGTTCCATCGATAGGCCTCTCATCAGGAGGCCTTTGGGTCATGTGGAACGACATGGATGTTACTAGCCACTATTTTGTTCTAGCTTCGGTTCTACAGAGGTCCAGTAATGTTACTTTCAATCTAACTTGCATGTATGGAGATCCTCACAACAAGCACACTAGCTCCATTTGGCAGGAGCTAACTCTTTTGTTATGCAAAATCACGATCGACCTACCTTTTGTATGGGGGATTTCAATGATATTATGCATCCTAATGAGAGGTGAGGACCCTATCCCCCTAGGTAATCTCGTAACCGCGCGTAGCTTTTATGTTCTTGTTAAACTATGTGGTTTCATAGATCTTGGTTATAATGGCCCTGCTTACGCTAGATAAACGCTTTACTACAACCCAACCTTTGAACGTTTTGATAGATGTCTTGCAAATCCAGATTGGTGTCAAGTTTTCCCCAATACAGTGGTGTATCATCTCCCCATGTTGTACAGTGAGTACAGTCATTATGCTCCAATCCTTTCAGTCACGAACTCAAACACTCCCAAACCAAAACGAAAATTTAGATTTCAGAACTGGTGGATCACTGAGGATGATTTCCATGAGAGTGTGGCACATGCATGGGCACATATAAGCACAAGACCTGTCCGCCAACGCACACAAAAGCTAGTAGCCACTTACCTCAAAGTTTGGATAAAAAAAGGCCATTGAACCAACAGCTTGCTGATGTTGAGCAAGAGATTCTACAAATCCTGCAAGCACCACCAAACGTAGCCAATCACTCCAAAGAGCAATCATATTAGCCCGGCTGTATAATGCCTTGTTAGATAAAAATAAAAGCAGTGATTATTATAGACAGTAAAAAAAACACGGGGCAACTGAAGGTGACCAGAACACAAAGTTTTTTCAGCTAACATGCACAAAGAGAAGGCAGAAGAACATGATCCTTTTCATTCCCGACAGGCAAAACAATACAATTTCCAATCCTGAGGAAATTGCTCGTAAAATCATCAGCTACTTTTCACATCTTTTTTATTATTCTCTTCTGCCATATAGCCAACGAGTACTTTGCGCGCACTGTGGCGCGCCCTCATTTTTTTAATAAGATAAGCAAAGATTATGAGCATTTATACGTAATAAGCGTCTTAAGCTGTAGTAGTATGAACTTTTTGTGGTGGTCCAAATATGCATGCTTATACATTAAATTTACACTGAAACAATTATGTACAATGGCACTCAAGGTAGTATCTATGTTTTTAGAAAGGGTGAGATGCACATCAGCTTACCTCTTTTCCTCCCTTACTTGCACAACAAAGAATTAACAGACATAAGATACACTGCAATCACACAATAATAAAAAATTTCCTATTTTAGAAAGAGATAAAACAATTTAAATGTATGTATATGGGATGCATCTCAAAATAACATATCCATTGCTTCAGCATGTTGGCTCTACTTCAGTTGACCCATCGAAGTTTACCTAAAGCATGCACATGACGTTCTGTTGACGAACCAGTTGGAGTGCATGCACCAGCCATCATGGGGAAAAATTGTTGTTCATAATTCTCGAGTAAAGTAGTACAACGGCAGAATCATAAGTAACAGATTCATCTTGGAAATCAGCAGTTGCACTGATATTCTAAAATCCGAACACAAACACATCGATGACATATACTTTGCAAGATTGATAGAATGTTAAGCTACATTCCAGCAATAAAATGTGACATGGTCACTGGATCAGGATGAAATCAACGAATTATTTATTTGAGCTATATGAAAAGAGCAATGTAGATAATAGTTAACTGTTTTTTTCAAATGCCCTTTTTTTATGTAGCTAGATCAGAGTAGCATGTCAGCAGCTGTGGACAGATCAAAAGAGGTCGGTGTAGGCACATTTTAAATAATTTGCAATTTATTGGCTAGGATATATAGGTTTAACACAACATTTTGTAAATACAAAACAATATTAATTTTACACAGGTTGACACTTTCACCTTCTCATTGCTGGACTCGACAGGATTACTTCTTGCACCACCGTGTAGATCCTTTTCAAATGGCAACCTCTGCATTTGTATAGGAAAAAATGACATATATATCAAACCCAATTTACTTTGGTGATTGTAATAACAATAAGGAAACCATATTAATAATTCAAGGATATGTTGTTGTACAATAATTTCTTACAGAGAGGATTGACCTCTTTATTGGAGATAATCCATGCTTGTGTGTGAACACATGTACTAGCTGACCTGCACACACTGGAGTGGAAATATGAGGTGCTGCACTTATTTCACTTTGGAAATCAGAATAACCGAGTGAACATAAGTTTTTAAAGAATAAGTATTATATTGTGAAGATGACGCAGCCTTTGCTCTATTTTGAAATAAATGGCAGCTTTCTTGGTCAATTGACCAAACAGGTTGTGATCATTGTCCGTACATGTGAGAAATTTACATATCTAATCAATCGATGAACCTACTTACTATTCTCTGAAGGTTAACAGAAACAGCTGAAACTTTGTAGCACATGAGTCAAGACCGGTGAATTTACTCTTATAGGTAAACACATTTTTCAGAACATTTGATATCACTATTGCAGAGGTGCCATGAAAAGCTTGAGAGCTGTAAAGAATCTTTATCGAAGAGCACTTAAATTAGCAGAGCCTAAACTTACCTTGAAAGAGTCCATTCTGATGCCCATTGACTTTAAAACACTGGACTATAAAGATAGTAAGGGCAGCAGAGGTATGTAAGGATTGTGTCGATTGGCAATGTATCTTGTATATGTAGTTTAGTGGACTAAATTCTTCAAGATAAGCCACGCAACCTGCAAAAACCAAATCAATCATTCAAGGTTTAAATTAATATAAAATTTGCATATAGATGTACAAAATTTAGAGTACATCACTCATACAGTTGTGGAGGTAGTATAATAAAAATTGCAAGAAGCAATAGATCCATCAAATAAATTGTCAGATGAAAGCAATAATTGTTCTCAGGTAAAGAAATGGAATATGTATTTTCTATACTATTTTATATTAAATAATACATTAGAATCAATTAAACCAGAAAGTAAATCATAGAAGCATAAGTCGTCGTATAGGTGGCACACAGTTAGAGATGAATTGGTAATAGAATCAGGGAAATATTTTTTTCCTAAAAATGGGTTCTTCTCCTAGCCTAAGGGTGCGATGCTGCAAAACCTGAACACTACAAGAGTAGTTTCATAACTGTCTCGGCTATTGTTTTGGTACACTATACACATCCGAAAACACTACTTGTATCGTAGTGCATCAGGGAGGTACAGATTATGCTAACTGAAGTAAATAAGAATGAATGAAGTGGTGGGCAAAAAAAACAAAAGAAGAAAACAATGAGCAGGAACTAAATACAATCTTGTTGGCAGGATTTATATTATAATAGAAAGGGTGAGTACAGCAATGCTATAACTGATATATCTCATTAGGCAGTTCCATCAATGTTTCGAGTGAAGCAAGGAAAAACTTTGGCTTAGCAGCTTCATTTCCCAGAAAAGGTCAGGAGGGCCATGGACTCTGCATGTAGCCATTACACCCTAAAATTGAAATATTCATTCTAGGAGTATCGTACAAACTGTATAGGAACAGTAAATATTCAGTCAAAAAATAGATTAGAAAGAAGATAGATGCTGTTATGCAGAAAGCAATATGTCTTAACCATATAAGTGTTAAGAATCAGAGCTTTCAGAAACAGCTCCTTAAATTACATCATCACAAGCACATGGTAAAAACTACCAGCAAAAATATGCAAGCTAGGAGCATTTATATCAGTATCAGCTATAGCAGAAAGAAGGTTTATATTATAATAGAAAGGGTGAGTGCAGCAATCACTTTGCACACTACTGATTTATCTGCAATCTCTCTATCCACCTTGCATTGCTACTTTTGTGCCTCAAGCTGTCAAGCACAAAGACATCTGAAATCAAGAGAACTATGCAAATGAAGGGAATGTGGTTACTGGTATTAGTTAGCAAAAAGTTTTAAAAACAGCTGAAACAAGAACATATGTACCCAACCTTTTGTTTAGGCAATACGTCAAGCAGTTGTAATGCATCAGGACTTAAGCATAAAGAAGAGCATGGAAAGCTCTCTCTCCATTGAAGCCACATCGTGCAAGTGCCCTTTGTCCACTGCGGCTCTGGAATAAGATCCTGTTCATCACCAAGTTGAGCACCTTCGGCGACCAAATTGAACCAAAATCAACAAAAGCGGATTACAGACCCATAAAATCGAACTGCAGATTCACAATATTGAACTATAGACCAACCGAATCTGTATATGTGTGCGTCAAATGGGGGGGGAGTCCGAGCGTGAGAGGGAGAGGTAGAGCAAACCAGTGAGCGGACGGATCGAGGGAAAATGGAGCCGCGCGGACGATGCACAGGAGGCCATGCGGGGGGAGTGGGACATCGAGTAGTCGTGACACCGGCGGCCGTCACCAGGGTTTCGTGGAGCACAGCATCAGGCGTGAAAACTACGGGAGCAGGCAGCGCCGCAGCAACGCCGGTGGCCACCAGCGGGGCCCGTTCGCGCGGTGCAACGGCCGGTGCCGGACACCGCCAGGGCACGCGCTTGGCACCACACCGCAGCCCGTGGCGCGTCGTTGCCCGCCATCGTCTGGCGCGGTGAGGCGGCGGCACGGGGATGCGGTAGCGGCGGGAAGGAGGAGAAAGCCGGTGGAGAGAGAAGGTCGCGCGAGCGCCACGCTGCTCGAGAGCACCGAGGAGGAGAGGGAAAGGAGGACGAGGGCCCGCACGGCGCGAGCAGTGCCGGCGCCGAGCTCGGTTACCCTTGGCGGCGGCGGGGAGGAGGCGGTGGGAAGGAGGAGGAGAAGCCGGGGACGGGGATGGCGAGGAGGAGGAGGGGTGTGTCGGTGGCGGGGAGGAGGAAGAGGGTGGATGGGACGGCGGTGGGGAGGAGGAGAGGGGAAAATGGGACAGCGGTGGGAAGGAGGAGGAGGAGGCGGGGTTGAGGCGGCGGCGGGAAGGAGGAGAGCCGTGAGATGCGCATCGTGCGGGTCAAATCATTTTCGCTGTCGTGGACGAATGGGAGGCCGAGAAAGCGTGGGCCTTTAACATATAGAAAAGCCATACCTTGCACTATGAGGTCACCATTACCAATGTGTTCACAAATTATGTTCCAACTATAGATGAATGTTTTCAGATTATCAAAGATCTGAAATTAAATGCAGCTCCAGGACCTTTTTTTTAGATTATGGTAAGTTCCGGCCTTAATGACTACAGCCAAAGACAAAAGCACAGCACGCAGGCTGTCATAGCAAAGCTAGTATCCGAACTCTGAAGCTACTAACTGATCTGACTCAAAAGAAACCAGAGCAAACCGAAAGATTACATATCAAGCCTGCTCCTAAAATTCCAACCGCCTTCTTCCAATCGTTGGCACAAATTTTTCAGCGACTTCATCGTTTTCTCTTCAGATAGTTGAGACTAGAACCACGCCCAATATGTCCCTCTGAAGATGACTTGTAGAAACGAGTTAGGATACAATTTCTGAAAAGCAGCCTCATTTCGACATAGCCAAGGAGCCTAGCATATAGCAGAAACCCCAATTACCATTTGTTTTTTAAGTTTTGCAGAACCCCAATTACCATTTGTTTTTCAAGTTTTGCAGGATATCCATTGAGCCAAGATCCCAACATATTTGTAATGCTAACAGGTGGAGTAATACCAAAAGTGTAGTGAACAGCCTGCCACACAAACTTTGCTAGATGACATTCAAAAAATAAATGTTGAATGATTTCATCACAGTTGTAGAAGCAGCATTTTCTATCTCCTTTCCATTTTTTATTAAATTATAATTTGTGAGGATCACCCCTTTCTTGAGATACCACAAAAAAATCTTAATTTTCAGTGGTACTCTCAACTCTAGGAAGCACAATTAGCAGGCACACTATTCTCTTGCATGAGACTCATGTACATTGACTTAACTGAGAATCTAGAACTCTGATTCACTTTCCAAACAAATTGATCTTCTGTTTTCCCTAAATTCACATGAGCTACTATAGAAATCAGAACGTTCCATTGCCTTAGTCTATCACCTATTAAGGTTCTTCTAAAATCAATGTTCAAAGGAATTCTGGAGAACACTGAAGGAATTGTTTGGTTCCTTTTTATTACCATATTATATAACCCAGGGTATTGCTTCATCAGGGGCTCATGCCCTACTCACCATTCCTCCCAAAATCTTACCTGTTTTCCATTTTTAACCAAAAACTTTCCTCTGGCCAGTAGAAATTCTTTCATTTCCATTAGGCCAGACCAGAAATGTGAATCTCCAGGTTTTTTAACTGTCTGTATCAGAGGTTTGTTGTTGAAGTATTTCTTTTTAAGTACTTTTTGCCATATTCCATTCTCATTTATAAGTTGAATCAACCATTTACTCAAAAAACAGATATTCTAAGCATCTAGGTTAGTGATCCCCATTCCCCCTACACATTTTGGTGTACATAATACACTACATTTGGCTAACCTTTACTTCTTTTTATGCTCATCACTCTGCCAAAAGAATCTTGATCTATAATGATCTAGCTTCTTAAGAATACTCTTAGGTATCCTAAAGAATGAGAGCATAAACATTGGTAAACTAGATAAAATAGAGTTTATGAGCACTAGTTGTCCTCCTACTAAGAAAGTTTCCCCTTCCAGCTGCTCAGCCTTTTCTGAAACCTTTCTTCAATCTGACCCCAATCTGTGTTGGTTATCCTTGAATGGCTCATTGGGATTCCTAGGTGTTTAAAAGGAAGGGTTCTTTCCTTGCAACCAAACATTTGTACTTAGTCTGCTACCTCACTCCTAGCATCCCCAAACAAAATAATTCACTTTTAAGGCCAGATAATTCCTCAATGGCACACATAAATAATTTTAGGTTCTTGGCCTGCTCCATACCATTCTCTAAGAAGATAATTGTTTTATCTGCATATTGCAAGATGACAGACCTCCATCAATTAAATGTGGTACCAGTCCATCTATTTGACCGTTTTCCCTTGCTCTTGATACCAACACAGCCAACATAGGAGCCACTATATTCAATAAGAGGTCTGACCGGTCCAGCCGTATTTGGCTGTACCATTTGCGATGGTGATGTTTGCCCTGCAAAATAGTTTGTCGGCATGCCATATAGTGGTTCTTGAGTAGATTCTGGCTTAGCCGATGAACTAGCAGTTTGGAAAGCACAATTATCATCTACAGATTTGCCTTTTTTTTCATGACATCCAATTGACCCTTTAAACTATTAAGCAAATCATTCGGGGGCTTATATATATCAGCAACCTTCTGATCCACAATAGATGATACTTGGCTGAGCAAGTCGGAACATGAAGTGCTTACATTGTTTATTACCTTGACTTGCTTATTATTGAGCATGAAAGAGGGCATCACGAAGTCTTGGACCCTCGTGACCTAGCTTTGCTGATCTTTCTTGAATCCCATCAAGAATTGTGCCTTGAAGTGCTCCCTGACCACCAAGTAATCATGACGCTCCTCCTCGCTGAGTTCCTCGATAGATGTGGAGATGTTGCCTTCGTCGAGGTCGGTGATGACGCCCATCTTTTCTAGGGAGTAGATTAAATCGGTTTTGAATAACCAGATTAATTGTTCTCTAGCGGAGTCACCAAAAAGTGTGTTGATGCAAAATCTGGTCACACACTCGAATGCGCTAGAACGCGCGTTGATCGTTGACATGATCTTCACAAACGAGTTCACTGCGCACAGATCGGTCAGACCGGTTAGAGCAACCGGACAGACCGGTTCTACAGAGAACACCGCAAAAACCTAAAACTTCGAGCACGGGAGGGACCCCGTCGGAGCTCGTGGATCTAGGGTTGCTCTGAGGTCGGCAGGCCACTCAGAACATCCTCGAACGCCGTAGAGACGAGTGAAGAACAGTAGATGGGGTTGGAAAAGTTAGGGTTTGGAGATAAAAAGTAAGGTACGAGTTGTTGAGTCGATTGGGATTACCCTTAATCGGCCGTGGCCCTTCAGATATATAGGGTAGGGAGGTCTGTATCCGTTAGGAGTCGAAATCCTATCAAATCTCGTATCAAAATACAACTCCTAACTCGGATTGGGCCTTCCGGACCGGTCTGACCGCCCTGGACCGGACCGGTTCGGTGACCGGACTGGACCGGTTCGGAGACCTGTCAGACCGGGGTGCAGGTCTTCCGGGAAGCATAACTTTCTCATCCGGACTCCAAATTGGACGTTCTTTATATACATTTCGATCGTCTCAACGAGATCTACGTAATGGTGCAATCCAAATGGCAATTCGGCAAACTTATCTAGATCGGTCTGACCAGTTTATATAAGAGGTCTGACCAGTCTTCCCAGATTATCCAAAAAACCTGAATCGTGCCAATTTTTGGTATCAACAGTAATTACCTAGTAGCTCATTTTGCTGATGTGTACAATCTTTACCGCTGGCTACTCTTGGTCCTTGTTTTTCTAGGAAGCAGTGGGGTACGGTGGTTTTCCTTTTCGCCCACATGAACACCTCTGCACGCAATGAGTTATGTCAACAGGAATCCATGAAACATATATATCACTATTACTTTTTTTCGCTTGTCATTGTTCATAGTTTATTCGTAAAATATATACATGTACACCACTGTCGTTGTCTATCAGTATTCGTCCTACAAAAAAAAAATTGGACCAGCGTTACTCCCATTTGCTAAGATGGAGCGAGTAATTTTTTCAACAAAATTATTATTCCTTTGTGCCATGCGCAGATCTATTTTAAAGTGGCGAGGAAAACTCTATAATTTGGACCGCTCGATGAAAAAAAAAACATGACCCGCTGATGTGAACACGGAAAATCAGCTGAATTTTGTGTGTTGAGATGAGACCTGAATCCCGAGGATATGTGACTTCCAATTAACGGTGCCGAAAATGATTCTTTTACCAGTTTTTTTGTTAAGGAAGAATGGAGACGACATCGTATAAGAAAATCTTGTTTTGAATGAAGGGATTCATATAATCCTTGAATTCAAACAGGACCGAGGTGCTAGTATGGTATTAAACACTGGATCCCACACAGTGAGTTATAGTTTAATGAAAATTGAAAGACTAGACCGAATGTTGTGAAGGATATGATGAGTCCGGACAAGGTAGCCATGCGCACACACACACACAGAGAGAGATGACAGACATAAAGAGTTCAGATAATGTAGTAGTTTAGTTTGTCCAAGTAAATTACTAGGACAATCTTTTATTATCTGTTGCTCCCCTAATGATTTTAGCCATTTTAGGTCCCTGGTCACCTAGGACTAACTATTTAGACTGCTAAAATTTAGGTGACTTTTGATGGAAGACCAGGTGGAGACAGGGCCGTCCCGCAAAATATATGGGCCCTGTGCCAAATTTCAATTTAGGCCCTAACTATAGAAATAATATAACTAAGGTTTATTTTATAGCCACTTCAATCAAATAGTTTAATATAATGATTGTGTATGTTGCTTAATTGAATCCATTTGTTCAACGTCTTATGTTAGATAGGCTACTTTTTAAGCTAAAAGAATCTCAAAATCTAAATTTCGGAGTGAGATGAAGATTCTTTAATAATAAACCTACAGCTCCTTTCTGAGATTTAGTCCGCTCCTCTACTATTTTCTTATTTTTACTCTTTTTCTGGAGTAATATTTCCTAATGCGACTAATTAAATACTGGTGAAAAGTATAAAAAAGGTCAAATTAACATGGCCATTTCAAGAAGAAAACCATACTTTACAGTCATATCCATTCTGTACTAGTACGGAGGCCCTGGGATGCTATTGCTCTTGATGGGCCCGATCTAATACAATCTGATCCCTTTGGATTAAATGAGATGTTGGACCAAGACGTAAGAAACAAAAAATAGAGGAAGACTATGCCTAGAGCTCACGCGCATACACACGCACACAAAAAAAAATGCTAGATTGGATTGGCGACGATTTATGGTCCACAGGTCCAGGTGATCTTCTATGGGTGAACTCAGGGATTAATTAGGGGGGAGAATTAGCCGCACGGCTGTTGATCTAAAGCAGATTGTTATGCTGCAGGAAAAACTGGAAGAGATTTAGGAAGAGGAAGGAAAGTTATCAAATGCTAAGGTTGTAGAGTACTAGCACTAGTAGTTTTTTTTTGAGAAACAGCACTAATAGTTAGCACATAGTTTAATTTGGGGGCCCCATATTTTTGGGGGCCCTGTGCAGGTGCACCGGTTGCACGCCCTTGGGGACGGGCCTGGGTGGAGAAGGTCGGGCCGGAGGAGGCTGGGGTGGCGCTATGCGGTGGGTGGGGATTGACGCCCGTGCGGGCGAGCAGGAGGTGTGGCATGCGTGCGGGAGGATGGGGATCAGAGGAGAAGATAGAGGTGGAGTATTTCACGTTTAGCCGGTTGATTTTAGTTCGAACTAGGTGAATTTTATGGATTAATGGATTAATTTTAGCTGGAATGAAACTAATCTTTAATCCACTTTTTTGAATTGCCTAATGGACTAAACATTAGATCTGCAATATATTGAAATAGAAATTCCCCTATGTTGTCGTAATCATCGTCGAATGCGCGGCTTGGATGTTAGCAAGGCCCGCATGGACAGGACAGGGGACCATAGGCCGGCAAGGAAACTACGAGGAAAGCAACATCCAAGTCAGAAAGTTGATAGTCTTCGCTTGCCTGCTGAAAAATAGTGAACACAAAAGTGGAAAGCTCGATCAGCTGATAGTATAAGGGTCTACGTGGGACCGTGGTCTGCAGAAGCGGGTTGCATATAAGCGGAACGCGGCTCTCCCCTTGCTTCTCGTGTTTTAGTTGCTCCCAATTCATTTGCTCGCTTATTGCGTTGAGTGTGGCTGTCGAGCGCGCGTCCACTGTAGGCCGTTTGGCGGGATTTTCTTACCTTTTTCGCTGAAACACATCACAAACGTCATCCCAAACAGGACCTAAGCTGAGGCTGATGGTGGAAGTTGGATGATTAAGGAAGGAAAGCAAGCTAGGTGGTGCGTGGGACACTATTGTACTACAGTAGCTCCGATGTCTACTATGGATACGTACTATCAGCGCGTCATGAGCACGAGAATTAATTCCTGGCACACGTATCACGGTGAGCCGCGTGGCGTACTGGCGTGTAGCGTCTGGTCACATGAAAATGGGCTGCCTGCCGGCCCATCAGACTAAGTGGGCCAGTCTAAAGATGTGAAGAAGGAAATGAAAAATCTTTTAATTTTTACTGATGGATGCAATTTTACGCGACGAATCTAATGAGTTTATTTAATCTATAATTAGCTACAGTAATGCTATAGGAACCATCCTCTAATTATACAGTTAAAGGTCTCATTAGATTCGTCTCGCAAAGTAGCGTATGGGTTGTGGAGTTACTTTTGTAAACTGCTTTTATTTAATACTCCTAATTAATGATCAAAATTTGCTACAGTATCATATGCTACAAAACCAAACAACGCCCTAATCGAACACAGGCACAGCCAAACAGTCCAAACCAGCAGCTAGGCACGTTTAGTTTCCAAAAAGTTTTGGGCACAAATTTTTGAAAACTTTTACAAAACTAATTAGGAGTATTAAACATAAACTAATTATAAAACTAAGGAATAAGTCCAATTTACCCTCTGAATTTGTCAAGAAGTCTGGAATACCCCCTCAAACTACAAAACCAGGCATCATACACCTCTCAACTCTCAAAACCGGGCAAATTACCCCCTTGGCTGGTTTTAGGGTGGTTTCGTTGATGTGGCGGTGGGCCCCACATGTCTGCCTCTCGACCTCTCCTCCCCTACCTCCCTCTCTCTCCCCGCAACGTCGCCGCCTCCCTCTCTGCTTGCTGGTGGGGGGCCGCAGCAGCTCGTCCCCACCCACCCCTGCACCTGCCACCCCCGCCGCCGCCAACCGCCACTGCTGCCGCCCCTATAGCCTCCAGCAGCGCGGCGGAGGTGCGAGTGCAGAGGAGGCGGAGGGCTCCGGGCTCCGGCGGAGCGGAGGCGCCGCGTGCGGCGGCCGGAATGCGGTGGAGGCGCGAGCGCAGGGGGGCGGAGGGCTCCGGGCTCCGACGGGGCGGAGGCGCGACGTGCGGTTGTCGATCCGCGGTGGAGGTGCGCGCAGGGAACAGAGGGCCATCGAGCTCGCTAGCCCCCTCATGTTGCGGCGCCCATGGTGTGAGGCGAGCAGAGGAGCAGAGGCGCCCATGGATGCCGCACTGCGCGGCCGAGCAAGCTCCCGGGGCACCACAGCAAGCTGTCGTGCTAGCCGCCGGTCCACCGCGCCGCGCGAGCCGCCGGGCTGCTGAGGAGGAGGGTGGCTGGCCAGCCATCGTGAGAAGAAGAGCAGAAGTGGAAGGTGGCTGGCGGCGTTGTGGGGAGCGAGAGAGAGAGCTGCTGTGCCCCCACCCCCCCCCCTGAGAGAGGAGGCGGCGGCGTTGCGGGGAGAAGAGGGAGGTAGGAGAGGAGAGGTGGAAAGAGAAAGAGAAAGAGAAAGAAGAGACTGACATATTGGGCCCGCAGGCTGACATGTGGGGTCTGCCACTATGTTAGCAAAACCACCCTGAAAACCAGCCAAGTGGTATTTTGCCCGGTTTTGAGAGTTGAGGGGTGTATGATGCCTGGTTTTATAGTTTGAGGGGGTATTTCAGACTTCTTGACAAGTTCAGGGGGTAAATTGGACTTATTCCTAAAACTAATTACACGGATGGACGGAAAATCGCGAGATAAATCTATTAAGACTAATTAATTCATCATTAGAAGTTATTTACTGTAGCACGATATTGTCTAATCATTTCGTAATTAGATTCATTACATTCGTCTCGCGATTTCACCCAATGGTTATGAAATAAGTTTTGTCAATTATCTATATTTAATATTTAATATTTTTAATTAGTGGTTAAACTTTCAAAGTTCGAAGTTATTGTAGTGTAGAAAAAAAATTTGGAGCTAGACAGGCCTAACTCTCGCCACCGTTTTTAGCGAGGTGGGGCTAGTTTGGGCGGTCGTCATCCATGATGACGACGGCGGCCATCCCGTGGTGCCGTGAAGTGGAGTGCGGGACAACGTGATGGACTGATGGTGATTCCTCCGATGACACACCGAGCCACCAAACGAAAAGGACACGCAAGGAAGCTTCCAGGAAGTTTCATGGAAGCTGCAACCTTGTCATTCTGCAATTTCCAGGAAGCACAAGAAGTCAAGAACCTCCCTCCTATAAAGCTTGGACTAGCGGGATTGTGAATCCAAAAACGCGCGCGAGGACACGCATTCAGACTAGCACAACCGTGTGACGCACCGTCGTCACACGCCCTCACCAGCGCGGTCTTCTGGTCGATGGACGACGCGCAGCAGGCTCGGCAGGACGCCGAGGCTCCGGCTGATGACCCTGGCGCGGCGGCGGAGCCCCTGCTGGCTGCTGGGCGCGGGCGGCGCCGCCGGTGGAGCGTGCCGTGGCTCACCGTCGTTGGGTTCGCGTTCCTCACGTTCAACAGTGGCATGGCCATCTACCGGTCCGGCGGCGAGCGCTGGGCGGTCGCCTTCGTGGCCTTCTCGTACCTGGACCTGGTCCTGCTCTTCGGCTGCCTCCGGCTGTACGAGACCGCGGAGCCCGGCTCCGCCAGGAGGCCCCGGCTCAAAGTGGCCGTGTGGACGCTCACGACGGCGCTCACGGTGCTCTTCTCGGCCAAGGTCGCCGCCGTCATGCCCGCCGCCGTGGCCGTGGTGGTCTGGGTAATGGCGTTCGCCACTATCGCCGGAGGCTTCTATGCTTTCTTCCTATACAGCGACAAGCATGGAGATATATAGTTCGTCGCCGTGTGTTTTCTTTTACGATTTACTCGCTCTGTTTTAAATTATTAGTCACTAGTGCATAACGTGCGCTATCGCGCGCGGACCTGTAAACTCTGTATCACTCCTTGTAAGACAATTTATATCTAAGTTCAATCATTGTGTCAATAGCATCACATTAACAAGCTGCAGCACAATTATGAATTTCGATTGCAAAGAAGAGTGGCATTAGCATCAAATAGTTAGCTAAGTAGTAGTTTCTTAGCATAGTTTACAACACGGTGAAATAGGATGTCCTTATGCTAAAGCAATTTTGGAGTCCTAAGAACATTAATTATTCGACACGTGCGAACATTAACATCAGGTTCCTCACTTGCATAGTGATCCTCTTGGAGCTAATACGACACTAATAATTTACATCGATGAGTATTAACATTGATAGGAACAACTGAATCCAACAGCAAACTTCCGGTAGCGGGCATCCCCAACATCTTCAAAAGATGACCATTTTCGTCAGCCTGTAAAAAGGTACACGAAATTGACTGTTAGAACAATGGCCAGTTTAGGAAAACAAGGGTAGCAGAGATGGAGTAAACATTTACTTTGGTTGAGATTTTGCAACTCAGAGTTGGCAGAGGAAATTTCGGATCATTAGGCAAATAGGTAGACTTCATGGCAGCTGGTGACCATGTTTAGCATCAGCATGGTATACTATGGGAAATGCTGGTTACATAATCTGGCATACTATGGGAAATGTTGGTTACATGGTAATCTTAGTTTTTGAATATGGGGTCCCCCATGCCATTATAAGGAGGTGATGGTTGCTCCTATCATCTGGTTTCTTCCTGCATGAATGAAGTTTCACTAAAATGATCAAGTGCTGAAGAATCATGAGTAAGTCAACAGTTCAGGTGATCAACTCAATTACTTTGGATAGCTACCACCATCATGCACCAGCAAGTGGTAGCTAGGAAATCCCAATTCTTTGTGGATTGTGCCTATTTGTTTGAAATGTGATCTTCTGTAGTAATATTGGTTGCAGTCTTTTTTTTTGGCCATTAATATGTAGAAACAAAATTTAGGCGAAATACATCACGTATAGAAAAAATATTTTTTGCTGATAACTTTGTCCTTTGGATGGTTCGGGGAAAATAGTTATTATCACATATTTTGGTAGTAAAGTTGGGAAAATATTATTACCTCAAAAAATTGTTCCAAGATTGATTCCTATCCTTCAGGTTTTGTCGTCAGCATTCTAGATTGAAAACATGGTGATACCACCATGGTCCTTAGGAATCTTTGTGAAATTCAGAGCAAAATAGGATAACAATTCAGTTTCATGGCAAGGAAAGCAAAGAAACATTTTTAGACATCAATTACTATGAGTTCATGAATTAGAAGATATGAGAATGTATGGAAGGACCTAAATAAACCACAGGACATCTTTTCCAATCTAAAATTGAGAAGATGTGAGTTTCGGGAACAACAATTGAAATGCTAAATTTAATTATTGCAAAAACAAAATTCGCACGCTGCATAGTGTTTTTTTTTTGGATATTGGCAAAACATAAATAGTCCAAGAGTTCTAGTTGCATAGAAGGACTGTGTGTTTAATTCGGGACTCTTGACTGGTCAAGGTTAATTGCCTGGATGATTCAGAACAACAAAGGACTAATTTTACCTGTGCAGCATCTGCTTCTACAGGCTTTCCAATTTATGGGGCTTTAAGATGCAAAAAACGACAGCCGCTTCTAAAGGCTCTCCAATTTAGCCTTCTGCACGAAAGCATGACCAATGCTCCATGCTAATAACACATCCTGAGAAGCACAATAGGACTAGGTAATTGCAAAAGATAGAAAAAGTCCAACATAGGCCAGGTATGCTGGCACCTTGCTATAGTTCCTGCTGGGTCATTGTCCTTTAGTCCCATAGTTGCTATAGTTACATTTTTTTTTTGTTGAGAATCTCAATTAAATTTGTAGCAGCAATCATAGTTGCAAAAATCAAATACAGGGACAGTGAATGTATGTAAAAGTTCAGATAATATGATAATTTAAATATGACTGACAAACCACTTTTCCTTTGAACTAATGTCTAGGTACTTGCAGAGTATAGAAGAATCAAACCAAAGATCAGAGCAAAGAGATATTGCAAGCTAATTGTAGTTCAATTAGATTTGTACTACATATCAGAAAGGTTGCAATAACAACTAACTTAACTGGTATAATAATGTTTCAGTTGTCAGGTTAACACAGAAATTAAATTTTTTGCTTAGCTTCGGCTAGTAACTTTAATTGTGAGATGGAGCTCATTCTGATTATGCCTGTGAGTCTTATAGGAAACAGTCTATTCATTTTAGTATGACAGTAGTTCAGTGTTAACCGTGAGGTTGTTGCTGGATGGAAAGGGAAGCTTCAACTGATTTGTTTACTGAACAAATTTCATTCCCTAATGATGCATCAGCATGGGTAATGTTGGTGGCCTTCTGTAGAAACACTGTTTGGGTATGAGAAAAAAAACGAAATATCCCTTTTGCATTTGCGTAGAAACATCAAGGTCAATCAAATACCTGACTGAAATACAAGCAACTTTCCACCAGTGGACTTCATAGCTAGAAAACTTGGCTGCACACAACATGATGGTTAGAATAAACTGGTCTAATGAAACAGACAAAAGTAACAAAATAATGACGACGATAAAAATTTACAACCAGATTATACTTTAACCACAATCATATAGCTTACTTTGTGAGTAAATGCGTACTAAACTGGTGAAGTAGATGAAATGTCAGTGCAGCCGTTAAACACTGTATGGTCTGAAAACAAATAGTTGTAAAAAAAATAAAGCGTGGGTGCCCATCTCGTCATGAACTATTCTTCCCTGCAATTTACCACCGAAATTAGATGAACATGTATGCAAGGTTGTTTTTCTTTTTGACACAAGGAGAGGGTCGATGGAAGGATTTCTGTAAATACTAAAACAGCTAACATTATTACCTTGTTGCTCTCAGCACTGAAGAATGACAGTTCTTCTATTCCCTCATTCGATCACAGTGCCATCACTTCATAAGACAGACTTCTAATAATGTCTGGTATCCTTCGAAATCATATGACTTTGTGCAGTTGACAGTTATGCCATCTGCTTACTTCATAAATAGCTCGCATTCACTCTTAAAAAAAAAAGGAGTTTCCATTCTTTTGTTCTCCACAATGTTGTTATAATTAAGATCAGACAACCATGACAAGATTGCTAAATTTTATTACAGAAGGAATATTGTAGTATATGTCAACTTTTGACAAGATAGCAGCAAATAAACCAGTTATTTGCTAGGGCCATAAACAGAGGAGCTCAAAAGAGCTCCTGTCCATGGCTGCCGGCGGCACTGGCCGGCCAGCCGGCCGGCGTTCTGGGGCGTGGGAGACTGCAGATAGGGGGGAAAGAGAGAAGGACCAACTCATCTGGGGCATCCCTAGCGGCGGAGGACCACGGGGTCGGGCGGAATCGGAGCCGGCAGCAGCGGCGCCGGTCTGCTCCGTGGCGGGGGCACACCGGTGGCCGATTGAGCTGTCTCGCCGCGCGGCGGCCTAGTGGCGTCCCGCTGTGGGCAGCCTCGCGCGTGCGCCGTCCCGCCGAGGCCGTGCAAGCCGGGGCGCAGCTAGGAAGCGCGGCGAGGGGGCGCGGCAGGGAGGCACGCCCAGCGGAGCTGTCGAGCAAAGTGAGGAGGACAGAGGAAGGAGGCCGTGGAGCTCGAGCTCCAGATCCGCCGCCGGAGAGTGCCGGTCGGAGCAGGAGGCGCGTCCGGAGGAGCAGGGCGTGGCTGGAAGGAGGAGGACCGCGGATCCGGCCGCCGCCGCCGCCGGGCTTTTCCTCCTACCGTGCCGCCAAGAGCAACAGCCGGGGAGGCACCAGTCGGGGCCGAGCTCCACCCGGCGCGCCGCGGGTGAGGTCGGGCCGCCGTTGGAGGCCGGCCGCGCCAAGAACCGTTGCTGAGCTCCGCCTCGCCGCACGGAGGGCAGCGGCGGTGCGGGACGGAGGACCGGTGGCGATGGCGGCAGCGCGTGGTGGAGGGGACGGGCGGCGGCAGTGCGGGGATGGGGGGAGGGGAGGATTAGTGGCGACGCGATGGACGAGCGTGAGGATCCAACCTCATCTTTCTCTGGTCTAGTCAGTAGGAAGTTTCCCGAGCACGTCAAGTTTCCCGAGCATCGGTGTGAAATAGAGAAAGATGAAGACAGCATTGAAAAAAACTGAAACAGCAGTGGGAAAGTGGGAAAGGAGCTCACGGAGACAGACGAGACGGTGGGTCAGCGAGAGCTATAAGCGCCGTAGATGCTTGATTAGATGGTAGTCTGAATTCGGGACGACGTGGATACCGTGGTCTTGCCCGAAATCCAGCTCATTTGTTATATAGAAATTTTGTTTTTTTAGGTACATAGATTCTGTTATGTATCTAGATATATATTATATCTAGGTGTATAACAAAATTTATATATTTAGAAAAACTAAAATAATTAATAATTTGAGATGGAGAAAATAGTATGCATCACGTGCCTACGGTCATGTGTATGTTAGTGTGCCCCGTCCGAAATAAATTGGATTCAGTCCAGTGCCCAAACTTACCCATAATGGATAAGTGGAAACCCAGAACTGTCAACTCTCCACTTGTGCATTTGATATTTCCCCTAAAAATAACACCCAATGTACATTAAGCTTAACCAAGAGCCAAGAGCCATTAGCCGGCATATAAAATGTCTGAAATTGTCTACATGACAACCACAATACATATTACTTCTAAAATTAGTTAGTTTAACAAAATTATAGGTAAACAGATGTTATTTTCGGGTGCAGAATCCAAATACCTAGGGCTTCATCAGGTTCCAAGGACGTGCCTTCAAAATTGCTACATTCAAGTTACTTTGTGACCGGGAAGAAATAAGATGCAGTACCGTGCTCACAAAAAAAATATATATTGGTCGACCTCTCGAACATGGAGATCTGACCTATGAGAAACTTAAAAGAGTTAATTCTCTGTATGGCATCCAAAAATTAGATTCATCCCTTATGTGCCATTGAAAATATAGTCATCCCTTCAATGCCATTGGTTTCTAATTTTCCATCCCTTCTATACCATTCCGTTAGTCTCAGCCGTTAGTTGTGCCTCACGCTACTGTGAGCCTGCGCATCAATGGGGCGATGCCATCTTCTCTAACCAATCCGGCCACCTCCCTGCTTGTGCTTCGCCATGGCCGGCCGTGCAAAGCCGTCTGGGACGAGCTGACGCGTGGAGGGCCAGGTGGCCAGCCAGCCATGGCGTGCGAGCTAGCTGGCCTCGCCGTGGTCTCGGCCGCCGGCCTGCGCAGCGCTCCCACAGGCCGCCGCCCCCGATGCCCGCCGTGCTTGCGCAGCACCCCCGCCCACCCACCGTGCCTGCACTACCTCGACACTCGCCGACGCTCGAGGAGAGGGACGAGCAAGAGAAAAGGGGCTCGATCCCTGGAATCCCCCGCTCGCGGCCCTCCTCCCGGTGCTCCTCCTCCCCTTCGCCTTCGCCTCCATCCACCTCCGCACCACCTCCGCCTTCTTCCTTGTCTGGATCTGCGGCTTCAAGCTCCCCCTCCTCACCACCGGCCACGGGCCACTCCCCGCTCCTCCTTGCCGCCGGCCACGGGCCGCTCCTCTCCGCACCATCTCCGCGTTCTTCCTCATCTGGATCTGCGGCTTCAAGCTCCTCCTCCTCACCGCCAACCAAGGGCCACTCCCCGCTCCTCCTCGCCGCCGGCCACGGGCCCCTCCTCCTCCTCGCCGCCAGGCACGGGCCCCTCCTCCTCCTCGCCACCGGCCACGGGCCTCTCCATCCCCTTGCGCACCCTCTCCTGAAGCCCCGGTCGCCGGAGCTCCGGCAAGGGGAGCAAGCCGCCGCCGCCCAAGGTCCTGTGCAGGTGCAGCCATAGCCCATGGTGTCAGGACTTTTGCGCCTAAGCCCTCGCAAAAAATGTGAAATCCAAACTCAAGAACATCTGTGTCTTGGCGCTTTTGTAGAAAACTCTCTAGGAAGAAGTAAAATGCGAGAGATAGACAACATCAGGCACACCTAACGGTTGAAATTGACGGAATAGCATAGAAGGGATGAAAAATTAGAAATCAATGGCATTAAAGGGATGGCTATATTTCCAATGGCATATAAGCGATGGATCTAATTTTTTGATGGCATATAAGGAATTCTCTCAAACTTAAATGTTGCCTCCACAAAGTAGAACGAACACTGAGTTGTTCAAGTAGAACACAGAGTTGAACAAGTGGCTGCTTATATGGTACTTGTCGTGGAAGAGCCTGAGGCTCCAAGCCTCAAATGAGACGGAGCAAACAAACCTGTCCATAGTGTTGTTCGCATGTACCATGGTATGGAGTTATGCGATTGCAGGTTTCGTTGTTGAAAAAATAGACTCTAATGATCTCAATTCACACAGGACGCGCGCATTAGGTTGTGTGGCTAAGCTATCAAAGGCCTTCGTAAAGTGACTGTCCGTTCACATCGCTTCTTGTGGTAGGGGCAAAGACAGAGTCAGAGATGCTCTGCTAAGAACAAAATCTGAACTTCCGGTCGGTCCGTGGCAATCTAATCTTCATCTATCCAGGGTCCCCAACTTCTGAACTTCATCTCGCCATTTTCCGTAGCCACTCTGCTTCGCCTTGCCACGCCGCCGCGCTCCCCCTGTCCCCGGTAGCTATCTTGTTGCCCTGTCCTAGCCAACCGCCGTTTGTTACGTTACTTCCTCAGCCACCGGTGCTGTGCTGCCCTTGTCTAGCAGCTCTAGTCTACCTCTAACCTCCCGGGATCCCATTGGAGGTGCTAGTCCCCACCGGCAGCCCGGGACTAAAAATGGTAGAGTTTTCCGGTTGCCTGGTGCCTAGGAGAAGTGAGAAGCCGCGGCCAGGCCGCCGGCGCTTTCACCCCGGGGGCGGAGCTACACATGACCAGGCGACCCCGATGAATGTGTGAAAATTCAGTAGAAATTACTTACTGGTCAATACTGTTTTCTAAAGGCATGCGATAGGAAAGACCGTACCCCGTCGTCCCCATTTTCGGCTGGCTTCTTCCCTTCAGCCGGTACCTGAGCAGCGAGCCGGGCTTCCCGCTCTCGTACCGCCTGAGGCAGGCGGAGAAGAAGAGATCAAGGGAGGTGGGGGCGTGAGAGACATGGAAATTCTTAGGCCGCCGCCAGCTGCGGCAGCAGGACGGAAAGGGGGCGTTCAACGGCGAGCTCACGAACCAATCAAGACGCCACGAATTGCATCGCCCCGGGAGCGATATGCTCTGTCTGTCGCGCACGCGTTTGTTTGGTTGGACTCGCGATGACGCCTGTGGAGGGCCTTATTTATAGCGGCGGCCTCGCCTCGACGGAGCAACCGCGAAACTTCCTGGAAGCTGCCTGCGCCCCCATCTCCGTCTCTCGCCTGGGGATGGAGTGTGGACACCCGGTTCCGTAACTTCCGTTTCGATGCTACGACGTCGAACAAGCAATTTCTTCCGGATGATGATGACGACGACGACAAAAATTAACCCTTTTTTTTGTCAAACACGATGCCGACAAAAGAGCTGCGGCAAGTGGTTCAACGCTTCGGGCCTTGTACACCTCGCTCTAGTTTTTGCGGAAAAGTACGTTTGAGAAAATTATTTATATGGCCCTACAAAAAGTTGGTCTTAAATTTTTGGCTCCTTTCAACTTTCGTTTGCTTTTTTAGCCTACTTTCAACTTTCGTTTGCTTTCTTGGCCCTTCCGTCGACTCCCGTCAGTGGCTTCGTTAGCTGCCACCCGGCCCGACGAGTCAGCGTCAGGAGGTGGAAGAGGCCCGGCCGAGCCTCCGCCTCGCCCTCGCCGCACGTCGTGCCGCGCCAGCCCTCCGCGCTCGGCGTCCCCATCCTTCCCTGGTGGCTGGTGCCTCGCCTGCCTCCTGCTGTGCTGCAGCTGCCGCCGCCGCACACTACCGATGGCGCCGCTGCCTTTTTGCCGTGGTGCCCCACATCTCCCGTGCGCGCTCCGCCACCGAAAGCTGCAGTGGGGCCGCCCGCGCCGCTCGCGCGCGAGCACCTTGGCCGCGGTCACGCCGCCTCGCGCCCGGGCCAGCCGTGGCTGGAGCCCCTCCCCGCCGGCCTTCTTCCCCGCAGGGAGCTCCACCCCGTCCCCAAATTCTCCCTACACAAGCCAAATCGATCCAATTCCTTCCACCCACACGAGCTCCGCAGCCCCCTCTGCAGTTTCCCCCTCTCAGCTAGCCACACCCCTCGCCAGAGTAGCCCCTCCTCGAGCCGCTCTCAACCTCCCATCTGGGTGCACGAGACCAAGGCGCCTCGGGCTGTCCCGCGCCGAGCTCCGGCCACCGGCGAGTTCGCCTAGTCGCCCTCGTGTTTCCCCGCCCCCTCCTCGTAGCTGAGAAGCCCCACCCCAGCCGGCCCCCAAGCTCCCTGCCTCCCCTGTCTAGAGGTAGAAGGGCCTGGTTGTATGAATGTTTTCCGCCCAGGGGTGTAAATGTAAGATCCAGGGATTCTTTTGTTAGATTCAACGGCTGGCGCGTGGAACCGAGGTGGCAGTAACGGAAGATCCTGACAGCAGTCGACGGAAGGGCCAAGAAAGCAAATAAAAGTTGAAAGTACGCCAAGAAAGCAAATGACAGTTGAAAAAGGGACCAAGAATCTAAGACCAACTTTTTGTAGGGCCAAATAAATAATTTTCTCTTGTTCATTCTCTTCCTCTATTATGGGGCCGTTTAGTTGCAAACACAAAAAATTTTGGTTGTCACGTCAACCGTTTGATCAGATGTCGGGAGGGTTTTTCGGACACTAATTAAAAAACTAATTACAGAACTCACTTGGAAACCACGAGACGAATCTTTTGAGGCCTTTGACCGTATCATTAGCACATGTGGGTTACTGTAGCACTTATGGCTAATCATACACTAATTAGACTTAAAAGATTCGTCTCGTCGTGTACATCCAAACTGTGTAATTAGTTTTGTTATTTAATTACATTTAGTGCTTCATATATGTGTTTAAAAGAGAGGTGAAAATTTTTGGGTGGAAATTTTAGAAACTAAACGGGCTCTATGTGCCGGTATCTCGTGCTAGTCCCGTGGGTTCCTGCGTGTGCGTGAGGTGTGAACTGAGAGCGATGGGCACTGAAAACTGACAAGATCAGTCGAACTCTGAACCTGCGATCGTGGCTTGCTTTGACCGTTCGCGCTTCATGTTTGCTTTCTTCTTGAGGAAGTTTGGGCGGCCGAGAGGATAAGGGCGCATGTAGTTCTCAATTTTTTTTGGAAAATTACTGTAGCACTTTTTAATCCAAGATTAGAAGAACTAAATATAATCTAATTATAAAACTAATTATACGGATGGACGGGAAATCGCGAGACGAATCTTAACCCTAATTAATCCATCATTAGAGATTGTTTATTGTAGCACGACATTATCTAATCATTGCATAATTAGGTTCATTAGATTCGTCTCGTGATTTTGCCCGATGGTTGTGAAATGTGTTTTTGTCAATTATCTACATTTAATACTCTAAATTAATGATCAAATGTTACAAACGCGTGAAATTTTTGAAGGCTCTAAGATTTGCACCAAACTGTACGATTCGACCAACCAAACCAGGGATGGATGCAATGCAAGTTTACTTTTGCTCCGGGTCCATCTAATCCGGACTTCAAAATGGGAAAAAGTAAAAATAAAGATGGATTAACTACTCTATATAATCCACTGATTAGCCATTGGTAAATCGCTTAGGCTGTGTTTAGATAAAAAAACTCCCCTCCAATTCCAAACTTTTCATCACATCAACATCACATCCAAATATTAAATATAGCAAATAACGCATGTATGGAGCATTAAATGTAGGTAAATAAAAAAACTATGTAACTAATTACATAGTTTTGATGTACACGACGAGACGAATCTTTTGAGCCTAGTTAGGTCATGGTAGGACAACAATTACCACAAATAAACAAAAAATACTACAGTATACTACAATATGTGATGTGACTTTTCACATCTACTTTTTACACTCTTTTTACGGAACTAAACACACCCTTAGATTTTTTTCCCCTTCCACGATTGGACACCTCTACGATTAGAAATACAGCCGGCTGGGCTGCTGCTTGCTAGCTGCAGCCAGCTGACCGAGACTTCCCGGGGCCGGGAGTCAGCGCGAAGCTTCCCGGAAGCTCCCACATCCCACGCACCATTGCGCTGCGCCTCGGCCGGTGGCGGTGGGGTATAAAAATGGCCGGGAGTCGCCCATACCCTGCCACATCATTTGGGTGGAGAGCTCCGATCCGCTTCCCCTCCGTACCCCGGTAGTAGGTGGCGCCTCGTCTATTTGCCTGGTGATGACTACTAGCATTCCCCCTCTCCTAGATATCTTCCTACGTTCGACATGTTGGAGCTGGAGGTTGGAGCTGGAGTGGTATAAAAAAAAATACTATTATCTGACTGGTGGCTAGTGCTGGAGCGATGTGAGAGAAAAATACTGTAGAGTTGGAGGCTGGAACTGGAGCAATATGTTTAAGCCATTTTGTATTTTATAAGGGGGAAGATCATACTCCATACAATGCCCACAATAGCACTGGATGGATAATGAAACTCTAGAGATTAAACAAGTCAATTAGCCACATGAAAACCTAATTCGAAGATTGTGCTTCCCAAGCGTAGCTAGACCTTGTTCGGCTGGCTAAGTACTGTAGCAGCTGATTTTGAGAGAGAATATATACTGCAGCGGCTGTTTACAGTAGCGGAGTGGCCACTGTTTTTTGAAAACTACGGTACTGTAGCGAATGGTTACTGTAGCTCCGCCAGCCGCGCGCCAGCAAGCCGAACACGGTACTAGTGTACAACCAGTGGCTAAACCTAGTTTGGTAGAGAACGGCCGTGCGCAGCTTGTGATGCGGACTGCAGAGGATGGGCACAATTTTACTTTATTCTTTGATGTCAAAACTTGGATTTACAACCAGCGATCAAATCAAATAATAACATTCTCTTCTTCCGTTCCTGTAAAAAAGATAGCATTCCGGGGCAAAAACCATACCCAGACAAGTTTTCTGTGTCTCAGATTTCAGTACAAGAACCTGAACTACAGAGCAGCAGCGGCAAAAAAAAAAAAAAAGAGCAGCAGCGGCAGCAGAAGAGAGGCGGCATGGACGAAGAAGGGGCATCCCTATATGTCTCACGGAAGATAGTTAAGCGATGCATCGCACGGCCCACGATGGCCCATCTGCTCTATGCTGTGTTTCGTTGGCCCATGTGGAAACTAACACCTCAGCAGAATAAGGAGCGAGAGGGGGCAGCAGCCCATGGACAAATCACGGATAGCACAGACATGTCACAGCGTAGCAAAGGTGGCAAGTATTTTTCATTTAAACTATACCAATACTATTTTTCTAAATATCTTGCGACCTAGTATACGTGGAACAATCAATCAGATTTAGTTCAACAAATCCAATAAACTCATTCAACATTTTATGTTGAGATGGTGAAGTTGTATATAAAAAATGTTGAATTTATATATTCTAAATGTTTATTTTAATTTTTTTTAAATGTATACATATGATATTTTATTTTGTTGCATTAATTCTAAACAGCACGATGGTTCAATCGGAATAAAAAACGGACTTACGGTTTGAGAGAAAAATACATTTTAAGGTAGCAAATCAATTAAACCTCCACCCGACCAACCATATCGCGACAACTGTCACCCTACGTTGAAACAATGCACTCCTCTCTTCCGCTGCAGGAATCACAACCATTCATTTTTATTCTGCACGAATCTTAAAGCGGAAGTTCAATAGCAAAACTAAATTCCGGTTTTCCGACAAAGAAGCCCCCCTCCTCGAGCAGCCCGTGGCCCAGCCAGCAGCGCCCGGGTACAGCCCATCGCTGCTCACGATCGTGGGCTCCGCCTTCCTCGCCTTCAACGCTGCCACGGCCGTCTACTCGGCCCACAGGGGCCTGGGAGCCATCGCCTTCGCGGCCTTCTCCTTCCTGGACCTCCTCCTCATCTACTGCCTGCGCCTGCACGAGACGGCGGCGCCGCCCCGCCGGGAGCACCTCAAGGTGGCGGTGTGGCTGCTCGCCACCATGCTCACCTTCGCCTTCTGGCCGTTGCTGGACTTCTGGTTCCCGATCGTGGCAAACGCGCCTGAGAATTCGAGCGTGGCTTCTCAGAATCACTCCTCGTGCGCTCCGTATCTGCCATCAGTCCCATGACCATTCATGTCCCTGAAGATCTTTGTTTCATCAGAGAGGAGACGCGTGCAGCTACAGCAGATATTAGTAGTAGTAGTTATCTCTATAGGTGACTAGGTTAATTTTGCTGTTCATTTGTATGTTTGTGTTGTGTCGGCTGGCTCCCTCTAGTTTCGGCTCAAGGCTCAATCCAAGCTGTCCTCCAACAGCAATGGCAATTTGGGCCTTTGATCTGACGAGTAGCTAGCTAATGAGCCGTCTATATCTCCTTTAATTTTGTCATGTAGAAGTATTACCTCTTTTTTGTCACTATTCAGATTCATTCAGGAAATAGTGTGATGACAAAGAAAAAGAGGTAAAATCCCTTCCTCGCAAAAAAAAAGTACTACCGCTACATAAACAGTAATGCACGGGAATCCATGACTCACCGTTTGCATTGCCATATCCATGATTTGGGTTCGTAATTAATTTGAAGGCTTTTTTATTATTGTTGTTTATAAAAACGTACAGTACTTGGAAAAAGTTAAATGATGGCGGGATTATATCGATGCCCAATTTGTCTTTATACATTGACGAGTACAGAAAGTAGTACCAGCAATAGCGTGGAAGCAACAAGTAAAGGCCTGAAACGTCAAGGCAATCCTCGTCTCGTCTTTGGACAGGTGCGAGCTGCAGTAGACGTACGATCATTTAAAACAAAAGCTGCAGTAGACGAACAACAAAAGTGAAGGTTAAAAGCAGAGGCTGTGTTTTTTTCAAAGAATCTTACTATTTCTATTTCGGAGTACTAAATAAAATTTATTTATAAATTTTTTTATATAAATGAGTTGTAAATTGCAAGACGAATCTAATGAGCCTACTTAATCCATGATTAATTCATAATTAGCGGAGAGTTACTGTATCATTACTGTTGCAAATCATGAATTAAGTAGACTCATTAGATTCGTCTCGCGATTTACAACACATCCATATAAAAAGTTTTATAAATAGACTTCATTTAGTAATAGATCTAGAGGGTTTGACACAGGCAGGCTACAGAAGAGTGGGCCCACCTGTAATAGGTATCAGCCTGTCAGGTGTGTTCCCGTGAATGAGGCTCTGTCAGAACGGGACATTAGAAACGGAGCAATGTGAAGTCCAGCGAGTGGAATTTTTATGCGTGTTTATAAGCTTTTGGCCGCACCCACGCCAGTGTCCCCACACCGCAGCTCCGGCTCACGAGAGCATATGCACGAGAGCTGTTGCTTCCCGGAAGTTCTCAAAAAATCCCCCGCCCCTTAAATTCCAAATTTTCCATCGCATCGACATCGCATCGAAATATTAAATATAGCAAATGACGCATGCCTGGAGCATTAAATGTAGGTAAATAAAAAACTAATTGCATAGTTTTGATGTACACGACGAGACAAATCTTTTGAGTCTAGTTAGGTCATAATAGGACAACAATTACCACAAACAAACGAAAAATACTACAGTGTCAGATATGGCTTTTCGCGTTCTCTTTTTACCACCTTTTCGCGGAGTGCAACTTCGCTGCGGGCTCAGTCGTTATCGGGCGAATATTCCGACGATCAAAGTCTTCCTCGCCGCTTGCTATAAAATGTCGATTCGCCATTGCTGCCCGGGCATGCATGCAGCGCACACTGCACACTACTACATCCATATCCCAAGCAAGCACGAGATCTGTCGTCCACGCGGCCGATGCTGGCATCCGCGACGCCTGCCGCCGCGCCCGTCGCGCGAGAGCAGAGATGGGCGCCCCGGGAGCCGCCGGCCTGCGGTACCGCCGCCGGGACAGGGAGCGGGAGCGGGAGCGGGAGCTTACCGTGGCTGGCTGGCGACGGCCGCCGGGTTCGGCTGCCTCACGTTCAGCTTCGGGATGGCCCTGCACCGCTCGCGCGGCGACCCCGTCGCCGCCGCGTACGCCGACCTCGCCCTGCTCCTCTACTGCCTCAGGGTGTACGAGCGCGCGGGGCCCGGGTCGGCGCGCAGGGGCCGGCTAAAGCTCGCCGTGTGGCTGCTCACCGCCGCGCTCACGCTCCTCTTCTCGTGCAAGGTCGCCGCCGTCGTGCCGCCCGCAGCCGCCGCGCTCGTCTGGGTCGTGGGGCTCGCCACGGTCGCCGGAGGCTTCGCCGAGCTCTTCTGCTTCTAGCGCGCGGGCCAAGGATTACATTACCGGCGATACAACATGTATCAGTGAGCTCCGGTAACGATAATCGGTTGAAAATCGGTAAAAAATCGCCAAAACCGATTGATAAAGGGACCCAAATTAAAAAAAAACGAAAATCGACAATTTATCGTCGATAATCGATGCAAGCCGAATGATTTATCGCTTCACCTACTGAAAATATGTTTTGGCAGTGGAAAAAATATAAAAGTTTGATAGCATTTAATTTTTTAGGTTATGTATTGTATTATATTAGATAAATTACACATATATGCACAATTTTGCATATGGAATTGCCTAAAAAATAAACATGTTTACATATTTTACTCATGAAATTGCATAACACATGAATTTGCACATATATACAAACCATAAAGTGTATAGTCCATATAAACAAACGAGTGCATAAAGTAAAGATATGCACCTTGTTTTCCTATTTAACATAGCATATTGTACAACAATAAATTTTTCTCCAGGACTAATATCTAAAACTGTAGCATAGATTTTAGATCTGTGATACAACCAACCATCCAAGGAATATTGTATACCAATGTAGTATATTTGGCCAAATCGGTGAGTAGAAATACAAAAGAAGCTGACCTGAACTGAAAATCATCCGATACAAATCGATAATCAACAATTTACCTCGATTATCGACGGGTTAGTGGATGGTAACGGGTAGTTAGATAAAAATATTTTTCCCTAAGCAAACAATTGTTGCTTTCAACATGTGACAACACTCTGGAATTAAGAGAATGTCTAGTTTTTTTATAAAAATAAGTTCTCTACTTTTTATGAATTTTTTTAAAATTTTGAATTTTCCATTGAAATCCACCGAAATTCCAGTCGGTTTACGTTTTCAGGTAGCATCGATAATAATAAATTTCACCGATAATCGCGATTATCGAGCGGTTTTGTATTCCATGCGCGGGGCACGGAATGGCCGTCGCCGACGACATGTTAATTGCGCGCACCGTCGATCCTCAACGTTCACACACCAAGGTCCAAGGGTGTGCGGTGCCATCTCTCCCTGAATTCTGGCGCGGTCGACGGAGACGGCCCTCACGACCTTGCGGTCGACAGAGCTGCCGCCGCTGCCACCGGCTTCACTCAGCTACGACTGTGGCAATAAGCCCGCGGCGACATTTTTTTTGCAATAAAGAAGTACTATGTGGCATCTGACGTGTCATTGCAGCACGGAACATTATTATTTCTCATAAGCATCTTGCACTCTCCTGATTGTGGTAATCGTGTCCTTTTTAGTGCTCTTTCTTGAAAATAGTATGTATGCTGTCAATAACATCCTTTTCTGTAAGGGACACTTTTAGTTGAGATTAAGTTACCTTTCTGTTTGTGAGGGAAGCTTAATTACTCGTGTGTGTGGGGGGGGGGGGGGGGGTACGTGTTTAAGTTGTTAAAGTATAAAAAAGGATTTCCATGGAACTTGTGGTTTAACTTAGAATTATAAGACTACTCCCCAACCAATGTATGACTTGTTTTTGCCATGTAACCTCACGGAACTTTTTCCATCCACAAATTATTATGCTAAAAAACAATACACTCTAGAATTTGTTTGAAGTTTACGTGCCAATGCATCATACTATTATTAATAAACGACACGTGAGCAACAAGACACTCTCATCCCAGTGTTCCTCACGTGTCACCAATACGTTCTTACACAATTTACCTGTAAATCTATTTGAGCCTCAGATCTTAAAATAGATGGTAAAGGAAAAGAAAAGAAAGCAAATATATATTAGAAGCTCCTAAAATACCAAAATGTCATATACACGTACGGGACGCACCTAGGGCACTTCAAACGGGGCCTCCTATGTATCTTCTGTAGGATATATAGTTTGCTAAGAATCGCAAGGCCCATTAACGGCTCATCAATACCAAGGGCCTTGATCTCAGCAGCAGCGGCGGTAGGTAGGGTCATGACGGTATGTTCTAATTACCCTAGCTATTAGCTAATTATGCACTAAGATGTGCAACGCTGTGAATTTCAAGTTCATCAAGAGTATAGTGAAGATTCCAGAAAAAATAATTCAACATTTTCATTGTACTATTTTAGAATTTTTCACATAAAAATCGAACTAATATATTTAAAGTGTTGAATAATGTACTCAGCATTTTCAAATACTGGAATCAACATTTTCTCAAATTTACTTCAATAATTCAGATAAACTGTAGATCAATATTTTGTGTAGAATTGTTGAAGCAATTCATCCAAAATGTTGAAGTATTATTCAAAATATTGAAATAGTACATAGCAAATGTTGATTTTACTTGTATTGGATCTTATTTTGTTGCATTAATTTCAAACCACATGTAGTTCAAAAGAATTTCAAAATCAAGTAGCAGTTTATGCAAAAATCGTATTTCAAGTTTGAAACTCTAATTAGATCTTCATCCACCTCCTACAATTGGCTGCTGACAGCTGTGCACCTATGCTGTGAGCCCCGCTTCGGCTCCCACTGCAACTCGCAATCTCAGTTGCACGAATCTCCAACAATAAAAGGTGTAAAAGAAAAAAAATCCCAGAAGATAGATAGGTTTTCTGCTTCAAGCTGCTAGAAGAGAAATGACGGAGCTTAGATGTCCCAAGGTCCACTGTAATTTATAACCGAGCTTGGACAACCACTTTAAGGCTCTGTTTGGATGTTGACATTGGAAGCCTTGGCATTGAATTGAGTTCAATACTAAATCAGGCCAAGTATTGAAATGAGTTCAATACAAAGCAATCGTTTGGATATACATGACATTCGTAGATGGAATTGGACTGGGAGTGAATGCCAATTCATGTTTGCATGTGCTTATGCAAAACTGAGCATTGACCATCCTCGTCCTCTCTCCACTGCTCCTTCTCGTGCCGGATTCCGCTTCCGTGGCGGCGTGGGCGCCGGCGGGAAGCTGACACGCTTGCCACCGCTGGCGGAGCTGGGTGAAGTAGGGGGTACGGGGGAGCAGAGCAGGACACAGCGGAGGGGCGTGGTGGAGTGGAGCGGCGCACTGAGGGGTGGAGCAGAGCAGCAAGGAGGAGGGGGCAGCGCCAGCGAGGAAGAAGGAGAAGGAGGCCACGCCGGCAAGGAAGGAGGAGGAGGGGGCCACGACGGCGATGAAAGAGGGGGGGGGGGTGCGCATAGACGAGGTAGGAGGAGGAGGAGGCTGTGCCGGCAAGGAAGGAGGAGGAGGGGGTACGGCCACGGCCAGTGAAGGAGGAGGGCCGAGGGGCGCGGCGGAGTGAGGGATGCGGGAAAGCAGAGTGTCGGAGGGAGGGGTGCATGGACCAGAGCGGCGGAGGAGGGAGGAGCACGGCGGAGCGAGCGGCGTGGGTTGCAAAGCGGTGGAGGAACGCGGGGGAAGAAGAAGAGCGTGAATGCCTCCCAATAAAGAGGGGTATGGGTCGGAATCGAGGGAGGAACTGGCTCAGTACCAAGCGGTATTGGAGGAGGTTTCTAATGCTAATTCTAAAGACATCCAAACAGCTGATATTTAGTCCCCACAATACCAATCCCAAATTCTAACTTTCAATGTCTACATCCAAACGCTACCTAAGGCCCATTAGAGTACTTGTTGGACACATTCGAGGGAGTCAACGACAACCCGAGTTTTATTATATTTACTTTTTATGAAAGATAGTATAGACGCAGACGCTCTCATATACTCCGGTCTGAAAATTATTATTATTATTATTATTATTATTATTATTATTATTGTTGTTGTTGTTGTTGTTGTTGTTGTTGTTGTTGTTGTTGTTGTTGTTGTTGTTGTTGTTGTTGTTGTTGTTGTTGTTGTTGTTGTTGTTGTTGTTGTCCAGACCCGGCGGCCCGGCACCAACGAGTGATGATGCTACGTGGTCCCTAACCCTAGATGGTTGATGTAAGAGGCAACACAGGAACGCACGGGTTTATCCTGGTTCCGGCCGCGGGGCCGTACGTCCAGCAAGGGTGTGCGAGTGCACTGTATTATCTTGCATCGGAGTGCCTGTAGTAGGGGGTTACAAGCAAGACGAGAGAGGGAGGGAAGGTCCCAAGTCTCTGCTAGTGATGATTGAGGCGAATGACAATGTGTTCTACAAGTTGCGTTCAATGTGAGCGATAAGGAGCCCGCCTCCTCCTTTTATAGACACAAGGAGGGGCGGTGTACAAGTACGGGGGTTCAGGAGTCATCGCTTTCTCCCCGAATCGGGGGTGAGCAGTGGTCAATCACTGTGGGAAGTACACTGTGACGCACTGGAGAGTAAGGTGCCGGACGTGGCAGTTGTCGAACTCTCGTCGGGCCCTGACTCTGGCGATCTGGGGCGCCTGTCGAACTCTCGTCGGGCTAGGCTTCGAACCCCTGATTAGTAAGGCCACGGAATAAAGTTCCTTCGACCGTAAAGAACCCCCGGAGGGAATATTCCGTCACAATCCGCGCGCGGGGTGGAGTCATGGGTCGTGCGCGGGTCTCCCACTGATCGTGGGCTATGTGGCCCGACGCGTGCGGTGCGGCCGTGCGGGAGCGCCTTTTCAGACGGCTGCCTCGGGTAGACGGAGCGGCGTGGGCGGCGACTGGCCGATGGGACGGCGCTACAGTGCCGCTGCGCCCCATCGGTTACCGCACCGCGGTAATTACTACGTGTGCGCATGGGGAGTTTTTCAGACGTGGGGCCCAGCTATCAGCGACGGCGAAACCTACCGCATTTAATGTGGCGGATCCGGGGCCGCTGCTGAGAATCTGCCCGGCGCAGCGATAAAAGAGAAAGAGAGGGGGTCGGTTCGGCTTACCTTGCCATTGCCTTTGCTTCCCCTTCTTTCTCGACCTCCCCTGCATCAGAGCCTAGAGCCAAGAAGCTAGAGGAAGAAGACAAAGAGGAGAAGCGCGCGCACCTTCCCCTTCGTTCGAGCCCACTCTTCGTGTTTCCCTTCGGCCGAATCGATGGTGCAGCTTGCGGATCCGGCATCGTGGGGATGGTCCACGGCCGACGCGACGTTCCTGGAGTCACTGGTCACCGATGGGCTCCTGCCACCAAACGCCGCCCCGTCGCGGCTGGTGTGGATCGCTCCGAAGGCGGAGGAGAGGGAGCCGAAGCCCCCGAGTGGCTACGTCGTGAGTCTCGCACGGCTACATGAGCGGGGATTCGACGTTCCCGCCGGCCAGTTCATCCGTGCGCTCTGCTATCACTACAAGGTAGAGCTGCACAACTTCGCCCCCAACTCCATCTTGCAGGCGGCGGTCTTCGTCACCGTTTGTGAGGGCTACTTGGGGGTGGAGGCACACTGGGAGCTGTGGCAGCACCTATTCCGTGGGGAGCTCTACATCGAGCATGTCCAAGGCCATCCGAGGAGAGCTGCCTGCGCCAGTGGCCTCACGCTTCAAATGTGCAAGAAGAGGGGGAGTCCGTACATCCCCTGCAAGATGACAACGAACAACACCGGGTGGAGCCGAGGGTGGTTCTACCTGCACAACAATGACGAGCGGCTTCCAACATTCGCCGACAAGATCCTGCGGGAGAAGTGGGACGAATGGGGGGAGGGGGGTGTCACCCCCCGAGCAGCAGGCCAAGCTGACGGTGTTCACCGATGCGCTGCGGCACCTGGCGAAGAAGGGGCTGACGGCGGCCGCAGTCATCGTAAATTTCCACCGGCAGAGGGTGCTCCCCCTCATGGAGAGGAGGCTGGCGATCTTCCAGCTGACCAAGGAGGCCCCAGTCGAGGGTTCGCGGATGGCGATCAGGTCGCTTTCCCGAGACGCCGCCTCCCAGAGGGCGAAGAGCGCAGTGGCTAACTTCCCCTCCGACCCCTCTGATATCTGGAGGATCAAGATGCGCCCCAAGGAGGGGTACATCAGTCTGGTGAGTTTGACTTTCGATTTTTGTGAGTTTTGCGTTGTTTCCCCTTCCCCTTCCTTATCCCTATCGCGTTCGCAGGGACTAACCCGCATCGAGTATGTGTCCAAGCCCCCGCTGCTTGAGATCCGCAAAAGAAACCGCCTGCACGCAGAGGAGGAGAAGAAGAGGAAGGACGAGGCGAAGGCGATCGCCTGCAGGAAGAGGCTGTGGAAGGAGAACCATGAGAAGGAGAACATGAAGAGGGGGCAGGAGGATCTCCCACCGCTGCCCACTCCCGAGTCCACCCCGAAGCAGAGCTCCTCGTCCGGCAGGGTGGACTTCTCGGAGTCCAATGACTTCGAGGTGGTGACGACCGGAAGCCCTCCGCCGGTCCAGCAATGGGCCGGCGTCGAGGCCTCAGCGTCGGTGGTGGGCGAGAAGGAACCCGCACTGGCGACGCATGAGAAGGCGCCTGCGACGAGGGCGGACAGGAGGTCGCCCACGCTGGCGGCGAGCAGATGTCTGCATCCACGATTCCGGAGGGCGGCTGGACGTCCGCGGCGAGCACGGAGACCCTGAGGTACAGACTGGCCCGAGGGCGACACCCCTAGGCCAGTCATTGGGGAGCGGCAGAGTGCCACAAGGCCTGAGGAGCGACTCGGGCAAGCGCAAGCTCGGCGGCCTGTTGGGGTGAGTAATACTAATCTCACTTTTCATGTCCATCGTTCGTTCCCTCGGCCTTCGCTGATCTTAGCTTTCTCCCCTGTTCGGCCCAGTCATAAGGCCGCTACCCGGGACATGGCCCCACTCGCGCCGTCCAAGACCCTCAAGTCGGGGGAAAGTGCTACGCCACACTCGGCGGCACAGCCCTCGACCGGAGGACCCCAGGTGCTAGAGGAGGCCGCCGCGAAGCTCCGGGAGGCACTGGCCCGGGGATCCCAGGGGTTCCGGGTGCAGATGGGCACGAGCGATGCCGGCCTGAGCAGCACTGTAGTGTCTGCTCTGACGGGCACCGAAGAGGAGGCCGGCCGGGGCAGCACGGAGGGTGCTGCCCGGCCGGATGCTGAAGACAAAACCGACCGAGGCGGCACAGAAGATGTCGCCCGGCCGGAAGCTGCGGACGATTCCGGTCGAGGCGACGCAGATGACGCCGCCCGGCCAGGAGCTGGAGGAGGAGAGACTAGCAGGGACGCGTCGGAGCGCCCCGCCTGCCAGACAGAGGGGGAGGTCCTAGCCCCCGAGCCCACGAGGGCTGGGGTCGAGGGTGCCGTGGCAGCGGCAGCAGCGCAGTCGGCGCCGGAGAATGTGGTGCCGATCGTGGAGATGCCGATAGAGGAGATGCCAGAGATGAGGGCACCGGGGCAGCTTGGGGAACCGAGAGGGGTCGACCTGGATGCTGTACTCGGTGCCGCCGGCATCGCCTCCACTTCCGAGGGTGGCTTCGGCGCCGGATCATCCGAGGCAGCCCCCATGAGTGTCGATTGGGCGATGATCCAGTCCGGGGCCCCCTTGGATTTCGTCCGCAACGAGCAGGAGGAGGAGGCGGTCTGGAAGGCGCAGTACGAGGTCGGCTCTGAGATCCAAGCCGCCCTCACTCATGCCCTCCAGCTTCATCAGACGACAGACTTCAACATCTGCTGCGTAAGTGCCTTTTCCCGAGACTCGTTCGCTTCCGATCATGTTTATGCGTCTTTTGCTCATGTTCTTCCGTTCGCAGCGGCTGAGGCAGATTTCGCGTGACAAGAGCGCCGATCTGGCCCAGCAATACTCCAAGGTGCACTGGCTCGAGCAGTGCAACACCAGTCTGGTTGCATGGCTAGGCGAATTCAACACCCTAGTGGCCGACCTGGGGGCGCGGGACTGACGGAGGTAGATCTATGTACCTCCCTGCCGAGTGGGGTCCCCGAACCTGGAGACTACCTTTCTCGGTGACTCGACTACAACTACTCGGCGCGCGGGACTCGGCCGTGCACGGAAAGGATTCTCAGAGGATCAGGACGAGAGGCTCCAACTAGAGATCCGGATATCTAGGGATCTTAACCGACCTCCTTCCTTGTAAAACAACCCGAGTATATCATTCCTTGTTCCCCTACACCTCCTGGTCTATATAAAGGAGACATAGGCTGACCCATAGACTCTCTCCACATTTCGCAGCATCCTGCAAACCCTAATATAACCCCAAACACAGAACGTAGGGTATTACGCTCATTGCGGGCCGAACCTGTCTAAGTCCCTGCATCTTCGTGTTATCATCGAGCTCTTGGTCCTGAGATCCCCATCCTAAAACTCTACAACCGGGTACACCCCTGGCGGACTAGCCGGAATAACAATCTGACAGTTGGCGTGCCAGGTAGGGGACTCAGGGCTCACGTGTCGAGTTCAATGGTAGCCAACACCGGCGTCGTCTTCTCCGCCAGCATCACCGCCCAGATAGAGGTGACGGTCGGCTTCTCATGTACCTTCGAAAGCTTCTCGGAGGCTACGGTTCTGTTGTCAGTCGAAACCCACCTGCGAGCAGCGATGGGCAACACGAAGAGCCGGGAGGTTGCCGGGGCGCTGGCAGGCACTGCTCCCTCGTCGACGGCCCGCAATTCCGTCACGCGCCCGGAGGATGTGTGAAAGCCGGGCGTGCCACATGACCTATACCCGATCAGGAGGGTGCAGACGTGCTCCTAACAGTTTCCTGCGTACAAAGACATTTGTAAATGTAAGTCCGAGCCGTGGTCGGCTCCCCGGGACGACTCTTGCATCGGCTTTAAAGAGCCGATCGAGTCCCGGTGTCAGGTCGGATCTGCATGTATTCAGATATTGATGAATAAAGCAAATAACTGTAAAGCTGCTTCAATTAAATCTAACTAATCTAATCCACGATGGTAAAAGCTTCACTACTAGATCGGAACATCGTACACGTGACTAGGCCTAATGATCATAACAGATAACTAAACCGTAACCCAAAACAGAGGCCTGAGAACTAGCAAGAGCCGATTCCCGGAACAATCCCTATCAAGGCCAAGATAAAACATCTACTACACCACCGGATCATCCAATCCGTTTGCAAGGCCTAACCTAGCAGATATTGCACAAACTCTTAAGATAAGAGCAAACCATAACGGATCAAATCTACTAAACATAAAAGAAGCAGGGTGTTGCCTCCGTGCAACTAATTCTATGCGACGAGAACTAGCATAAGATTGAAAATGTGATTGCACAGAGACAACATGATATTCGTAGATGATAAACAACGAAGCATAACAAATCTACTAAAAGCCATGCTACGAACATCAGGATAACTAGCATTACTCGCCATAAAAAACGCTTCAGTACGAGTAATACCAAGATAAAAGCAAGAACTACGCTGCCCTGATCGCAAGAAGTGATCAGGGCAGCATGGCGCTTACTTGGATGAAACCCTAGATTTAGGGGTGGCGATGCGCCGAGAGTTGTTGTTTGCGAGACGTGATGACGCTCTCCTTCATGAATAACAAATGATACATATTTATAGTCCGGAGACTTGGGAAACAATCTAAACTAATCTTGTCCCGATTGGACTCTATCTCTAATCTTAAACTAAATCTAAGGATACATGGCCCATGTGGCCGAGATGCTCACGCAGAAGCCGATTTACAAGTCTTCTTCCGTCTTTTGCTTTAAGCCCATCTTGCTTTCGGCCTATAAATTAATCCTATTAATTTATCTCGATAACACATGCCCCCTGGTTTTGGCAATGATAGTTCCAAAACCAATCCGTCACTTCATCTTCCCATTAATGCTCATTAAACACACTGCAACCACCAAGGAAGACGCAAAGTCTCTGCAACTGGCTCCTCGTAGAATGTGAAAACTGCCGATTCATCTTCCATCTTTTCACTATTTAACCTCGCCCCGAATCGGCTCTTCTCCACAGCAAACTCCTTCTTCCTCCCAAAGCCAGTAGCGCAGAAACCCCAATCCTCCAGCACCAGCAATGGCCATCTCTTCTTCCTCCGGCTCCAACTCTTTTGGAGATTCCTCTTCTTCCTCCTCCTCTCCTCCTTCTTCTTCCTCCCTCTCGGCCTCCTCCATCGACTCTATCCCAGAGAGCCGAGAGCCGACCCCTGAATGGGACCCAACAGCAGCCTATGAGGCGCTGGCTCCTCTGCACTGGGACGCAGAGGAGTTCGACTTCGGGGTCGCCTCCGAGGTGGACGATCCCGCGACTGAGGGAGAGGAGGACCTCCAGTTCCTGTTCCAAGAGGAACTGGAGAGCAGTGAAGACGACGCCTTCTCCTGGGAAGGAGCCGACTCCTCCGAAGAGATTGGCTCTTCCTCCAGTGACGACATAGCGGTAGGAGGAAACCCCCATCAATTCCTCAAGGCTCCCTCGGAGGGGAGCGAAGAAGGAAGCAGCAGCAGCGGCGGCGGACGAAGCAGCAGCAGCGCCGATGACAGCGGCGATGGTAGCAGTGACGACGACGACGACGACGACGATGGAGGGGACGCACTATCGCGAAGCCCGAAGCGCCGTAGGTGTTTAGATACCTACGACTGGTAGATGTAGGGAGCATCGTAGGAATAGGATCACAAAGCTGAAGGATTGATTCCTTTGTAGAAATTGGCTTTCCTTGTAATAAACTTTCTTTTAATGAAAATCGAGTTTCCCCAATTTCGTGTGTGCGATTACCTTCCAAAAAGCCGATGGCAACGCATCAGGCTTCCATAAATATCCAAGAGCCGACGGAATTCAAACTAGAAGCAACCCGCAGAAGAATAGAATAATACTTCCAGCCTGAACCAAACTCGACAAACTCTCGAACCCGAGTGCAATTCGAAAACCAAGCTCTATAAATTCGAGCAAAGAACTCTCCAAGCAGCCGGAATCCGAATCAGAACCCACAACATCCAAACTTTAAGTCAACGGATCTTGGACATGGCGGATTCTACAGCTCATACGACAAGCTCTGCAATCAATGATGCGGAATCCACGGCCTGAAGGTAATATTCGGCCTAAACCTTCAGTTTTCTTCAGTTTACCAAACCTCTGAAACCGAAACTCTGAAACATGACACCATATGCATATTTCTGAACTTCTGAACTTCAGGTGTCAGACATCCTTCTGCCGCATCCCTCCAATCCAAAATCTTTCTGTCTTGGCCCACAAACCCATGAAAACCCCATAGATTTGATCTCTTGTGAAGCAAATAGGATTCTTTTTGTGAATCAAAACATCGATTTGAACCTCTGGGCCGACTGCTTAAGAGGCTGGCCTAATCCACCTGAGGGCTGGATTACATGGTACAACAGAGTAGCAAAAGCTCACATGCCCTTGTGGCAAGATTTAAACATAGCCGATGCACTTAATTTATCACTGTCACCCCTTGACAATGATGAAAATCTTCTGAAAACCATCGGCTACTTCTGGTCTGATGCTTTGAATTGTTTCCTCTTTGGTCATGGACCCATGACCCCTACTCTACTGGATGTTACTATGATCACTGGACTAGACATTAGTTCTCCCAATCCTGCTGCCCACAAAATGGCAGAAGTCCCCTTGAAACTTTCTTCCAAAGTTAACTGCACAAACTGGGGTACTTACATGAATCAGCAGATGAAAACAAAAGGTCCAGTGATTGAGAAGGAACACACAGCCTTCTTAAATCTTTGGCTAGAGCACTTCATCTTCTGTGGTCCTTCTTTAGCTCCAACTAAAAACTATCTTCCCTTGGCCTACCACCTGGCCCATGGTAACCACACCGGCCTAGGCAAACTCTTTCTTGGAGAAACATACAGATATCTCCATTTAATGACATCTAATCTGCTTAACCACAAGAAACTGAGAACTGGAGGCCCTTGGTGGTTTATTCAGTTGTGGGCACAACTGTACTTCCAGCACCACATCCTCAACTTCCAAGGCCTGACCAAGAACTCCTTCCCTGATGAGAGTGGCAAACCAATTAGATGTACCAGCTACGGCCAGGCTTTGTTCAGTCTCCCTGGCAATAAACTGAATTCATCAGATGCAGCAAACTGGTTCAGAGTCTTTTACAAAGGACTAGATAATCCCCTCTACTTTCCATTTACTGAATCTGAATCCTTTGATGATTCGACCTAGCTTCCTTCTTGTTGGCATCAGCACTTCTAATAGAATTATCAAGCCAGGTTATGAATCTTACCAACCAGTCATAGCAGCTCGGCAATTTGGCCTAGGACAGGTCCCTCCCCACTTCCATATTCACCACTTGGTGGAGAGCAGAGTCGATCTGCCTGATGGTCTCACCAGCTCGAGATGCTACAGCATGTTTAATAACCTCCACTTTCCAATACCAGTCGATCTGCCCTTCATCTCTTCATCAATCGGCTTTGATACTTGGTGGAACATGTGGAAAACTCATGTCTGCAGAAAAGCTCTAGGTCCTCGACTGCAGCAAATCGATCCTGAATATGTAATCCCCGAGGAAGAGGTACTGAATTTATGCATTTTATTTCTCCCAAAACCTCTATTCCTTTATCTTGGCTAAACCTGCTCATCCTGTTAGCAGCAACAAGATGGTCCAGAACCTACGACCAGCACTGGGGAGCCATTTCACTTTCTTCCAACTGCTCCTGATGTACTGTTCTGCAAAGGGTCACCACCAATGAAGAAAGTGATAATAACTGTTCAGCCAGACTTACTCCAGTCGGCTTCCAAGCGAAGACAAACTTCTACAAGCGTTGCCCCCCCGAGTCTTGACCATGAAAAGGAAGATGATCACGAGGTGTGTCATCAAGAAACCAGTACCATCTTCTCCGAGTCCATCAGAGTCCAATACCAACCAGGTAACTCATCTTTCAAAAACCTTCTTCTTTATTTCATACATATGTACTCTGGTTGACTGTAATTCTATTTTCAAGATGCAGCTGAAGACATCCCCAATACAGAAAGCCAAGTACAACATGGGATGACTGCTACTCCTGATGTACTGACGGAGACAAACAAAGAACAAACCGATGCAATAGATGTTCTTGACGTCAGCACCTGCTCTGGCAGGACGATTGCTCCTGAACCGCCCAACACTTCTTCTCCAGAACAGGTAACATTACAAAACCAATCCTGAACCAGCCGATAACTCCATAAATGCGTCTTGCTCTAACTCCAGATACGCCCATAGGGCTTTGATATTTCAGGTTTGCTTTCCTTCGACCCGGCATCAATGGGTCTGACTGTCCCTGAATCAGAAACATCATCTCTACAGCAATCGGCTAACTTGGCACATCAGCTTCAACTCATCAAGGATCTTCTATCTGCTCCAATCACTGCTCTAGTTGATGATTCCAGCAAGATAAAGAACATCTTCGAGCAAATAGAATCCCAACTCCCGGAGGCATTGCAAATCAAGCTCTGGTCAGCCAGCAACCTTCCATTCTTTCGGATAGAAGTCGGTAAAGCACAACAAAGGATGGAAGCACGTCGCTCCCAAGCTTCTCTGAAAGCTGACATTACCCAAAAGTGCAAGGCCCTCAACCAGAAGAAGGCAACTCTAGATATCAAAGCCGACGTGTCTGCCAACATGAGCCGACTCGACCTCCTGAAGACAGAACTGGCGGAACTCGAAGAAAAGGTCCGCACCACCAAGGAACTCATCCAGGCCGAGGAAACTTCCATCGCAAACTCCAAACAAGAAACCCAGGAAATAGCTGAGCAGATACAAGCGGAGTTTGCAGAGATCAGCACCTTGAGTCGGCAGATAGTTACAGGCGATGACAAGGATGACGAAGCGATTGTAGCACGAGCAGACGCCGTCCGTACTGAAGCCATCCATGTCATAGAAGAATTCCTGAACCAGCAGATAGACTCAAGAGACGATTAGCATTGCCTGTTAACCTAAAACTCGCAACTGTTTTAAAAATGTCTTAAGTCGATGGTTGACATCGGCTGTTCGCTTCTCATATATATTTTACTAGCCAACTCAAAGTGTTGGCCTACCATGATTTTTTTTGCTGGCCAACTCAATGTAGCACCAGGTTTATAAAAGAACATAAACCGAGCAATCATATACGTGCCAGGATCAAGTCACACGTATATACAACAGAATGAACAATATATCATAGCACATATCACGTAAAAAGATATAATAAAGTGAATACGAATATTATTTATTACATTAATGACAAAATGTCTGATACAGCGGAAGCGAAGTACAAATACGATAAAAGAACTCTCCGAAGCTGAGCAGGGCGCCACAGGGACGTCGACTGGGAGACGAACGCCTAGAAGTCCTCGTAGTCCTGGTAGCACTGAGCGAACTCCCTCGCGTCGGCAGGAACTGAGCAGCAGTAGAGTATCCAAAAGGAAAAAGTAGAGAAGAGGCAAGAATGAGTACACAACTTGTAATCAACAAGTATAACACAAACTATGAGGCTCTAAGGTTGGCTGACTCAACTGCATTAGCTTTTAAGTCTTGGCAAAATTTTATCAAAGCTATTTACTACAAATTGATGAATTACCATTAACCCAGTTACATAGTAATTAATCAGAATTAAGTATGTGAAAACTGAGAACCATTCCAAAACTACCAAGGTAACCCCGAGAGGCACCTCCCTCGTTGGAAGGAGACAACCCCACTAATCAAAAGGAGGATCTGGGCCGCTCATAACCGTGAGCACGGCTAGTATACCAGTTTTACACTCTGCAGAGGTTGCACATCTTTACCCACAAGTCGTGAGCTACGCTAGTTGTTCATCACACTTCCTTAGGTGAGATGACTAGCAAACTCACTACGAGGCCGTTACAAAGGACACGTTGGTAAGGTGTAACCGCTAAGGATTCAGTCAATGCAACGATGGTACCCACCTCGAGGAGGTACAAGACACACAGACCAGCCTTGTAGCCTGACCACCATTGAAGCTCGACTCCCCTGTTGCCCCGTCGGTAAGTTACTCCCGAACCAAAATGGCCTAATTAGTAAGCCAAGACCGTCCCATTCCAGTCTTGTGGTAGCGCTGTTGTCCCAGGTTGTCGCTCTATGAACCGGTCCTTATGGAGAGTGGCCAACCAAGCACTAAGCACCGTGCTGGCCCCCTAAACCATGTTTCTAACAAAACCAATTTTAACGAGAAGTGAGCCACTCAAGCCACACAGAGTGCCACTCTCAGAATTAAATTCAAGTAAACCATTAATCAAATTAATTAAAAAGGACTAGATTATGTTGTAGCGCAGCAACCTAGCACAACTAACCAAAATGCAACCCAAGGTATATATAAAGGATATAAAGTGGCTAGGAAAGTCCTTACAGGTGTACAATATTAAAATGCAGTATGAAATTGTATTTAAAAGTGATAGGTTGTTCATGTTATACTTGCCTTCCTCGTACTGCTCCTGCTGCTGCTCAAAGTGCTCGGAAGACTATTGCTCCGGGTACTGGTACTGGGGCTCCTCCGGTAACTCAGCGTCTACTCACGAACACATGGCCAAAACAATGCACAATAATAAGCATACAAGTAATCACTAACAAAAGCTAAGAAACTATACATCAACACATAGAAACAGCACACTAAACTAGTCTAAAACTATTCTACGCGTTACAACGATCGCATGGATATAAAGAACGCTAAAAACGGAGCTAAAACGCATAAACTAGGCCTAAAACAAGGTTCAGGGGCTTATTTGTAATAAAAACAGGGTTCCAGGGACTTTTCTGCTAAAACCGAGGGCCTAAACGTAAATAAAGGTTAGTTCTGGGGTCTATCGCGTGAAAAAGCCCTGGAAGGACGGCGGGTTCTATTTCTAAAGAACTCAGGGGGCTAAGTGATAAAAACAGGGCCTCTGCGTAAATATTTTTGAATAAGATCGGACTGCGGGTTGATATTAACAAAAGGAAGGGGCTCTTATGCAAAATGGACAGGCGAACCGGTATCCAGCGATGTGGATCGTTGGATCACGATCCTGTGGCCCAGGGCGAAGCGGGGTTCGGATCTAATCTACGCCGTCCACCCCAGATCTAACGGCTCAGAGCAGAAGGGGGGAAAAGTCGCCGGCGGCGACCCTTGGCTGCGGCGGAGCTTCGCCGGCGTGGCTCAAATCGGCGATTCGGGCTCGGTTTTGGGCTACGGGTTGGTGGAAAGGGACACGAGCGGTGTGCATAACCCACTGGGGTCTCGAGCGCGGGTCAGGGATGGCCGTAGTAGGGTAAGCGGCGGTGGGGGCGGCTCGGCGTGGCAGAGCATCGCCGGCGACGGCGGTTGAGCCGCGAAGTTGGCCCACGGGCTAAGCTAGCGCGACAAAAAGGAAGAGTGGACGTAGGGGGTCCTCACCGAGGGGTTGGATCGAAGAACGAGCCCGGCGCAGGGGGTCGACGGCGATGTCCTGCGGCGGAGCTCGACGGAACTCGCGGAGGAGGGTGCTGGGGTTGCGTCTGGCTCCTGGTTCTCCACGGGCAAGTGCGGAGATGCTCTGCGATCCCAGGAGAAGGGTTAGCACGGCTGGAGGATCACCGGAGTTGGGCAAAGGCATGGAGCCGGGCTCACCTGTGGCGGGGTTCGGGCCGAAATTCGGCGCGCACACGGGTCGGGATCGGACAAGGAGACTCCGGGGAGTTTCCAGGCGTCGAGGCAGAGCTATCGTGCCGCTTGGCTGGGGCTCTGGTGCAACGGGACGGCGTGGCCGCAGCGGCGCAGAGGAGCGGCGCGGGGCGGAGCCGGTGGAGGCGGCTGCTAGGGTTTACGGCGGCGCGTGGGGTGGAGTAGGGTCTAGGGCTGCCGCGCGGGTGATTAAAAGGCAGGGCGAAGTGGGGATTGCGGCGGGTCGCAGCGGGATAAGGATCCCGGTGAACTCGCTGGTGATAGCGGGCGTCGATTTCGCGGAGGGGGAAGAGAAGGAGCTGACTGGTGGGCGCCATCGGTCAGCGACGGAAAGCGCGGGTGCGGGGTGACGCGGGCCGGCCTGGGAGAGAGGGAGCGCGGGGGCGCTGGGCCGCGCGGACTGAGGGAGGCGGGCGCGCGTGCGGGTCGCTTGTGCGGAGGGAGCGTGCGGGCTGGGCCGTTAGGGAAGGAAGATTTTGGGCCGGGGAAGGCCGGCCGGATTGGGTTGGGTTGGTTTGGTTTCCTGGGCCGGGTTTGGTTGGCTTGTTGGGTTTGGATTCCTTTTCTAATTTCTTTTGCATTTCTAAATCTAATCCTAATTCAAACTCAAGGCAAATGAATTCAAATCTAAATTTGAATTCACACAAGCACTCAACAATTAAAACAATGCTCCAGCATGATGCAACAACAAAAAATTAAACCTATGATAAATTTTAATTACTTATAGAACAAAATTGAATTAAATGCCCTACCAAACACAATAAACCTTAGAAATTTAAATAAAGCCAATTAAATTTATTAATAAATGCTGAAATTTAAATTAGGGTGTTACATACCCTACCCCCTTAAAGAAATCTCGTCCCCGAGATTTAGCTGGGCTGGCTAGCAAAGAGATCTGGATATGTCTTCTTCAACTCATCTTCTCGCTCCCATGTAGCCTCAGCTTCACTGTGATGACTCCACTGAACTCTGCACATCTTGATGCGCTTGTTCCGAGTAACCCTCTCTGATGTCTCCAGAATTTTCACCGGATGCTCAGTATATGTCAGATCTTCCTGCACATCTACTCCATCCAGTGGTGCCTGCTCCTCGGGTACTCGCAAACACCTCTTCAGCTGAGATATATGGAAGACATCATGAACTCCTGAGAGGCTGAGAGGTAACTCCAGGCGATAAGCAACTTCGCCTTTCCACTCTAGCACCTTGAACGGCCCCACATACCGAGGTGCTAACTTCCCCTTGACATTAAATCTGCGGATTCCTCTCATCGGAGACACCTTCAGGTACACATAATCACCGACACTGAAAGTCAGGTCTCTCCGTTTGCCATCTGCATAGCTCTTTTGCCTGCTCTGTGCAATCCTCAGATTTTCTCGCACAGCCTGAACCATCTGCTCTGCATCATCTATGATCTCAGGGCCAAAGAGCTGCTTCTCACCAATCTGATCCCAATAAAGAGGAGTCCTGCACTTTCTGCCATACAATGCCTCGAAGGGGGACTTCTTCAGACTAGCCTGATAGCTGTTGTTATATGAAAACTCAGCATATGACAGGCACTTATCCCAACTAGTACCGTACTGAATGGCACAAGCTCTCAGCATATCCTCCAACACTTGGTTGGTTCTCTCTGTCTGCCCATCTGTCTGAGGGTGATAAGCCGTACTGAAACGCAGCTTCGTATCCAACGAATCATGGAGCTGCTCCCAGAACCAAGAAGTGAACTGAGACCCTCTGTCAGATATAATCTTCTTGGGCACACCATGCAGGCAGACAATCCGAGAGATGTACAACTCTGCAAGTCTAGCACCGGAGTAAGTAGTGTTCACTGGAATGAAGTGAGCAACCTTCGTCAGACGATCCACTACTACCCAAATGGAGTTGTACCCTTTCTGAGTACGAGGCAATCCAACAATGAAGTCCATCGTGATTTCTTCCCATTTCCACTCTGGAATCTTCAAAGGCTGTAATAGACCTGCTGGCCTCTGATGCTCAGCCTTGACACGCTGACAGGTGTCACAAATAGCCACGTACTCTGCCACTGAACGCTTCATCCCATACCACCAGAAACATTCCTTCAGATCATAATACATCTTCGTGCTGCCCGATGAATAGAGTAAGCTGTATCATGGGCCTCACTCAGAATCAATTTCCGGAGATCCTTCACATCAGGCACACAGATCCGGTTCTTGTACCACAAGGTACCCTGATCATCCTCTCTGAAATGTGGGGCCTTGCCCTTCTTGAGCAACTCACGGATCTCTTGCAGCTTCTCGTCATCTTTCTGATGCTGCCTGATCTCTGACTCTAGAGTCGGTACTGCCTCAAACGCTGCACTGGAGGTATGATGCAAGAAGCCCAGACTCAACTGCTCGAATTCCTCACATAACTCTGGGGGCATCTGGAAAGCCATGGCCATGTTGACATAACTTCTTCTGCTCAAAGCATCTGCTACAACATTGGCCTTGCCCGGATGATAGTGAATCTCCAGGTCATAATCCTTGACTAACTCTAGCCATCTTCTCTGCCGCATGTTCAGCTCATTCTGCGTGAAAATGTACTTGAGGCTCTTGTGATCAGTATAGATATCACAACGCTGCCCATACAAGTAGTGCCTCCAAATCTTCAGAGCATGCACAACTGCGGCTAACTCAAGATCATGTGTGGGATAATTCAGCTCATGCCGACGTAACTGCCGTGAAGCATAAGCTATCACTCTGCCCTCCTGCATCAGAACACACCCAAGACCATCCTTCGAAGCATCACAATATACCGTGAACCTCTTTGTCTGGTCTGGCAGAGTCAGGACTGGCGCCGTAGTCAACCTTTTCTTCAGCTCATCAAAGGCCCTCTGACGCTCATCCGTCCATATGAATGCCACATTCTTCTCTAGCAAGGAAGTCAAAGGCTTCGCGATCTTGGAGAAATTCTCAATGAACCTCCGATAATATCCAGCTAAGCCCAAGAAAGACCTGACTTCCTTTACTGTCTGCGGTGTCTCCCACTCGAGTACATCCTTCACCTTGCTCGGATCAATAGCAATGCCTCCCTGAGAGATAACATGACCGAGGAATGGAACCTCGTCAATCCAGAACTCGCACTTGCTGAACTTAGCATATAGCTGATGCTCTCTCAATCTCTGCAACACGAGCCTCAGATGCTCTTCATGCTCTTCCTCTGTCTTGAGAAGATCAGAATATCATCAATGAAAATCACCACAAAGACATCCAGATAATCCATGAAGACCATGTTCATCAGATGCATGAAGAAAGCCGGGGCATTAGTCAAGCCGAAGGACATGACCGTATACTCATATAGCCCGTACTTGCAGGTGAATGCCGTCTTCAGAATATCCCCAGGACGGATCCTCAGCTGAAAATAACCCGAACGAAGATCAATCTTCGAGAATATACGAGCACCTCGAAGCAAATCAAAGAGATCCTCAATACGGGGCAGTGGATGCTTGTTCTTGATAGTAACTGCATTCAGCTCCCGATAATCCACACACATCCTCTTCGAGCCATCCTTCTTATCTACCAGCAACAATGGAAAAGCCCAAGGAGAGAAGCTGCGACGGATATAGCCCTTGGCTAGCAACTCATCAATAGTTTTCTTGACTTCTTCATGCTCTATTGGTGCCATACGGTAGGGCCGCTTTGCAATAGGAGCTGTGCCAGGCAAGAGATCAATACAAAACTCAATGGCGCGTTTAGGCGGCATACCTGGCAGATCGTCCGGAAAGACATTCAGGAAATCAGACACCACGCGAATACCGTCCGTGGGTCTAGCCTCCATCTGATGAAGAAATCCAGAAGGCTCTGAAGCACTGACTGTCACCTCCTGTCCATCAGATGCTGTCAGGTGAACTGCCCGATGAGCACAATCAATTCTGACTCCCCACTTGGCGAGAGTATCCATCCCCAGAATGACATCGATACCCTTGGTGTCTAGCACCCTCAGATCAGCACTGAATGTTGCCCCCCTTATGGCTACACTGACTTGGGGGCAAATAATATGGGATCTCATCTCCCCTCCCGGTGAAGAGACTAGCAGACACTTCCTTAATGCAGTGGTAAAGAAACTATGCTCCTCAACATATGACTTGGTGATGAAAGAATGAGTAGCACCAGTATCGAAAAGCACCGTAGCTGGATGGGAGTTGACCATGAACGTACCAATAACCACGTTAGGAGCCTCGGCCGCTGACTCGGCCGTCACGTGGTTCACTCTGCCCTGTGCTGGCGCCCTGGGCTGAGCTGGGCGCCCCTGCTGTCCTGCATGCGCCTTCCGGGGGCAAGTGTTGGCGTAGTGCCCCGGCTGGCCGCAGTGATAGCACACGCGAGGAGGTGCTGGAGCCTGCTGTCCGGCAGGAGGAGCTGCCTGCCGTGGAGCCTGCGGTGCTGGCGGAGCTGGTGGAGCACGAGCCGGAGGCGCCGGTAGCCTCGGGCCCTGACCTGCCTGCTGCTGTCGAGGCAGGTACTGCTGCGGTGGCCTCTGCTGGTACTGCTGAGGAGGCCGGTACTGCTGCTGGTACTGCTGAGGCTGCTGGAGCCGAGGACGAGTATTGCTGCCGGAAGCAACGGGGACAATCTTCCTCTTCTTGACCTCCATCTCCAGGTGCTTGCGCTTCGTGTTGAGCGCGCTGTCAACCAGATGGTTGAAGTCATTGAAGCGGAGGTTGAGCAGCGCGTACTAGAGGTAGTCCTCAAGGCCCTCCATGAAGTGCTCCTGCTTCTTGCGGTCATCCGCAACATCGGCAGGGGCGTAGCGAGCGAGCTGCAGAAAGCGATCACGATACTCCGTTACCGACATAGTCCCCTGAAGTGACAAAGACAGATAGATACCGAAAGATTAACTCAAGATTCATAAGGATAGAACAAGGGGCATTAGCTCAAAAGAAACCGCTGAATGATTATATCTAAGATTACCTGCTTCAGTGCAAGGAACTCCTTCTGCTTCATCTTCATAACGCCCGCGGGGACGTTGTGGCTGCGGAAACGCTCCCTGAACTGGAGCCAAGTGAGAGCCTCGCGGTCCTGAACTGGGTGGGACTCCCACCAGTCCAAAGTTGCCCCTCGCAGCTGTCCTGCTGCGTACAAGACGCGCTCACGATCATCACACTGGGTGATGTCCAGCTGACGCTCCACTGCACGGAGCCAGTCGTCAGCCTGAAGAGGGTCGGACGTATGAGAGAACGTCGGCGGGTGACCCCTCAGAAACTCAGCACGCCTGTCGCGAGGCTGCGGCGGTGGAGGAGGCGGAGGCTGAGTGTGAGCCTGCTGAAGAGCCTGAACAGTGTTGTTCAGGGTAACCATCATCTGCATCTGGAGCTGGAAGTACTGCTCCGGAGTCAAATGCGGCGGCATCGGGATCCCGGTCCCCTGGGTGTTCTGACCCTGGTTGTTCTGCCCCTGCTGGTCAGAACCACGCCTGGTGTTCACCATCTGATTTTGGACAAAAGATTTAACGAGTATGGATATTGCAGGAATAAATTCAGATGGATATGATAACTCTTTGCGGAAAAAGACTCAGACATGATAAAGTAGATAGGATAGAGTGGACTGTTTTACCCCCAACGATCTAACTCGTTTTATTAATTAATTAACTTTAACTTTAAAATTAATTTTCATTAAACAAATTTAACTACTAAACTATACAAGCATTCAAAAAATCCAAATCAAACATATAGCATAATAACAAGCAGACAATTTTCACAACTTAGCCGAGTTTAGCATACGACTCGACTAACACAACGCGTCGCAGAACGTGCTATCGTATTATTATAAAAGGGTCACCTAGTCAACTCATGGTGGTCAGATGATTCAGGCCAAAATCTACGAAAACTATTCTTCAGAGAGAGAAATCGAGGCAAGACGAGTAAAAGTCATAGAATTCAAGGGGTATAATAGTAAAATAGTTTCAGCAAGCAAGGATTGGAGACAAGAAGTCCTAAAACTCGACCAATTCTATCTAGGCTTCGTCCTATAGTCGATACGGCTCTGATACCACTCTGTAGCACCCGGTTTATAAAAGAACATAAACCGAGCAATCATATACGTGCCAGTATCAAGTCACACGTATATACAACAGAATGAACAGTATATCATAGCACATATCACGTAAAAAGATATAATAAAGCAAATACGAATATTATTTATTACATTAATGACAAAATGTCTGATACAACGGAAGTGAAGTACAAATACGATAAAAGAACTCTCCGAAGCTGAGCAGGGCGCCACAGGGACGTTGACTGGGAGACGAACGCCTAGAAGTCCTCGTAGTCCTGGTAGCGCTGAGCGAACTCCCTCGCGTCGGCAGGAACTGAGCAGCAGTAGAGTATCCAAAAGGAAAAAGTAGAGAAGAGGCAAGAGTGAGTACACAACTTGTACTCAACAAGTATAACACAAACTATGAGGCTCTAAGGTTGGCTGACTCAACTGCATTAGCTTTTAAGTCTTGGCAAAATTTTATCAAAGCTATTTACTACAAGTTGATGAATTACCATTAACCCAGTTACATAGTAATTAATCAGAATTAAGTATGTAAAAACTGAGAACCATTCCAAAACTACCAAGGTAACCCCGAGAGGCACCTCCCTCATCGGAAGGAGACAACCCCACTAATCAAAAGGAGGATCTGGGCCGCTCATAACCGTGAGCACGGCTAGTATACCAGTTTTACAGTCTGCAGAGGTTGCACATCTTTACCCACAAGTCGTGAGCTACGCTAGTTGTTCATCACACTTCCTTAGGTGAGATGACTAGCAAACTCACTACGAGGCCGTTACAAAGGACACGTTGGTAAGGTGTAACCGCTAAGGATTCAGTCAATGCAACGATGGTACCCACCTCGAGGAGGTACAAGACACACAGACCAGCCTCGTAGCCTGACCACCATTGAAGCTCGACTCCCCTCTTGCCCTGTCGGTAAGTTACTCCCGAACCAAAATGGCCTAATTAGTAAGCCAAGACCGTCCCATTCCAGTCTTGTGGTAGCGCTGTTGTCCCAGGTTGTCGCTCTATGAACCGGTCCTTATGGAGAGTGGCCAACCAAGCACTAAGCACCGTGCTGGCCCCCCTAAACCATGTTTCTAACAAAACCAATTTTAACGAGAAGTGAGCCACTCAAGCCACACAGAGTGCCACTCTCAGAATTAAATTCAAGTAAACCATTAATCAAATTAATTAAAAAGGACCAGATTATGTTGTAGCGCAGCAACCTAGCACAACTAACCAAAATGCAACCCAAGGTATATATAAAGGATATAAAGTGGCTAGGAAAGTCCTTATAGGCGTACAATATTAAAATGCAGTATGAAATTGTATTCAAAAGTGATAGGTTGTTCATGTTATACTTGCCTTCCTCGTACTGCTCCTGCTGCTGCTCAAAGTGCTCGGAAGACGGCTGCTCCAGGTACTGGTACTGGGGCTCCTCCGGTAACTCAGCGTCTACTCACGAACACATGGCCAAAACAATGCACAATAATAAGCATACAAGCAATCACTAACAAAAGCTAAGAAACAGTACATCAACACATAGAAACAGCACACTAAACTAGTCTAAAACTATTCTACGCGTTACAACGATCGCGTGGATATAAAGAACGCTAAAAACGGAGCTAAAACGCATAAACTAGGCCTAAAACAAGGTTCAGGGGCTTATTTGTAATAAAAACAGGGTTCCAGGGACTTTTCTGCTAAAACCGAGGGCCTAAACATAAATAAAGGTTAGTTCTGGGGTCTATCGCGTGAAAAAGCCCTGGAAGGACGGCGGGTTCTATTTCTAAAGAACTCAGGGGGCTAAGTGATAAAAACAGGGCCTCTGCGTAAATATTTTTGAATAAGATCGGACTGCGGGTTGATATTAACAAAAGGAAGGGGCTCTTATGCAAAATGGACAGGCGAACCGGTATCCAGCGATGTGGATCGTTGGATCACGATCCCGTGGCCTAGGGCGAAGCGGGGTTCGGATCTAATCTACGCCGTCCACCCCAGATCTAACGGCTCAGAGCAGAAGGGGGAAAAAGTCGCCGGCGGCGACCCTTGGCTGCGGCGGAGCTTCACCGGCGTGGCTCAAATCGGCGATTCGGGCTCGGTTTTGGGCTACGGGTTGGTGGAAAGGGACACGAGCGGTGTGCGTAACCCACTGGGGTCTCGAGCGCGGGTCAGGGATGGCCGTAGTAGGGTAAGCGGCGGTGGGGGCGGCTCGGCGTGGCAGAGCATCGCCGGCGACGGCGGTTGAGCCGCGAAGTTGGCCCACGGGCTAAGCTAGCGCGACAAAAAGGAAGAGTGGACGTAGGGGGTCCTCACCGAGGGGTTGGATCGAAGAACGAGCCCAGCGCAGGGGGTCGACGGCGATGTCCTGCGGCGGACCTCGACGGAACTCGCGGAGGAGGGTGCTGGGGGTTGCGTCTGGCTCCTGGTTCTCCACGGGCAAGTGCGGAGATGCTCTGCGATCCCAGGAGAAGGGTTAGCACGGCTGGAGGATCACCGGAGTTGGGCAAAGGCATGGAGCCGGGCTCACCTGTGGCGGGGTTCGGGCCGAAATTCGGCGCGCACACGGGTCGGGATCGGACAAGGAGACTCCGGGGAGTTTCCAGGCGTCGAGGCAGAGCTATCGTGCCGCTTGGCTGGGGCTCTGGTGCAACGGGACGGCGTGGCCGCAGCGGCGCAGAGGAGCGGCGCGGGGCGGAGCCGGTGGAGGCGGCTGCTAGGGTTTACGGCGGCGCGTGGGGTGGAGTAGGGTCTAGGGCTGCCGCGCGGGTGATTAAAAGGCAGGGCGAAGCGGGGATTGCGGCGGGTCGCAGCGGGATAAGGATCCCGGCGAACTCGCCGGTGATAGCGGGCGTCGATTTCGCGGAGGGGGAAGAGAAGGAGCTGACTGGTGGGCCCCGTCGGTCAGCGACGGAAAGCGCGGGTGCGGGGTGACGCGGGCCGGCCTGGGAGAGAGGGAGCGCGGGGGCGCTGGGCCGCGCGGACTGAGGGAGGCGGGCGCGCGTGCGGGTCACTTGTGCGGAGGGAGCGTGCGGGCTGGGCCGTTAGGGAAGGAAGAGTTTGGGCCGGGGAAGGCCGGCCGGATTGGGTTGGGTTGGTTTGGTTTCCTGGGCCGGGTTTGGTTGGCTTGTTGGGTTTGGATTCCTTTTCTAATTTCTTTTGCATTTCTAAATCTAATCCTAATTCAAACTCAAGGCAAATGAATTCAAATCTAAATTTGAATTCACACAAGCACTCAACAATTAAAACAATGCTCCAGCATGATGCAACAACAAAAAATTAAACCTATGATAAATTTTAATTACTTATAGAACAAAATTGAATTAAATGCCCTACTAAACACAATAAACCTTAGAAATTTAAATAAAGCCAATTAAATTTATTAATAAATGCTGAAATTTAAATTAGGGTGTTACACTCAACGTGTTGGCCTGTCATCCTTTATAATATTTGAAACAATCTTCAAGCATAGTGGGCCAGTAATAACCCGATCGCCTAATCAGCCTCTTCATCTTATGAGCCGATTGGTGAGTACCGCAGGCTCCTTCATGAACCTCATGCAAGAGCCGATTTGACTCTGAAGGTCCCAGACATTTAAGTAGTAGTCCTTCCAAGGTCCTGTAGAACATGTCATCCCCTATCAGAACATACTTCATGGCCTTAAGTCTTATCCTTCTGGGTGCCCCCCGAGCCGAATCCTTCAAGTAATTGAAGATATCGGCTCTCCAGTCTCCAAGTTCTAGAAACTGAACCTCCACGTCGACTCCATCGGCTGCTTCCCTATACCCGGAAGCCATCTGTGCCAAATCATTGGCTTTATTGTTCAGAGTCCTACGTATCCAGTGGAAATTGATGTACTTGAATTGTGACATCAACTCACGGCACTGCATCCATATCGGAAATAGAGCCTCGCTCTCATATCTATATTCTTCCGTGAGCTGAGAAATCACCAACTTTGAACCTCCAAAAATTTCTACCGCTTCTGCTCCAGCTTCGAGGAGTAGTTCCATGCCTCTGTGAACGGCTTCATATTCCACCAAATTATTAGTGCATGGGGCAGTCATTCTGATGGAAAAGGAGTAAGTCACCCCACGAGGCGACACCAACAGAATTCCCACACCGCACCCATCATCACAAGCCGATCCATCAAAGAACATAGCCCAAGCACGAATAAATACCGCAGCTATATCAGTGCTGATCCTGTCTGCAACAAGATCCGCCAGTGCTTGTCCTTTGACTGCTTTTGCAGGCTGGTACCGGATATCAAACTCTGACAATGCGAACATCCATTTTCCAAGTCGGCCTTTCAGGACAGGAGCCGACAGCATGTGCTTTATGACATCCGATTTGCATATGACAATTGTTTCTGCCGAGAGCAAAATATGGCGAAGCTTTGTACATGTAAAGTATAAGCAAAGACAAAGCCTCTCGATTTCAGGATACCTGGACTCGGCGTCTAACATGCGTCTGCTGAGGTAGAAAACCACCCTCTCCTGGCCGTCATGCTTCTGGACCAACACTGAAGCAATGGACGTGTCGCCCACGGATAGGTACACGTAGAACCGCTTATCTTGCTGAGGAGGAACCAATACTGGAGGCTTTGACAAATATTCCTTGATTTCATCGAAAGCCTGTTGCTGTTCTGCCCCCCAGCGAAACTCATCATCGGATTTGATCTTTACTAAACCCATAAACGGCTCAATGCGTCCAGACAGATTAGAAATAAATCGCCTGACAAAGTTAATTTTACCGATGAGCTTCTGCAATTCCTTCTTCGTAGTAGGTGGTTTCATCGTCTTCACAGTTCTTGACTCTTTAGGCCGATCTCAATTCCCCGTTCATGCACCAGGAATCCCAGAAATTGACCGGCCGATACGCTAAAAGCGCACTTCTTTGGGTTCATTTTGAGCCCAAACCTTCGAGTCCGCTCCAAAACTTGACGCAGATCTTCTAGATGCCCCCCAGCTGATTTGGACTTGACCACAACATCATCAATGTAAATTTCTACCAGTTTGCCAATGAGATCATGAAAAATGTAATTCATGGCACGTTGGTACGTTGCACCGGCATTTTTCAGTCCAAAGGTCATAACCAAGTACTCGAACAAACCAACTGCGCATGGAACTCTGAACGCAGTCTTGTTCACGTCTTCTGGGGCCATGAAGATTTGGTTGTAACCAGCATTGCCATCCATAAAACTCATCATTTTGTGGCCGGCAGCAGCGTTGATCAATGTTTCTACAACAGGCATCGGGTATTCATCCTTTTGTGTTGCCCTGTTGAGATCTCTAAAATCGACGCAAACACGCCATCAGCCATCCTTCTTTTGCACCGGTACCACACTGGAGATCCATTCTGCATACCGGCACGACCTGACGAACCCAGCATCCAGCATCTTCTCCACCTCTTTCTTAACTTCTTCTAGGACTTCGGCCTTCATCTGACGTGCTGGTTGCTGAAACGGCCGAAACCCCCTCTTGAGCGGGAGCCGATGCTCGACGATGTTTCTATCCAGACCGGGCATCTCAGTGTAGTCCCATGCAAAGCAGTCCCGGTACTCTTTCAGTAATGTAATCATCTCCTCACGCAAGACCGGATCCAACTTCTTGCTGATAAATGTCGGCCGTGGCTTATCCCCAGGACCGATGTCAACCTCTTCCAAATCGTCGGCTGACGTGAACCCGTATCCTAGCTTGCCATCGTCTGAAAAACCAGCTGCGAACGCAGGCGAGTCCTCGTTATCTTCAAGATCAACGGCAAACACAGGGAGATGACAAGAAAAATTATTTGGCCAACCGCACGGGCTGGCCGTTTCCATACTTCCTTTATCATTTGGAACCAAATATTCGATGAGTGGCTGATTACCATAACAGGCCATCGTATGTACATGATGTAAGACCTCCGAACACAAACAAGATTTTTCTATTTTTTGGGGCCGATCGCTGGGATCGGCCTCTCCATTCCTATTACATCCCGCGGCATGCCAGGATATGTCTACTCTGTGAGGCCAGTGGATAAGACCAGCCTCAATCCGTTTTTTGTCGCCTCGATCCGATCACAGTCTTCCAGGGTGATCCCTGAGATCGGCTCCTGTCCTTCTGCGTCCCAGGCGTTCATGTCTGCGAGAGAGATCTCGCTAGAGTCATCTGCACGGACCACCTCCACTTCATCGCCATCCCATTGGACGAGATACTGATGCATTGTGGAAGGGATACAACAGTTGGCATGTATCCAATCCCTCCCAAGCAATATCGTGTATGTACTTTTGCTGTTGACGATGAAGAACGAAGTCGGGATCGTCTTGCGGCCCACTGTCAGCTCCACATTAAGAACCCCCATCACCTCTGATGGTTGTCCATTGAAATCATTGAGCATCACATTGGTCTTGATCAGATCGGCAGAAGAACGACCCAATCGGCGCAGCACAGAATACGGCATCAGGTTGACCGCGACGCCAGTGTCGACCAACATCCTGTTCACAGGCTTGCCATTGATGAAGCCCTTGAGATACATTCCCTTCAGATGCTTGTAGCTTTTCTCCTTGGGCTTCTCGAAGATGATCGGCTGTGGACCCAGGTCAAGCTGTGCGATGGCCAATTCTTCCGGTTGGGGTGCCCGAAACTCCGATGGGAGCACGAACACCATGTTTACATCAGCCGATGGCTTCTCATCGGCTTTTGTCTGTTTGGGGCGTCACTCTTTCCTTGGAGGGCGCCTTTCCTCCTTTCGCGGTCGCCTGACTTGCTCCGCGAGATCTGGACGCGCTTTCCTCAGCACGTCGAGGTACTTTGCTTCTGCCTCTTCCAGATTGCGCAAGCGCTGCACCCTGCGCTTCTGCGAGCGATTGAGCCCGTCAGGGCACCACCGTGGGTGATGGTACTTGTCTTCTTCTTCTGGCTCAGAATCACCCCTGGATGGGTGCCTCACATGATTGTCTTGACGTGTTCTGGGCCCCAAGCGCCGGAACACCGATGTCTCATCCTGCTGGCGCCCTCGAGGCCTGCACTCCAAGCAATCATCTATAGTAGGCAATCGGCTCATGCCGGAGTTCCAGCAATACCTGAAGAACGGGCAATGCCAGTGGTCGCGTATGGCCTGGCGTCTCCCCAGTGTCCTTCCTGTGCGGTGCTCGTACTCGTCCTCTTCCGACTCGTATCGGCGGCGTAGCTTGTACTGGTACTGGTACTTTTCCAGAAGCCGATTAGAAGCTGGAAGTTGATTGCGGATGTGACGCACCTGCTCTTCAGTCACATGTTGCTGTTCCAACTCGCGTTCACCCTGCGGCCGTTTGCCAGAAACGGCCTCTCTTCTGCTTGTCATGGCGGCGCATGGGTCCCACCATGTTGATCTGGAATGCCAAATCCTGGCCCTTGGATCCGAAATCTGACAGTTCCACCATGTTAGCTTGCGGGAAGGGCTTTGTGTCAACTTTCATCGTATGTTGAGCCAAGATCAATCGGCCTTGCTTGATAGCCGATTGTATCTGACGACGTAGCTCCTTGCATTCACCCGTGGAATGAGTGAACGAGTGGTGCCATTTGCAGTACAGCCTTCCCTGTAGTTCTTGTGCCGTCGGTAGCTTGTGATTCTCTGGAAGCTTCAGGTGTTTTTCCTTGAGAAGCAAATCAAATATCTGCTCTGCTTTGGTCACATCGAAGTTGAAGCCCTTCACAAGCCCCTGCTATTTGACCCATTTGCACGGGACAGGGTTTGCCCCCCGAGTCCACTCTGCCACGGCCACTTCTTGCTCTTCACCAGAGTCATCAGATTCTTCTGTCTAGGCCATGTTTACATGGCGTTTGAACTTGTCCTGGTACAGCTCAGAATGGTAATGCTCGTATGCTGTGAGCTTCTGCACCAGGTGCGCCAGAGACATAAATTCCAACTGAAAAGCCGCATCCTTGATCGGCTTAGCAAGTCCCAGGACAGCCAGATCGACTGCCTCCTTCTCTGTGATGCGCGACGAGTAGCATCGGTTCTTGACTTCTCTGAAGCGCTGTATATACTCTGACACAGTCTCTCCTTGCTTTTGCCTGACCTGGGCGAGGTCGGCAATTCCAGCTTCACCAGCATCCGAATGGTACTGGGTATGGAATTGATCTTCAAGCTGCCTCCAAGTTCGAATCGAATCTGGAGCCAGTGATGCATACCATCCAAAAGCTGGGCCTGTAAGGGATTGGCCAAAGAACCGGACCCTCAACGGATCCGACACTGAGATCATCCCGAGCTGTGTAAAGTATCGGCTCACATGCTCGATGGAGCTGGCTCCTTCTGACCCATTGAACTTGGTGAACTCAGGAAGCCGATACTTGGGTGGCAGTGGGATCAAGTCATAGTCACTTGGATACGGCTTGGAATAGCCGATCGCTTTCCTCTTGGGCAGGATGCCGAACTAGTCTCTCAGTATTGCATTGACCTGCTCCACACTAAGAACTCCTGGGGCCGATGGCTCAGCACTCGGCCCAGTAGCATACTTTGCCAGCCACGCTTGTTTCTCCGCGTCTGCTCCAGAAGCTCCTAGGTTTGCCATCTACACCGAGCGTGTTGGATTGACACTGTCAGGGATGTATGCACACGTGTAGCCGTGCGGAATCTCCTTGGGTGGCTCGGTGAGGAATTGGCTTTCTCCAGGATCTCTGCCGATCTTGTGGACGACGTAGATCGGCGAACTTTGTGGTTTCGGAGCCGCAAACGAGAACGGCAATACCGGTCTAGAATGCAGTGTAGCTTCCTCTGTGTGACTCCCCAGGGTTGGCCCAGATGGAGACTACTGATTCTTGATTATCTCCTAGATGACGCGATGCGCCATGCGCTCAAGCTCATTCATCAGGCTCTGAGAGTGCCGATGAAGCGAATGGGCCACCATGTAGTTCATCTCCTGACGCAGGGCTCTGGTGCGCTCCTCTGATGGTACTGACAGATCCACGTTGTCGAGAGCGCCTTCAGGCGAGAACCCCTTCCACCTGATGCCATGGTTGCGGGTCCTCTCAAAAGAGCCGATGAGATCGGCTTCCAGCAGAGCTTTGATCTCATCATACTTCTTCTTGTGTTCAGGAGAGAGCTCTTCATACGTGACGGGCTTGGGAGCGGGTTCTTGATCTTGAGCTCTAGACATTGTTGCCGAGAGTCGTCCCACTGGGCGTGCCAGAATGTGTTGTCAGTCGAAACCCACCGGCGAGCAGCGGCGGGCAACACGAAGAGCCGGGAGGTTGCCAGGGCGCTAGCAGGCACTGCTCCCTCATCGACGGCCCGCAATTCCGTCACGCGCCCGGAGGATGTGTGAAAGCCGGGCATGCCACCTGACCTATACTCGATCAGGAGGGTGCAGACGTGCTGCAAACAGTTTCCTGCGTACAAAGACACGTTTAAATGTAAGTCCGAGCCGTGGTCGGCTCCCCGGGACGACTCTTGCATCGGCTTTAAAGAGCCAATCGAGTCCCGGTGTCAGGTCGGATCTGCATGTATCCAGATATTGATGAATAATGCAAATAACTGCAAAGCTGCTTCAATTAAATCTAGCTAATCTAATCCACGATGGTAAAAGCTTCACTACTAGATGGGAACATCCTACACGTGACTAGGCCTAATGATCATAACAGATAACTAAACCGTAACCCAAAACAGAGGCCTAAGAACTAGAAAGAGCCGATTCCCGGAACAATCCCTATCAAGGCCAAGATAAAGCATCTACTACACCACCGGATCATCCAATCCGTTTGCAAGGCCTAACCTATCAGATATTACACAAACTCGTAAGATAAGAGCAAACCATAACGGATCAGATCTACTAAACATAAAAGAAGCAGGGTGTTGCCTCCGTGCAACTAATTCTATGCGACGAGAACTAGCATAAGATTGAAAACGTGATTGCACAGAGACAACATGATATTCGTAGATGATAAACAACGAAGCATAACAAATCTACTAAAAGCCATGCTACAAACATCAGGATAACTAGCATTACTCGCCACAAAAAATGCTTTAGTACGAGTAATACCAAGGTAAAAGCAAGAACTACGCTGCCCTGATCGCAAGAAGCGATCAGGGCAGCATGGCGCTTACTTGGATGAAACCCTAGATTTAGGGGTGGCGATGCGCCGAGAGTTGTTGTTTGCGAGACGTGATGACGCTCTCCTTCATGAATAACAAAGGATACATATTTATAGTCTGGAGACTTGGGAAACAATCTAAACTAATCTTGTCCCGATTGGATTCTATCTCTAATCTTAAACTAAATCTAAGGATACATGGCCCATGTGGCCCAGATGCTCATGCAGGAGCCGATTTACAAGTCTTCTTCCGTCTTTTGCTTTAAGCCCATCTTACTTTCGGCCTATAAATTAATCCTGTTAATTTATGGCAATAACAGGTTCCCAGCAACCCCGCTTCCGGCTCTCCTGCCACCGGAGGCAACGTCGTCACCGGGGTTAGATCCGATCTAACCCCCCCAAGTGCCTGTCGCCTCTCGGATTCCCGAATCCGAGAACTATGACGTGGCGACCATGCCAACTAGGGTGACCCGTCGCCCTGATGAATCTGCTGACGACCTGATCTTCCAGATAGATCGCGTTAGTAGATCCATCGCCGAGTGCATTCGACTTGGCGAACTCGCGCTCCGCCATCGGGACGACCCCGACCGTGTTCTCCGTGAACTCGGCAATGCTCCCACCAGGACCAGATCCGATCTGGTCACTCCGAGATCTACCTCGCTCAGGGTTCCCGAACCCGAGGCGGACTCTGCCACGATCACTTCCTCCAGGACGACCCGCCGTCCAGCCAGATCAGCTGACGATCTTATCTCTCAGATAGATCTAGTCGGCAGATCCATTGCCGAGTGCGTCAGGCTCGGCGAGGACGCACTCCATCACCACGATGACCCAGATCGGATCCCCTTCGGGCTCTGCAATGCCGCTGCAACGTACTCGGATCAGATCCGAGTGCGACCACCCGACCCGGCAACCCTCGGTCAGATCCGATCTAACCCGACTTCGGGAGAGGAACTTGGCTTCCAACATGCCTCGTTCACCCTCCCATCTAACCGCTCTTCTGCGACGGAACATCGCCGAATCTTCATCATCTCCGACGACTCCGACGCTCGTGAAAACAAGACTGATGAGGAGAAGGCCCTACGACTCCGCCACAACGAGGTCCGCACCGACATGAGGCGCAATGACGAGGCCATCGATCGGGCCAACCGCGACCTGGAGAACGCCGAATGCCGCAACCCTAGGAATCGGCGTTCACCGATCCGACCCTGCAACCTCGACGCTGACTTTGTCCTCAACTACAATGGCCAAGACGTCTTCGCTACGCCGTCGGCCAACCTCGCCGCAATGTTCCAGGTGCTCGAGGGTCTTCAGGAGACCCCCGAGATCGTCAAAGCCCGTGCTCGCCTGCACATGGCCGCCACGCAAGCTCAGCAGCTGCGGGAGGACAACTCGGCCTACTGCGCCCAGTCAAGTCATCACTCGACACGACCCCACGGCGACGACGGAGAGGTCAACCAAGGCGATCTCCGCTTTCAACTCACCCAACAAGACCTGTGTCAGCGCGTCAACAACCGTCACCGCCAATGCAATGCCGCCGAGCAAGAGCAACACCGCCAGTACGACGAGGAACTCGGCGACTCTGACATTGACTACCAGAACCGCGGTCGCCGGGGTTACAACCACTCACGACGTCCTCGCCGCGACAACGACCCCGGCAACGACCTCGACGGCTTCTCCGCCTTCTCTCGCCGGCTCCGAGCCATCCAGTGGCCCGCCACCTTCAAGCCTATAGGGATCGAGAAGTACGACGGCGAGTCAGATCCCAAGACGTGGCTGCGCACCTACTCCATCACCGTCTGAGCTGCCCACGGCAACAACGACATCATGGCCGCCTACTTCCCGGTCATGAAGGGTCCCCAAGCTCTCAACTGGCTCTAAGCACTTCCCGCTGGCTCCATCAACAGTTGGCAGGATCTCTGCAGCACCTTCGTCCAGTACTACCAGGCATCTTGCCTGGGTCCCAAGACCAGATGGGATCTGGCCAGTGTTGTGCAGCAACTGGACGAGTCCCTCCGCGACTACATCAAAAGGTACTTTGCTAACTGTAATACCATTATGGAAGCTGATGACAGGGACGTCATCCACTACTTCAACAAAGGTCTCCACAATATTGAATTGTGGAGGAAGATGTTCCAAACCTACCCCAAGACCGTGGGCTGACATGATGACGGTCGTCAACAAGCACGCCGACATGTAGGAAGATGAGCGGGCTCGCCGTCGGCACAAGAACGACTACTCCGAGCGTCCCCCTCAGTGGGAAAACCGCTCGGAACGCCACCGCGATGACCTTCCACCTCGCCACGGGAAGAAACACGACTGCGCCGAGTCCTCCAAGAACCGGGACCGCAAGCGTGGCCCCGAGAACACCGTCGCCATCGCTAAAAGACCCCAGTTCCGCTCCATCCTCAACCAAGCGGACCTGGATCGACTCCTAGATGGCAAGTGTCCTTGGCACAAGGACGCAAACCACACTGCCCGGGAGTGCCGAGCACTCTCCAACGGCATCATCAAGGACGACGACCCCAAGCGACCCCGCCGCGACGACCGCGACAGGCCGGGTGGTTCCAGAACCACCCGGGCGCGCCCACGAAGGCGCAACTCGCCCAGGCGAGATGACGACAAGCTGAGGTAAGATTCCCCAGGGAACTTCTAGGAAGAAGATAGTGCCATCAACTTCATATACGGCGGCCCTAGCAAGCCAGCATGCCGGCGCAAACTCAAGCTGGATGATAGAAAAGTCAACCTGGTGTTCAAACACCCGGTCGATCCCCTCCAATGGTCGGAGACGCTGATAACATTCGACCGCAGCGACCACTGGGTCCACCTGCCCAGGCCGGGTGCTTACCCCCTCATGGTCAGCCCGGTGGTAAGCCAGGTTTGCCTGGCCAAAGTACTCGTCGACGGCGGCAGTGCCCTCGACATCATCTTCACCAGCACGCTGCAGAGCATGGGCTACGACATGGCATCCCTAGTCTGATCTGACCATGCTTTCTACGGCATCATCCTCGGAGCCGGGTCGACCCCGGTCGGCCAGGCCACCCTGCCGGTCACCTTCGGCACCCGCGACAACTACCGCACCGAGTACGTCAACTTCGAGGTCGCCGAGTTCGAGACCTCCTACCACGCCATCCTGGGAAGACCCTCCCTCGCCAAGTTTATGGCGATACCCAACCACACTTATCTTCTACTGAAGATGCCAGCTCCAAAGGGGGTCCTCTCAGTCTACGGAGACTTGCAGACCTCCTACGCGTGCGAGGCCAAAAACATCGAGCTGTCCGACACCCTGGAACGATCTAGGAACTCCGTTCTTGTTGCCCAGGCAGCAAAGAACCTCCCGGCGGACCAGCAAATCATCCCCACCAAGGAGTCGACTTCCGAGTCGCAACTCACTTCGGCCGTGGCGACTAAGACCATCGTCCTCTGGGACGATGTACTGCACAAGACCGCCGTGATCGGGGCCAGCCTCGACTCGGAGTAGGAAGGCACACTACCTCCTTCCTCCGGGAGAATTGGGACATCTTCGCTTGGAAGCCATCTGACATGCCCGGAGTCCCAAGGGAGGAGGCTGAGCACTCCTTAGATCTGGACAAGATGGCGAAGCCCGTCAAGCAACGGCTTCGTCACTTCACACAGGATCAAAAGGAGGCTATTAGGGTAGAAGTAACCCGGCTCCTAGCCGCTGGTTTCATCAGAGAAGTCGCACACCCAGATTGGCTGGCAAACCCAGTCCTTGTAAAAAATAAAAATGGTGAATGGAGAATGTGTGTTGACTTAACAGACCTCAACAAACACTGCCCTAAGGACCCCTTTCCTCTACCATGGATCGACCAGGTTATTGACTCGACGACCGGGTGCGTTCTCCTTTCTTTTCTTGATTGTTACTCCGGGTACCACCAGATACCCCTCAAGGAGTTGGATCAAGAGAATACATCCTTCATCACTCCCTTCGGGGCCTACTGCTACAACACCATGATGTTCGGCCTCAAGAATGCCGGCGCAACCTACTAGAAGGCCATCCAAAGATGCCTTCAGGGGCAGATCTGGCGCAACGCCGAGGCTTATGTCGATGACATCATCATCAAGACAAAATGTAATGACTAGTTCATTATAGACCTCTCCGAGACATTTGAAAATCTCAGGAAATTCAAATGGAAGCTCAACCCGACCAAGTGTGTGTTTGATGTCCCGTCCGAAAAACTACACGGCTTCATAGTCAGTAGCTGGGGTATCGAAGTCAATCCCACCAAGGTCAACGCCATCAGGTTCATGAAGCCTCTCAGGAGCAAAAAGGACCTGATGAAGCTTACAGGGTGCATGGCTGCCTTGAGTCGGTTCATAAGCCAACTCGGCGACAGAGGCCTTCCCTTCTTCAAACTTCTCCGGAAGTCTGACAAGTTCGAGTGGAACAACGATGCTTCCAAAGCATTCCAAGTGCTCAAGGATTTCCTCACCATGCCACCCGTCCTAACGGCACCTGAAGACGGGAGGTCCTCCTCCTGTACATCGCAGCCACTACCAGAGTGGTGAGTACCATCCTGGTCATCGAGCGCGACGAGTCGGGCCACATCTATAAAGTGCAACGACCTGTCTACTTCATCAGTGAAATACTTGACGAATCAAAGGCACACTACCCTCAAGTGCAGAAGCTGTTGTACGCCATCCTCATCACTTCAAGGAAGCTCCGGCATTACTTCCAGGCCCACAAGATCAAGGTGGCCTCATCATATCCACTCGGCGACATCCTCCACAACAAGGATGCCAACGGACGAGTCGTCAAATGGTCAGTAGAGCTTGGCGCATTCTCGATCGAATTCATGCCACACTCCACCATCAAGTCCCAGGCGCTCGCCGATTTCGTTGCCGAGTGGACCGAGATACAAGACCCTCCACCCAATACCAGGTCCGAGCACTGGATCATGTACTTCGACAGAGCACTCAACCGCGATGGAGCCAGCGCTGGAGTCCTCTTCATCTCCCCGAAAGGTGAACAACTCAAGTATGTCCTCCAACTACTCTTCAAGGCTACCAACAACGCTGCCGAGTATGAAGCTCTTATACACGGTCTCCGGATCGCTGTCACGCTTGGCATCAAGCGCCTGTTGGCATACGGCGACTCCAAAGTCGTCATACAGCAAGTCAACAAGGATTGGGAGTGCACCAAGGAAAAGATGGATGCCTACTGCAAGGAGATCAGGAAGCAAGAAACCAAGTTTTACGGCCTGGAGTTCCACCACGTCCCCTGGGACAACAACGTGGCAGACGATGTTCTTTCCAAACTCGGATCCAAGCGGTCAACCATACGACCCGGCGTGTTCGTTCAAGCACTCAAGAGCCCCACAGTTAAGATGGAAGAGGACCCTCCCACAAAACCTGAATTGGCCCCGGCCATAGGACAGGAGGTCCTGACCCTCGACACCGACTGGCGTTCCCCAATCATCGACTTCATCAAGAACAATAAAAGCTATCCAAAAGCAAAGGTACACGAGAAGCTTGCCCGCCGGTCAAGCAGCTATGTCGTCATAGGAACCGAGCTGTTCAGGCACTCGGCTTCCTCAGGAACCCTATGCAAATGTGTTGCACAGGATGAAGGGGTTCGACTCCTTAGCGATATCCGCTCGGGTATCTGCGGCAACCACGCAGGCGCCTCCACCCTCGTGGGAAAAGCCTGCTGATCAGGCTTCTACTGGCCCACGGCTCTGGCCGATGCCCGGAACATCGTCAAGCGATGTCCCGGGTGCAATTTTTCTAGAAGCAGCAACACGTCCCGGCTCAGGCCTTACGGACCGTACCGCCTTCTTGGCCCTTCGCCTGCTGGGGACTCGACTCGGTGGGACCCTTGAAGACGGCCGTCGGCGGATATAGTCATATATTTCTAGCTATCGACAAATTCACAAAATGGATTGAAGTCAAGCCAGTGACAGCCACTACAGTAGCCATGGCAGCCGATTTCATTGAGGTGATATCACACCGATTCGGGATGCCTAACCGGATCATCACGGATCTGGGTACTTCATGCACCAGATCCGAGTTCTGGGAGTACTGCCAAGAAAGCTGCATCGACATCTACTACGCCTCTGTGGCGCACCCCAGATGCAATGGCCAAGTCGAAAGGGCCAACGACTTGATCCTTCAGGGGCTCAAAGCTAGAATTTTTGACCCGATCGGAAAATACGGTGCAAAATGGCTCCAGGAACTACCCAGAGTTGTTTGGGGACTCCGCACACAAAGAAGCCGGGCTACCGGCTACTCACCATTCTTCATGGTGTACGGTTCTGAAGAAGTCTTGCCATCAGACATAGCTTTTGGTGCTCCGTGCATCCAGAACTACGACGAGTACGAAGCCGAAGTGCCTCGATGCACGGACATCGACTCGGCAGAGGAGCACCGCCTGACGGCCTCCATCCAGCATGCAAGATATGAGCTGCAGCTCCGGCACTATGTTGACGGCTCTTAAGTACCAAATCTCGGCCGTCAACTCCTGCATAAATATATAAAATGTAAACATCAACATAGTGGTAGGAGTTTATTACTAACCATTTCCACGAGTGTTGGTAAATATTTGTATGTAGGTGAAATAAAGGTAAAAACACACTTCAAGAGCATTGAAACACACTTCTCAGTTCATGGCAAAAGGCACATCCAATCAGAGCATGCGATTCCGGTTGAAATGGATCAAAACAAGCCCAAATACCCCAAGCAAACAAGCATAGGACAGGCCATGCCCCATGGGTTTAGGACAAGGGACACCAGGACATCCCAAATGTCAAGTTTGGGGGCGGTTGGAGCCCCGGCCAGGCCGGCCGACCAGCTAGGTCAGCCGACCTTGACCATGGGCCCCACCGCCTCATCTTTGACGTGTGCCAGCTCCTCACTGGCTCCCAAGGTCGGTTCCAGGGGGTAGAGCTGCAATCCTCAGCTGAAAGCACCATGTACCCCCTCTATAAATATGAGGGGAGGGGCTCCATTTCAAGACACACCACCAAGTGGAGTTCCACATCCATCCAAGTGCTCTCTCAAGCTTTCTCTTGGTTTAGAGTTGTCTTAGAGTAGGGAGAGGGTAGAGGTACTTAGGAGGAGTGCCGGTCTTCGGTGCTCTTCTCCATTGTTGTACCTCTACGAGAGTGAGAGAGTAGTTCGGGAGAAGTGCCGGGGTGTCGGCACTCTGCTCCCAGCTTGTACCTCTACGGATGCTGCTACATTCTTTGGTATTTAGTAAGTATTCGTGGTTCCTATCTCTAGTATTTTACTTTGTTTAGTGTATGCTAGTAGTGCTTGTAGTTGAGTGAGATCAGTTCTCTTACTTGCGGGTTCGTCGCTCTGTATTCGTATGGAGTGCTGTAGTTTTCTACGGGTTGACATACGTAGTTAGACTGCAGTAGTAATCAATAGCGTAGACGTGGTGTTTAGACTGCGATAACCCTTGGAATACTCTGAGGTGAAAGCTACAACGGTATCCGTGCGCTTGCGGATTTCTTCGTGATGCTAAAATACCCAACAATCTTTCTGGCGCCGTTGCCGGGGAACGGTTGCTGTATCTTTCTTCGAACCTAGTCGTCCTCGTATCCTCTGCTTTTCTTTTCTTCTACCTTGTCCCCCGCTACCCATAGAGAAGCTATCCTTTAAAAGCTTCTCTACCCTACGGGATTTATCCTGTATCATCTTTAGTTTTCTTCCTGCTATCTTTACCCCCCGCTACCCATGGAGAAGCCATCCTTCCTTTCACAGCCTCTCTACCTCATGGGGTGAGTTCAATGAGCCACCATCCTCTTCCATATCCATCTATGAACCTTGTCCTGACCTTATCACTATGGTTTGGGAGTCCTTCTCTGGGTTAAGTAGCGAGAACCCAGACCACCATCTGCGAGAGTTAGAGTAGCTTTGTTCATGCTTTGCCTCTGCAAGCATGAAACAAGATGTCCTCCGGTGGATGTTGTTTCCCTTCTCTCTTAAAGGGAGGGCAGAGCAATGGTACATGTCCTATACATATACCGGAAAGGGCAGCTGGGACTCCCTAAAGAAGACATTCTCTATCATGTTCTTCCAGCAGAATGAGAAGGAAACTTTAGGCGCAACCTGGGCCAGATTTTCGCTCCTAGTGAAGTCTGACCCTATCATGTCGACACTCAATCCTTTAGTCCTTTGGAAATTTAAGATGAGACTCGATAAGGAATCCGCCGATCATCTCAACTCAATCACTGGAGGAGTACCCTCCAAAGTTTCCGGCTGAGGTTAATAAAATCCTAGATTATATTGCCGAGTACACCTCCTTGTCAGCCGAGTATGGTCCTCTCCAAGAGGAGTGTGAGTTGACCCAAGAGGATTTCTTAGCAGCTGAACCCAATCCTTCATCTTCAATATCTCGAGATTCAGCCATAGAGTCCTCACCCGAACCAGGAACATCGGAGGGAGAAGAAATTCACCCCCCGAAGTTCTCTATGAGATTCGAGGATGAATCATTGGGAAACCATAGAAACACTCCGAATCTCATAGATGCCCAATTAGGGAAGGAACCTTCTTCTGTCCACGCCGACCAATTCGAAGATCCCTTGACAGAACCTTCCCTTAGGCATACGGTACCCCCTACTCCTCCTGATCCTCGTAATGAAGCATCCCTCGAGGTAGCCATGGAGAGCGAGTGGTCCGACAGAGAGAAAATATTTTCTAAAGCAATTTGGATTAGTTCTCCCTCCATGATCACTCCCTGCTCTATAAGGGGAACTACCATAGAAGGCCACATTAACCCCGTCATTTAGGTTAATGTGTTGCCATGGCACTTAACGTACAATCTTCTGGGCAATTTTACGCTAAGACCATCCGACACGCTCTTAAAGAGTTGTCCCTCGGGACACATCCTTAAATGTCGGGGGTCGCCAGTGCCGTGCCACTTATAATAGACAAGATCGAGATCAACTTAGATTTCCATATCTTCGATATCCTAGATTTTGATCTTCTCCTAGGATCCCCGCTAGAAAAACTTCTCGCATCTCAAGGAAGCCTAGATGTAACGCTTAGGAAAACCGCTTCTGCCACTGCTACCTCTTGCTTAGAAAATTCTATGGTGAAGCATTTTTCCAAGCCAAACCCGCTTGAGGAAATGATGCGTGAATCTCCGTTCATACCATCTGAGTCCATTCCCTTCGAGGTTGCAAAATCTGCCGCTTCCGAAGAGAACAACTCAGAAGAAATCCTTCGCTTTTGTGAAGATGAACGATCATTATTACCCTTGAGTGAGTTTGAGCCTCTTCCCTCTGGCCCCAAGGAAGTTGTTCTCGACCACGATCGAGATTCAACTATGATATCCCACGATGAATCTCTTGATATGAAGAACCGACGGGACACGGAATGTTATGAGGCGCCGACTCTGGAGTCCATAGAAAAGGATTCCATATATGAGCATGGGAGTTTAATCCTATTGATACTTAAAAAACCATGCTCTTTCAATACCTCTCCAGAGTCAGGCACGCATTGTGCCCAGAGCACACACGAGGACTATAACTCCCTTAAGGTCCTCTCTTGCAAAACCTTTAGAAGGCTAGTTGTAGATGCATATGTTTACCGTAAACATTGCAGATTTTGTGGATGCTCTGGGGTGCTAACCTTGCAGCTAAATCTTGATGACACATCAACAATTGGTGATGAAAAGGGGAACACATCATCAACAATAGCTGCAAGAGGATGTTCCCATGGTCGAGCTTATGACCAAAAACAAAGCACTGCCGGGAGATAGCCCGGATTATCATTTATTTACTTATTTATTTATTTTCCCTTCAATAAAAGCAAGAGCATGTTCTAGGATGTATTTTTTTTCCTTCGGGTATTTTTGGTCGTTAACCTTTCCAGGGGAAAATCAAGAAGAATGACGAACAAGCAACACCTACGAACATGAGAGCTACACCAACCACAACCCCTTCATATGCCTTGATGAAGGAACAACTACAGAAGGAGACTTGAACTCCATACACTTGAAGTTCTGCAAACTCCAAGTGTGGGGGAGGTATGTGAGTGCCCCAAAGTAAGTTCTTTCTTAATCCATATCTTATTTTGGAATTGGTGTTAGTTCCTGCATCTTGCTCCATAAAAAAAGAAAAAAAGAGAGAGGAGTTACCGTGGTAATAAGTTCTTCATCAATAAACACCGCGGTAAGTACTCTCAATGTCCTGCTTTTGACATTAAACAAAGCCCTGCCGGGAGGTCGCCCAAGGATCGCCAAAGTAAGTCTCATGGTGTGAGTAAAGTTTAGTTTGAATAAATTCTAGGGCTCCCTGGTTCTTAAAATCAGCAGAGCCATTATTTTGTTTCCACCATATTGTTGAATACAGCACCAGGTACAAGTACAAGTGTGGGGGAGATCCCTCAAGATCATCATTGTCATACACATTCGGGATCTCCCACAGATGCATCGCACAATATCGTCTGCACCAACATGACAAGAGATAAGGCAAGGACACCAAATTCAGTCAGCCACCTAGTGGTTTGGCTGAATCACCATTGCCTTGATCCCCACCTTCTTGAGGAGCGATAGTATGTGCATCCTCTACCTCTCAACTCTCTTGATTCATGAGTTTGAATGGTTTTAAAATCTTACTCACTAAAATCAAACTCAAGAATCAGTGTGTTGCTCCTGCTCTACATGTTTCCTATGGTTGGCTTGCATATGTTTTATTCCATGCTTATCACCTCAATGCTCGTGAACAAAAATCCTTAGGAAAGCACGCTTATCTAAGTAGTTGATGTTTGAGATATGGTTGGAATGATATGATCTTCGCTCTTTATTGTTTAAGTGCTTGGGAAATTTATTTGAAAATTTGTAAAACCTTTGCAAAGCTCCTCTTTGATATGCCAAAGTCCTACCAAAGCCATATGATGATACTTCTTGAAAACCACATACACATATGCTGCTTGTTTTTGCATTGAGCTTTGTCAAATTGTTGTGACCCTTGAGAGAATTCTTTTCATGCTTTCATGATCAAGATTCACGTGCACACCATATACCCCCTTGCTATGCTTCTTCGAGAAGTTAGCATTGTAGCATCCACTCATTTCACAAAATAAATGCTCCCCTATATGTGTTGGTCTCTCTCTCCAGTTTTTGTAAAAAAGAAGAAGAGAGGCATAGGCTATCGAGAAAAAAATATGGACACATGAAGGTCCAAGTATTGAAAAAAAAGAAAGAAAAAAATGTGGGCACATGAAGGTCCATGAAAATAAAAGAAAAAAAAGATAGCCATGCTCTCAAAAGAATTTATATAGGGAGAGAGATCATACAAAAGGAGTTTCCATTCCATCCATCACATTCCATGCCCGTGCACATCTTGATCTGATTGTATGACTTATTTTTCTCTTTGGATCCGGTCTTTGACTTTGCATTATATGTAATACAAGTATGCCTTATCCTTCGTACCCTACCTTGAGCTCCACATATAGCCATCACTAGAAGTAGGATGAAGAAAAGGCAAGTCAAATGCCTTGGTAAGGACATATACACATTGAGTGATCCGAGAGAATCAAATGAGGAGCTAAGCAAGGTTTGTTTTGAAAACTTATTGAAAAAAACCCAAGCTACTTGACATGAGGAGTAGAAGTGATTTGATTCATGACCATTCCATTCCTCAACTATCCAAGATGGCATGATAGACACTTCAAAGTTCACAAGTGCAAGGTATGGTTTGGAATATCTCTTATGCTCGCTTCATACCTTTCTGCTTTACTCGAGGATGAGCAAAAGCTAAGTGTAGGGGAGTTGTTGATGGCTCTTAAGTACCAAATCTAGGCCATCAACTCCTGCATAAATATATAAAATGTAAACATCAACATAGTGGTAGGGGTTTATTACTAATCATTTCCACGAGTGTTGGTAAATATTTGTATGCAGGTGAAATAAGGGTAAAAACACACTTCAAGAGCATGGAAACACACTTCTTAGTTCAAGGCAAAAGGCGCATCCAATCAGAGCATGAGATTCAGGCTGAAATGGATCAAAACAAGCCCAAATACCCAAACAAACAAGCGTAGGACAGGCCATGCCCCATGGGCTTAGGACAAGGGACACCAGGACAGCCCAAATGTCAAGTTTGGGGGCGGTTGGAGCCCCGGCCAGGCCGGCCGACCAGCTAGGTTGGCCGACCTAGCCCATGGGCCCCACCGCCTCATCTTTGACGCGTGGCAGCTCCTCACTGTCTCCCAAGGTCGGTTCCAGGGGGTAGAGCTGCAATCCTCGGCCGAAAGCACCATGTACCCCCTCTATAAATATGAGGGGAGGGGCTCCATTTCAAGACACACCACCAAGTGGAGTTCCACATCCACCCAAGTGCTCTCTCAAGCCTTCTCTTGGTTTAGAGTTGTCTTAGATTAGGGAGAGGGTAGAGGTACTTAGGAGGGGCACCAGTCTTCGGCGCTCTTCTCCATTGTTTTACCTCTACGAGAGTGAGGGAGTAGTTCGGGAGAAGTTCCGGGGTGTCGGCACTCTGCTCCCAGCTTGTACCTCTACGGATGCTGCTACATTCTTTGGTATTTAGTAAGTATTCGTGGTTCCTATCTCTAGTATTTTACTTGGTTTAGTGTATGCTAGTAGTGCTTGTAGTTGAGTGAGATCAGTTCTCTTTCTTGCGGGTTCGTCGCTCTGTATTCGTACGGAGTGCTGTAGTTTGCTACGGGTCGACATACGTAGTTAGACTGCAATAGTAATCAATAGCGTAGACGTGGTGTTTAGGCTAGGGGTTATCCTTCATTTGCCTTATATCCCACGGTTTGTTAGAGGTAGGCCGTAGGTGGTGACAGCCCTATTGGTCCTTCGTAATCCTCCACGTTCGGATATAGCGTAGAGCTGTTGGCCGGAGTCGATTGGCAGACCAGTTGTAAGCCGGTGCCCGAAGTGAGTACTGTGCCTGAGAGATCGACCTTTAACTCAGTAGTAGCACTATCTTGGAAATTCTCGCTACCCTTCTACCTATCTTGGTGTGTCCTTGGACCGATTAGAATAGAAGAGAGTGTACACACATTGCCTGTGGATTCGATAACCCTTGGAATACTCTGAGGTGAAAGTTACAACGGTATCCGTGCGCTTGCAGATTTATTCGTGACGCTAAAATACCCAACAAGCTATCATGATTGCAACATTCACGAGCGTGACTTCAACGTCGGCGACCTGGTTCTACAATGAATCCAATCGACCACCGGCGCTCACAAGCTGTCTTCCCCATGGGAAGGCCCCTTTGTAGTCAGTGGGATAGTGGTTCCTGTAACCTACCACCTACAGAGGCCAGACGGTACAGATGTGGGCAACCCATGGAATATCAAACACCTGCGTCACTTCTATCCGTAGAAGCGTAGGAAATGTAAAGCTATGTACCCATCTACTCATTCAATAAAGTTTGTTATATTTCAAATATTGCATACCACTTGCTCTTCATTCTTTACCGAGTCGTTTTCAACACGCTCGGGGGCTATGTCTCGGCCATCTAGCCAGCCCCCACTCGGAGTCCGACCAGTTGGTCAAGAACAACCCGGTTCGTCTTTCCTAAACACAGCCGAGTACGTCCAGGAACCACTCTGTGTCACCCTGACCAAATGCGCACATTGATGATCCGCTCTCAAGCGCTATTCAAAGGGCTCAGAGTTCGCTTTCCACCTACTCGGCAAATTCAGAAAAAAACTCGGACCATGGGCATAACACTAACATTAAACTAAAAACATTATTTACATAAATATTGTTCTTAGTCGGTCCACTCTGACCAACTTTCTTTGCAGCAAAAGGAATAAAACAAACTCCTGGAGACCGGCAGCCTACAGCTCGGCCACGACGCGCTCGGCGATCTCCAGGACGGCAGCGTGGTTGGCCTTACATTCGGCGTCCGAGCAGTCTTCGGGGATGCCGTCTCACACCGGGTCCAGGTCTGCTTCAGGGAGATGGGTCTTCACAAGACTCAGGGTGTGCTGCATAGCATTTTTGGCAGCTCCCTGGATGTAGGCCTCAAGTCCGCCGTGGGACGCCTCTAGCCTCTCAGTCAGTATCTCGGCAGCCACCACGCCCTCGGGCTCAGAAGCCCCGAGCAGCGCCTCCAGGGCCTGCTCAAGCGATCCAGTGTGGCCTGGCTGAAGCACCCGACTGGGTCAGCCCAAGCCGAAGAATATGACAAAAAGAACATAGCATATGATCTCTAGGTCATACCTTGCTGAGCCTCCTGCTCCATGCGAAGCTTCTCCTCGGTGGCGGCCTCCCGCACTTCGGCCACCTCTCGGAGCTTCTGTAGCTCCTCGTTGGCCTTGGTGCTGGCCTCCAGCTCTAAACAAAAATAAGTCAGAGACTAAACAGCGCACAAAGAATTCGGTGGACATGACTCCGACTACACCCGCGCTTCTCCTTGCGCAGAGCATCCTCGGCCTTGACCTTGTCGGCTTCCAGATGGTGGCCCCGCGCCTCCAGCTCAGCCACCCTAGCCTCAAGCTCCGCCACCCAACTGAGGGCGGCGCTCCCCCTGGCCAGCTCCTGGACGGCCTGCTCCGACATATCCACAAGAGCCTGACGAAGAAACACGCGTTACAAGACAACGCCTCCAAGAAAAAGTCGGCTTCACAAAAGGAAAGCAGCAAAGGGACTTACCTCGACCCATTTGTGGGTCAGCTTGGCGTACTCGACCATGTGCTTGCCGAGTGACTCGTTCTCCTCGGTCTCCTCCTTTGCCGTCGGGGGCTTGACCCCCTCGGTGGAATCGGCTCAGGCCCTCTCTGCCCCGATGGCTGGGACCTCGACGGTCCTGACCTCCTCGATGGCCGGGACATCTAAGGCCCCGACCGCAATGTTCACCGCCCCTTCGTCGTGGGGCGGGTCCTGCATCTCCACGTCATGGGGAGGGGGGAGACCTTGTTGCTGGCCTCCTCCTCCTTCTTCTTCTCCTCCTCACGGCGGACTCGACCCTTCACCTGACTCGCCCGCGGTGAGGTCAATTTTGCAGCATCACTAGAGCCGCCCTCATTGGATGACGCCTCCGCCTTCTACTTAGCACCGCTAAGCGTCGCCCTCCTACAGCAACAACAAGGGCGCTAAGAACGACTCCAAGGAACAAAAATCAAGATAGAATGGAATCAAGGCAACAAAACTTACCCGCCGCTACGACGCAGCGGGAACTTCAGCCACAATGGCGCAGCCGGCAGAGTCCCAGAGCCAGCGCACAGGGACGCTGCTTCCCCGCGCAGCTGGCCCAGCGACTAGGCCGCCTCCTCCTCGACTCTGGGGCCGACCAGTGCCGACCCCACCTCAGTGGTGGCCGGGGGCGCCGACGCTCCCCAGACTCTGCTCGCCCCCTTGCGAGACGAGCTCTTCAGTGCTTGCTGCGCTGTAGCCAACCCAGCTTTCGATAGCTAGATCTTTCTGATGGCGCGGCGCGTCTTCCTTACCAGGACGGCTGATGGTGGCGGCCCTGAGGCTCCGGTGATCTCCACCTCCGTCTCGCTCCCCACGGAGGAGTCGGAGGAGAACTCGGCCTCCTCCTCCGCCGGCTGGTGCAGCTCGGTGAGGGCGGCAGCGTCCTTCCCAGGGTCCCCCTCAGGCAGAGGAGCGGGGGACCAGTACTCCAAGACTTTGACCTGCAAGAGAGCCGAGTTGTTATACATCCCAACGGGTGCACTTGGAAATACAGAGCAAAAACAGAGGAAACAGCCCGGAACGAATAAAAACAACTTGGCAAGGTTCAAGAAGACTTATGGCGTCGGTTGGATGCTTCAGGCAGTGTGCTTTGGGGCAGCCCTTGTCCCGGATCTACCCCGCCATGATGCGGGCGACCCGGTTCTCGATCTCGTCCCGAGAAACCTTGCGTTCATGTCCCCGTGTGGGGTCTTGATGACCCCAGTACTCGAAGGCTGGGTGGACCCTCTCCTGGATCGGCTGCGTGAGCCGCTGGTAGAAGGAGGTGGCCACCACGGACCTCGTCAGGCCCTGCGCTGACAAGTCGGTGACCTCGTTGAAGAGGCACTCCACCTGCGTCATCTCCTCGGCGGTCGGCGGCTCTTCCCAGCACGCCTTGTACTCCGGCGTGCGGCTGGTACGCGCCGGGAGGCAGGGCGCCGGGTTCGCCACCACAAACCACTCCCGCGCCCACCCCTTGTTGATGTCGCAGAGCTCGAAGTTGGGGTAGACGCTCCCCTGGCGCAGCGAGAAGGCGGCCCCGCCCACAATGTTTCGGCGAGCGTTGGACGGGTGCCCATAGAGGCGGTACAGAGCCCGCCACAGATTGAAGTGGGGAGCGATCCCTAAGTACCCCTCACAGAGGTGGATGAAGATCGCAATTTGAGCAATCGAATTGGGCATGAGATGAGTTACCTCAAGCCCGTAGAAATGGAGAATCCCGCGGAAAAATGCCCCCCGCGGGCAGCGCGAAGCCCTTCTCGTAGAAGGACTTGAACACGACCACCTGGTTCGTGTCCTTCAACGGGAACTCCTCTCCGTAGCAGCACTGCCACCCAGAGATCTGCTTCTCTGGGAGGAGGCCGCACTCGATGAGGTCCTGGATGTCGCTCTCCTGGAGCGATCGCTTCTGCCACGGCAATGATGGCAGCGGGGCCTCTCCGGAGCTCCCCGAAGTCGAAGATCCAGATGCAGCAGGCGAGGCAGCCATGGTGATGGTGGTGGAACATAGGTGAGAAGAGGAAATCGCAAGGAAGAAGAAGGCCGAGAGCTCTAGAGACTTGCCGAGTTGGCTAAGGTGGCGGAAAGCTCTAGGGTGCTCGAGAACGGGGTGGCTACTCCGCACAGCCTCCCCCATTTAATATCAAGGGCCTTGTAATGGGAAAATTCGAAATTAACAGCCGGATTTCATTGGGCCGGCGATCTCGCGGCGGAGAAGGCGGGATAAACGGTAACTTCCCTTTTTACCGTTGCCTCTGACAGCCCCGCTCCTCTGTCAGTCGCGACAGATCCGCGCGGTGAATAACGGTTGGATTTTAACTCCGACGCGAATATGCTTCGAATATTCCTGCAAATGACTCGGCATGTCTCCGTGACCCAGCCACGGCCTCAGGGCCTGGACGCCGCAAATGACCCGACGTGTCTCTGTGACTCAGCCAGAGCCTCAGGGCCCGGACGCCGTGACAACTCGGCATGTCTCCGTGACCCCGCCAGTGACCCTACTCGAGGGCTGGGCACCACAAACGACCCGCCGTGTCTCCGTGACCCAGCCAAGGCCTCAGGGCCTGGACACCGTGACAACTCGGTGTGTCTCTGGGACCCCGCCAGGAACCCTGCTCGGGGGCCGGGGGCCGTAAACGACCCGGCGTGTCTCCGTGACCTAGCCAGGGCCTCAGGTCCCGGACACCGTGACAACTCGGCGTGTCTCCGTGACTCCGCCAGTGACCCTGCTCGGGGGCTGGGCGCTGCAAATGACCCGGTTTGTCTCCATGACCCAGCCAGGGCCTTAGGGCCCGGACGCCATGACAACTCATTGTGTCTCCGTGACTCCACCAGCGACTCTGCTCGGAGGCTGGGCGCCGCTAACGATTTAGTGCAAACGACTCCGCCAGCGCCAAGGCTTCAGGGCCTGTACGTTTGGCTAAATTGGGAAGTCTCAGAGACTTAATTTATGGCCTCGGAGTTAGGATTATCAAGTTAGGTTCGATCATTGCGGCAGCCTCAGGGTGGCCGGATAACCTTAGAAGGACAATATGGCAAAAACTTTGATTGGATATCCAGGTATCTAGGCAGACGAGTTAAAGATCATTTCTTTGACCGTTGAAAAGCTTCTCCGAAACCTTCCGAGGCTTGGGGGCTACACCCAACGGGTGCGCCCAAGGGCGCATCCCATACTGTAATAGCAAGACATGGTGGGTAATCATCATGAGCACCGAAAGACTTCGTTCAAGCACCACAAAGTTCGACCCAATCCTCCGGCGCTCGGGGGCTTGACGGAGGTAGATCTATGTACCTCCCTGCCGAGTGGAGTCCCTGAACCCAGGAGACTACCCTGCTCGGTGACTCGGCTACAACTACTTCGCGCGCGGGACTCGGCCATGCACGGAAAGGAATCTCAGAGGATCAGGACGAGAGGCTCCAACTAGAGACCCGGATATCTAGGGATCTTAACCAACCTCCTTCCTTGTAAAACAATCCGAGTATATCATTCCTTGTACCCCTACGCCTCCTATTCTATATAAAGGAGACGTAGGCCGACCCATAGACTCTCTCCACCTTTCGCAGCATCCTGCAAACCCTAATACAACTCCGAACACAGGACATAGGGTATTACGCTCATCACGTCCCGAACTTGTCTAAGTCCCTGCGTCTTCGTGTTACCATCGAGCTCTTGGTCCTGATATCCCCATCCTGAAACTCTACCACTGGGTACACCCCTAGTGGACTAGCCGAAATAACAATCTGACAGGGACCGTGTGCGGGAGGAGGAGCTGGCCCGAGCCATCAACGAGCGCGACGCCCAGAGAGCCGCAGCGGAGCAAAAAGCCCAGGAGGTCGAGCTGCAGGCTGTCGCGCTGCAGTGGAAGGACGAGGCGCTCGAGGCAAAGGTGGCCAAGCTCCAACTCAAGGAGACGGTCATCACGACACTCAGCGAGACCCTCGTGCAGAATGACGTCGTCCTCGTGGCACAGGAGGTGGCCGCTCGAGACGCAGAGGCTGTCCTCAAGGAGCGGGAGGCTTCCATGTCCGCACTCCAGGAGCTAGCGGATGCCGCGCGGGCCCAGCTGGAGAAGGCGCAAGGGCGTATCGAGGGTAAGTAACCAGAATTTAGTTGAATTGCTTTTAGTTTTCCGAAACTTATCTTTATTTTCTTGTTCAGCGCTGAAGAAGGAGGTGGCGAACGAGACCGCGGCGAAGGAGGCTCTCCAGGTCGTGTTCGCATCAGCGCAGGACGAACATGAAGACCTGGAGAAGGCTACCGTGGTCGCGTGCCAGGAGGTCGACGGGGAGGGAGGCTCATCCGGCTGCTTAATGGCCAGCCGTCTGAGGTCCTTGAGCGGCCGGGTGACCGAACGCCTGAAGGATGCCTTCCGCCTCGGTGTCTAGAAAACCCTCGGCATGGTGTCGACACACTACGTCATGAACCTTGAGCGGGTGGCGATGGGATATGTTGTCGCACCTGACGTCGAGGGAGATGACGCGGTGGCTGCTATGGATCAAGCCGACGCCACCGTCGAGGGTTCCGCCGCTGCCTTGTCCGCGCTGCTCGAGGACGGCCTCCTCCCCGACATTGAAGGCGACACCGCCGTGGGTCCGCATGAAGGAGGATGCGACCTGTAAATGTCATGGGCCATGGAGCCCATGTAAAGGAATTGGTATTTTGCTTTAGTCACATTTTGCTGTAAGAAAACAAATGTGTAATCTTAACAGTGTGACTGCTCGAGGCCCTGTGAATTCGAGCCGTCATTTTTTGTTCTATATTTTCGTGCTCTCGTGCGTAGCTTAGATAAACTTTCACATGGATTTGCACATCTGCAAGCCACCTAGGTGCAGGGTGGTGAGTGGGGATGCTGTATCCCAGAGGCATAGGCGGTCCCGCGGCTCGGCCGGCCCTGTTCCATAGTTGCTTGTGCCTTGCGTCCGTTTTTCTAAGCGTACGAGAGGCTTAAAAACTTCTGCGAGGATTTACGCGTTTATAAGCTACTTGGGCACAGGGAGGTGAGTGAGGATGCCATATCTTGGAAGCGTAGGCGGTCCTGCGGCTTGGCCAGCCCCATCCCATAGTCGCTTATGCCTCGCGCTCGTTTCTCTAAGTGCTCATGTGACTTAGATACGAAAATTTTTCGAAAAAACGATGACATTTCGGGGATGTTCGGGGGTTCCCCCGTAGTAGCCCCCAAGGGGGACTTGGTTTTGCCGAGGGCAAAATCAAGTCCCCCTCAGTGTTCATGTGCGTCCGAGTGCCGTGGGTAGCCCCCGATGGTTCGAATGTTTCCCGAAAAAATTGCAAGCAAAGCATACTCTTTATTAATTCGGGAACTCGAAATGTGAGTACAAACTATGTACAAAGAGCTTGGAATATTAAGGATAGAAGCGGCGTAGCTGCTGAATGTTCCAAGCGTTGGTGAAGATTTCACCCTTCTCATTTGCTAGCTTCGGGCTTGAGAACTTCTGCAATGATGTACGGGCCTTCCCACGGTGGTGAGAGCTTGTGGCGTCCTCTGTTGTCCTGTCGAAGCCTCAGCACAAGGTCTCCCTTGTTGAGGTCTCGACGTCGAACCCTCTGTGCTTGACATCATCATAGGGATTGCTAGTAGTGTGCTGAGTGTAGGAGCATCACATCTCTAGCTTAGTCGACTTGGTCCAGTGAGTCCTCACGGGCCTGCTGGCTATGCTGCTCTTGGTAAGCCTTGAGTCTCGGGGAACCATACTCCAAGTCCGTGGGGAGGATGGCCTCAGCGCCATAGACGAGGATGAATGGGGTGAAGCTCGTGGCTCTGTTTGGGGTCGTCCTCAGGCTCCAGATAACCGAGGGTGGTTCCGTGAGCCACCTCCGACCAAACTTTTCAGCTTGTGGAAGATCCTTGGCTTGAGACCTTGTAGGATCATGCCATTGGCACGCTCTACTTGGCCATTTGTCTGTGGTTGCGCCACAGCCGACCAGTCCATGCGTATGTGGTAGTCATCGCAGAATGCCAAGAACTTCTTGCCTGTGAACTGGGTGCCGTTGTCGGTGATGATCGAGTTTGGAACCCCAAACCTGAAGACTATATCAGTGAAGAACAGAACGACTTGCTCAGACTTGATCTTGCCGATGGGTCAAGCTTTGATCCATTTGGAGAACTTGTCGATTGCTACCAACAAGTGGGTGAAGCCCTCGGGCGCTTTCTGTAAAGGCCCGACAAGATCCAGCCCCCACACGGCAAAAGGCCACGTGATTGGGATGGTTTGTAGAGCGTGAGCTGGGAGATGTGTCTTGCGGGCATAGAACTGGCACCCCTCGCAGGTCCGCACGACTTCGGTGGCATCGGCGACTACTGTGGGCTAGTGAAAGCGTTGCCAGAATATATTGCCCACGAGGGTCCATGGCGCTACGTGGTGACCATAGATTCCGGCGTGGATGTCTCGGATCAGCTCCTTGCCCTCGGGAATGGGGATGCAACATTGCAGAACGCCCAAGGGACTGCGCTTGTATAGCTCGACGGTCGTAGCTCCCAAGGGTTCGGGTGCTGCTCCAATGGCTTCCGCAGGGTTCTTGAAGTCGATGGATGGCTTGGCGGCGAGCGAAGACATTCGGAGGAACGATGGTCCGTCCTGATGTGACCTTGGCCAGTTCATCCGCATCCTCGTTGTACTTGCGCGCGATGTGGTTCGGCTTCAGCCCGTCGAACTTGTCTTTGAGGCGGCGCTCTGCGTTGCAGTATGCCTCCATTTTTGTGTCGTGGCAGCTGGACTCCTTCATCACTTGATCGATGACGTGTCGAGAGTCTCCCCGGACGTCGAGGTGCTTGACGCCTAGCTCGATGGCAATGCGGAGGCCACTGAGGAGAGCCTCGTACTCTGCCATGTTGTTGGATGCCGAGAAATGCAAGCGCACCACGTAGCGCATGTGTACTCTAAGGGGTGAGACGAAAAGGCGGCCCATGCATGCTCCAGTCTTCATCACCGAGCCGTCGAAGTACAGGGTCCAACAATCTGCTTGGATATGGGGTGGGGGCAGCTGAGTGTCGGTCCACTCAGCAATGAAGTCTGCCAAGATCTGGGATTTGACCGCCTTGCGAGGTGCAAAGGTGAGGGCCTCTCCCATGAGCTCCACTGACCACTTGGCTATTATACCTGAGACCTCCCGGTTGCGGACAATCCCTCCCAGAGGAAAAGACGAGGCCACGGTGACGGGGTGAGCCTCAAAGTAGTGGCATAGTTTGCGTCGAGCCAAGACCACTGCGTAAAGCAGCTTCTGGATCTGCGGATACCGCATCTTGGTTTCAGACAACACTTCACTGATGAAGTACACCGGCCTTTGGATGGGCAGAGCATGTCCCTCCTCTTGTCGTTCCACAATGATGGTCGCGCTGATGACCTGAGTCATAGCTGCCACGTATAGGTAGAGGGGCTCACTGTCCATTGGTGGTGTTAGGATTGGAGCGCTGGTGAGCGACGCCTTGAGTTTGTCGAGGGCCTCCTGGGCCTTGGGGGTCCACAAGAAGTGTTCGGATTTCCTTAGGAGCCGATACAGAGGCAAGCCATTCTCACCGAGGTGTGAGATGAAGCGGCTGAGGGCTGCTAAGCAACCCATGACCTTCTGTACCCCCTTTAGGTCTCGGATCGGTCCCATTCGAGTGATGGCCAATACTTTTTCAGGGTTGGGCTCAATGCCTCGCTAGAAGACAATGAAACCCAAGAGCATGCCTCGAGGGACTCCGAACACGCACTTCTCGGGGTTGAGTTTTACCCCTTGAGCAATCAAACGCGATCCTGAGATTGGCTACCAGGTCGTTCGCCTTCCTGGATTTCACGACAATGTCATCGACATATGCTTCTATGGTTCGCCCGATATGATCCTTAAACACGTGGAACATACATCGCTGGTATGTGGCTCCGGTGTTTCTAAGGCCAAAGGGCATCATAACGTAGCAGTACATGCCGAAAGGGGTGATAAAATAAGTCGTGCGCTGGTCGGACTCCTTCATCTTGATTTGATGGTAACCAGAATAAGCATCAAGAAAGGATAAAAGTTCACACCCCGCAGTTGAATCAACGATTTGATCGATACATGGCAAACGAAAAGGAACTTTAGGATATGCTTTATTTAATCTAGTATAATCTACGCACATCCTCCACCTCCCATTCTTTTTCTTAACTAATACATGATTAGCTAGCCACTCGGGATGGAATACCTCCTTGATGAATCCGGTCTCCAAAAGCTTGTGCACCTCCTCGCCGATCGTCCGTCGCTTGAGCTCGTTGAAGCGCCACGGGCGTTGCTTGACCGGCTTGGAGTTCGGCAGGATATCAAGGGAGTGCTCGGCGACCTCCCTCGGAATGCCAGGCATGTCTGAGGGGCTCCATGCGAAGATGTCATCATTGGCACGGAGAAAGTCGACGAGCACCACTTCCTATTTGCTGCTGAGGGTAGCGCTGATCTTCAGCGCTTCGCCGTCGGGGGTCTTTGGGTTGAGGGGGATATCGTTAGCACCCTTGGCAGACTCGAAGCTACCCGCGTGTCACTGCGCAAAGTCCATGGCCTCGTTAGCCATCCTCTGCAGGTCCGCGGCAAGGGCCTCGTCCACCGCCAGAGCCTCGGCGTGCTCGACGCACTCGATGTCGCACTCATAGGCGTGCTCGAATGTGGATCCGACGATGATGACACCCTTCGGGCCCGGCATCTTCATCTTGAGGTAGGTGTAGTTGGGCATCGCCCGAGAATGGCGTGGTAAGCTCCCTGGAATCCCACCACCTCAAAGGTGAGCACCTCCTTGCGGAAGTTGGCCGCCGTGCCTAAGCAGACGGGCAGGTCGATCTGGCCGAGGGGTTGGACTCGCTTCCCCGGCGCAACGCCATGGAACGGCGACTTGTTGGGGCTGAGCTTGTCTAGGACGATCCCAATGAGCTCCAAGATGTGGGCGTACATGATGTTGAGGCCGCTGCCCCCGTCCATGAGCACCATGGAGAAGCGAGTGTTGCAGATGATGGGATCCACGATGAGTGGGTACTGTCCCGGGTTGGGAATGTAGTCAGGGTGGTCCTCGTGGCTGAAGGAGATGGTGTCCTCTGACCAGTCGAGGTACGATGGTGTGGCCTTGGTGACGGAGAAGACTTCTCGATGCTCTCGCTTGCGCTGCCGAGAGGTCATGTTCGCCGTGGGCCCTCTGAAGATGAAGAAGACGTTCTCCACTGAGGGGAACTTGCCGTCGCCATCCTGGTCATCCGCATCCTTCTTCTTGTCCTCGTCGCGGTGTGCAACGCGGTTGTAGTACTTGCGGAGCATCTCGCACTGCTCGAGGGTGTGGCTGACTGAGCCCTTGTGGTAAGGGCACGGCTTGTTGAGCATGTCGTCGAACAGACCGCCACCGCCCCGAGGGGGCCTCGGGGACCCTTGCGATCTGGGGAAGCGACGAAGGCCTTGTCGGAGTCCTCGCCTTTCCCCTGACCATGCTGGTTCAGTGGAGCCGGCTTCTTTCCTTTCTTCCCCCGCTTCTGCTTCTTTGCGGGGGTCTTTGTCTTGCTGCTGCTGCCCTCTGTGGGCGCATCCTCCTTGGTCTTGCTGGTCTTGCCGTCAAAGATGGCACCAACTGATTCCTCGCTGGAGGCGAAGTTGGTGGCGATATCAAACAGGCCATTCACGTTGGTGGGAGGGCTGCGTCCAAGCTCGTGCACCAGGTCCTTGCACGTTGTACCCTAGAGGAAGGCACTGATGATCTCGGAGTCGGCGACGCTGGGGAGCTCGGTGCATAGCTTGGAGAAGCACCGGATGTAGTCATGCAGGGATTCGTTGGGCTTCTGTTGGCACCCTCGGAGATCCCAGGAGTTCCCAGGGTGCACATAAGTGCCCTGAAAGTTACCCACGAATATCGTGACCAGGTCACCCCAGTCATGAATCTGACTCGTGAGAAGGTGTTCGACCATGTCCGCGTAGAGTCCGCGAGGTGCAGAGGAAGGTTGCAGATGATGATGGCGTCATTGGTTGCACCGCCCAGCTGGCATGCCAGGCGGTAGTCGTTGAGCCAGAGCGCGGGATCAGTTTCTCCCGTGTACTTGACGACGGTGGTGGGTTGACGAAAGTGCGGGGGAAATGGAGCAGTACGGATCTCCCAGCTGAACACACGGGTGCCCGTAGGCTCCGGTGATACGGCCCTGTCATGCTCAGGGTCGAACCGTCCACCCTGTCGATGGTTGTACTTCTTGCCGTTGATGATGTTGCGCGCGTCGCCGTCATCGGCGTGCCTGCACGCGTCATGTAGGCGCTCCCTCACAGGAGGCTTCTTGATGTGGTCATGCACCGAGGGTGCTTTCACACCATCCACCTGTAACACCCCAGTGTTAATATGAGTGCTAATCCTGTACTTAGTTTGCTAAGTATAGGTTTAACCTTGTCACTAGTGTTAAGTTAGCGTGCATATTATACTTGACTTTAACTGAGTTTGAGCATGTTTTTCTCCTTAATCCCAGCTCCAAGTCAATTTTTGCCCAAAACCAAAGTTGTAGAACTATTCTTCCTCTACAACTCTTATTTTGGCCAAATTTCAAGTTGTATTGGGAAAAATTGAGTTTGGACAGTTCAAACTTTGAATCAGGAAATTTTTGTGGTCACTGGTTTGGGACTAGTCAGACCGGTGTGCAGGGCGGCGCTGTGCGCCGGCGACGCCATGCGTCGTCATGCCGGTGAAGCCTCTCATCGCTTAGGCGGTGCGGCCACGTAGAGAGCAAACCCTATTTTGCTTCCCCGTTCCCCTTCCTCGTCGCTCGGAGCGCGCAGCCGAGCCTGAGCAGAGCCTCGTCGCCGGCGTCCGCGCCGACCATCCGTCGCCGTTCTGCTTCGATTCTCCACACCCCGAGCCGCTCCACTTCACCTCGCATCCCCACAACCGCTTTCCCGAGCCGACCGATCCTTTTCCCGATCGGAATCAAGCTCACCACGCCGGCCGCCATTAAACCCTAACTCAAAGCTCCGCCCCTCACCGCCGACGACCCATTTCCGCACCTTCTCGACCCGATTCAAGGTAGTGGTGAATTTCCTTGTGCCCTACTCCACCTTCTCAGCCGCTTTCCCCTTTGATTGGTGCACTGGTGCTGTCGGGAACGCGCCTCGCCGCCAGTTGCTCACCGCCTCTCATGGTCCGCCACCCTGGGGCAAGCTCCCGCGCCGCTGCCATGCGCACTGAGGCCGCCTACCTCCATTGATCGTGTCCCGGCTCTTCCGCACCGCCGCTGGGCCCTGCGCCGGCGGGAACGCCGCCGCCGTGCCGTGAGCCGAGTGATGCTCTACTCTGGTGAGTGCCGCCCAGGCGCGAGCGGCCTGACCGCTCGTGGTGTCCGATTGGACCGGTCTAATCCGGTTGGACCAGTGTAGTGACCGGTCCAACCGGTTCACTATTCCTTTATGTGTGCTGATCTCCCAAAATTCATAGAAATTCGTAGAAATATCCTAAAAAGGCAAAACTAGTTCCTATAGCTCCGTAATTTCATGCTCTATTTGATAGAACCATGAAATGGATAGTTTCATCACTTTTGCTCAATGGTTTTGCTTGTTCTTGTTTAAGAATAGTTGAGACCTAGAACAACTCCTTTCGGCCTTAGAGTTGAGCTTGATCCTATCAAGTACATTCCCTGATTTTTCGTCGATGGAGGAACTTCAGGCTAAAAGCAATTAAGGACTAAAACCCCATCTCAGCACTGCACCATTTTCCTTTGAGCCATAGTTTTGAAAGTGTTGTTTATCGGTTTCACCTATGCTTCTATTTGTGAGTACTGCATGGTAGTGCATTATTTCATGAGTTCATGCATGGCATATTTTTATTCGTGTAGATGCTGGAACCGAAGTCGCCTACGAGCTGATTGCTGAGACGGTCCAGGAGCCACCAGCAGGAGAGCAGCAGACCGAAGAGGCCGTTGATCAGGCTCCAGGAGAAGTCACTAACCCTGCTGACCTGCAAGGCAAGCCCCGGAGCATAACCCCTAAATTTAGTATTCAATGTTTATTATATAATTATTGTGCCTTTAAGTTTCTAGGAGTTGATTGGAACCTTAGATGCATGATCCCTAGGTTTCCTCAGTCACTCTACTAGTGTACAGGTCGTTAGTACTGCAATGCTTAATTAGAATTCGGTAGAAGTCGAGTGATTCCTATCACTCGCGATACATAGGTCTTGTTACTTATGGAAAAGTTGCTGGAAAATGAATCAAGGAGGAAAGAAAATGGAGATCGGACGGAGAGGGATTTGGTTATGGATATGGAATGTATGGAAAGTGAGTCTCCGCCTGTGTCGGTTAAGGACCATACCGTTGTTGGCACTACTGATCGAGGATTGAACAGTACTAACCACATGCCAGAAGTAGGAGGTAGTCGAAACCGGTATGCTAAGTACCTAGTTGCAACGGAATCTGATTCGCTAACCGCTACTCTGGCGTTGGGGGGAGGGGCGGATGATCTTGTCGACCACGGGAACACCGGGTGTTCGCACGTCTGGGACTCATCATCTGAGTGTTTGTGGCCACGAGTCAGATTTCGAGGTAATTATGGGAACAGTTGCTAGGTGTGACTCGATGGGTTGCACTTGGCGTGTGAGTTAGGTCCACCTTGCAAGGTTAAATCGGATCGATTCGCCGTGACTCGCGGATATTTGAGCCTTGATCTCTCTGTCCCATCGTAGTAAAAGATGGAATTGGAAATGGAAAGTTGAGAATATGAGGTATGACTATGGTACTCTGAAAAGATAATGTGATCAACCATGTGTGCTCTAGATGTTGAGGCGAACCTAGTCGGTATTTGTATAATAAACTTGAGCTAAAATACTGAAAGTAAGGATCCACTATTAGTAGCTTTTCAGCAAAATAACTCCAGAGCCAAGCAGCTTTGCATGTCTAGGAGTCAGCTAAGTACATACCATAGTCGGGTAAGACTTGCTGAGTATTAGTATACTCAGGGTTGTTGTTGTAACCCCTTTGAGCAGGTTGTGTTTCCGCTGACTTCAAGGAGATTTGTGCGTCCTGGCCTGGACAACCACTTCCTCCTGGGTGGACTATCGAGTGGGTCCCGTCTTCTTCGTGAAGGTCGGGCAGGTCGGCATCACATCGGTGGGCAGGATGTGGAGTTCACCTTGTATCATCATTTGCATCTACCGTATTGTACTTGGAAACCCGTTTTAAACTTCCCCTGTATGTTTGAAAACTCAGTATTTGATCTATCAAAATTATCTGTAAAACTCAGTGGTGTAAATTAATTTGGGTTTTGCTGTATGCTTGTATCACCTGTGCTCACCTTCGTATGGGTCTACTGGTGCAATTGTGATCCTGGAGTACAGTAGTTTAATCGGTATTTACCCGACAACCTGTCAGATTACACCATTTTAAGTGCATAGTAACTTGATTAAGTATTAAGATGCTAGTTAGTGCACTTAAACCGGTTTAATTTAGGTGGTGCTGCTACACCACCGCGGCTGCCTTGCCCCGTCCTCCCGGTGGAGTGTGCACCGAGGCCTCGTGGTCCTGCTGCGCAATTCCTCTAGCCTTTGCCAAGGCAGCCGAACGCATAGGAGACGGGGAGCTCTCGGCCTGTAGCACGGCAGCCTGCTCGATGAGCGTCCGCGCCTCGCAGCGCAGGTTGCGACCCACGGGCGTCGAGGATTTGGGCATGGCCTGAAGTAGGTACACCGCGGTGACGAGTTTCTGGCTGGCCCTTTTTAGTTCCAGCGGGTTGTCGATGTTGTCATCGGCCAGTCCGCTCTTGACGACACGCCCCGCCACCCGAGCACGCGCACTGCACGCAGTACGCTCCTACTCGAGCGCGATACGTAGTTTCCGCATCTGCCGTCGCTCCTCATCGAGCTTGTCCTCAAGCTCTTTGAGTTGCGCCAGCTGAGCCTGCCACGCAGCCGAGCTCGTCGAAGTGGCTAGTTTTGCGGCAGGCACCACCACTGGGTTTGCTGGTGGGTTTTCCTCGCAGTTTCCGTCGTTGAGTTGCCCATCTGCAAGCTTGACCATGAAGCACTCCCGAGTGGGATCGTAATCTCCCTCGCTGGAGTCGTCGGAGCAGGTGAGGCAGTAGTCCGCCATCGCTTGGAACGACAGGAAGGCGCTGAGGTTGCGGACTCTAGAGTAGTCCCACTTTGGGGCTGCGACATTCTCCATGAAGAAGTACGTATCGTCCGCAGACTCGGGGTACGAATCATCGGGGGTGGACGCGGTGAGGTTGCGGATCGAGACGAGGTGATGACCCAACAGATCCTCGTACGCGCTCATATAGGTGCTGATCAACGAAGTATAGACCGCAGCGGGAGTGCGTAGCCTAAGGGGAAAAGGCGATGGCATAGCCGCACCCCCCTTGGGAGGTACCGTTGCTGCGTTCGGTGGTGATGAGGCAGTGACGTCATCCGCCACGACTCCAGGCTGCGACACACCAGCCTCAACCCACGTGGGGGAGCTGAGGCGAGCCGCTCTGCGCTGCTCCATGCGTGCTTGCCGCGCGCACTGGCCCGAGCGCCTCCTGCGTCGGGGCAATGGAATCGGAGTGTCGGGGTTGGCCCCGGCCAGGAGAAGCTCCATGTCATAACCGTTGCCGGTCGCGACGAAGTCGAGGCTCCCAAACAGAAGCACCGTGCCTGCCGGGGAGCAGGCGTGGCCCATCTGCCATCTAGAGAACAATAGGAACAAAGACAAAAGTCACGCAGCATCCCCTACCTGGCGCGCCAACAGTCGGTGTCTAGATCCGGCGACCCGGCACAAACGAGTGATGATGCTGCGTGGTCCCTAACCTTAGATGGTTGATGCAAGAGGCAACACAGGAACGCATGGGTTTATCCTGGTTCCGGCCGCGGGGCCCTACGTCCAGCAGGGGTGTATGAGTGCACTGTATTATCTTGCACTAGAGTGCCTGTAGTAGGGGGTTACAAGCAAGGTGAGAGAGGGAGGGAATCTCCCAAGTCTCTACTAGTGGTGGTTGAGGCAAGTGCCAATACCGTGCTCTGGCGAGTGGGGATTGTAATGAACATGGCCCCATATTAGGCCATTTCGAGTGATTTTGGTGATCGAGTGACAATGCAATCAATGGGACTAATGTGTTTGTCAAGTGTATCTCATCAGGTCCCTAGAATGAAGCAAAAAGCCTTAGCAAAGCAAAACATGAAGAAAGAACTCAAAGAAATACTGAATTGGATGAGTTCTACATATTTCAGTAGGTTCGGATTATCCGAATCACAACCGTCGGATAAACACACCGAACCAGCCGGATTATCCGACGCTAAGAGTTAAGAGGCATCGGATCAACTCTGACAGGGTCCAAGGCTCAGATGGAGAACATCAAGTAGGTTCAGATTATCCGAATGGGTAAAAAGAGCACGTCAGATTAAGGCTCGGGTCGTGTACCAGGGAGCCTGTTTTTCTCAATGGAAAACTCTCTTTGGGATCGGATTATCCGAAGCTAGGCACATTGAAGCGTCGAACAAATGAGCAGTAGAATTGATCAAGTACCGTTGAAAGGTATTCAAATTTGATCAAGGCCAGATGAACCGACGCATCATTCAACAGAGCGTCGGATAAACATGTCGGACAAATGACATCAGCAAAGGGCAACGGTCACTGGGGAACCCAGTGAGGTCAGATTATCCAACGCTGCTAGGTCGGATTATCCGACGCTACATGCAGGAAAAGATTAACGGCTCTAAAATGGCTAGTTCCCTTGGAGGGCTATATATATGGGTTCTCCTGGTCATTTGAAGATTGCTGGAGTTCAGAGAAGACCCACACACATCCAAGATCATCTCCAAGCCATACAAGAGCTCTATTGATCACACTCTTAGTCCTTAGCACACAATTGAGAGAGGTAGTGCTAGGTTAGCTCTTAGTGAAAGACAAGGTTGTGTACCTTGTGATCAGGTTTTTGAGTGAACCAAAATTGTATCTTGGTGAGCCGGCCATCCTTGGAGTCTTGGTGACTCGCCGGCACGTCTTCGACCCTCCGGCTTGGTGTGGAGCGGCGACGATAAGCTTTGTGCGGGGGACGTGGAGACCCCCTTCCTTGGTGGAGAAGCTCCTTAGTGGAACCCGGGATCAAGGTGACCGTGGACTCGGTATCTTCGGAAGAGACTTGATTGCCGAGAAGCAATACTATTTGTGAGTGCTTCAACAACGTGGATGTAGGTGTGCCTTTGTGGCTAACCGAACCACGGGATAAATCTCCGTGTTACAAGAGTTTGCATTCTCTCATCAGAATGGTTAAAGTCTACTGCTCTGTGCTCTCACCGCCGCATCCCACACGAAAAAGGCTGCACGTGGCACACAGCCGTTGCAAATCACAACTAATTCTAGCTTGCCCTTACCAACGTTCAAATATTTTACACATAGACCCCCCAACTAAAGTTTATTTTGACACAAACAAGAAAAAATTCAAGAATCTTGTTGTTTTATGAAAACCCCCCGCAAAGCACTTTTGCGGTAACCCCCTCCCACCGCCCCAAACCCTAAACCCGCTATCTCTCTCTCTCTTTCTCTCTCTCTATCTCTCTCTCTCTCTCCTCCCCGGCTCCCCGCTCCTCCCCGCCGCCGCCTCCCTCTCCTTCCATGCTCCCCGCCGGCCGCCGCCACCTCCCCTCTCCTCTCCGGCTTCCCTCCCCACCCCTCACCCCTCCGTGTGGCACGGGCCGACATTGATACGGCGGGTCGCGGCTTACCTCCCGCAGCTGCTCATCGATGAGAGCATCCTCGAAGGCCTCCTCCTCCTGCTGCTGTTGCTGCTGCTCCGGCCTTGGAGCCTCCCCGCCGGCCGTGGCCCCAGCTTGCTCCTCGGTCGCCGGCGGCGACGAGGCGTACACCGCCTCCCCGGCGACCACGGCGGTTGCCGGCTCCTCGAGAACCGGCGGGGAGGTTCGCGTCGCCTTCTCGAGCTCCAACTTTGACTCTAGCTCAATCAGCACAGGGAGGGGCACGTCGCCATGGAGGAAGGGGAGGAGGCCACGCCGCCAGCCGCGGTGCTGGGCAAGGCAGAGGCGGAGCTAGTGGCGGTGGTGCCGTCGGATCTGTTCACGTAGCTGGACGTGACGCGCAAGATCACCTCCATCGCGCTGTCTTCCCGCCTCGGCTGCGCTCTGCCCATTGTTCATCGAGCAATGGTCGCTTCGCTGGCGGCGAACATCCGACAGATGCACGGTGCGGCCTCCATCTCTTCCCGCTCCTCTTCTCTATTTGGCTATGGCTTGTTCCGACTCTGCTATTTTCTATATGCCTCATCTGTCGCATGTAGCTACTAGAAACTACAATTTGTGTAATAGAGGTAGTTGCTTTCTTATTTGCAATTGTAGCTAAATAAGTCCATGGCGCCTTATCCTTGCATACCTGCATTGTCTTGATGTACTGATCCAGTTAGTTAGACTGCATTTTGTTTGTTCAACATATCTAAACTGCACAAATAATTTGGATGGTTAGTCCCGCTTTGTCTCTTCAGTTCAATCAGAGTGGTCATTTCTACCAGATAAATTATCGATCATTTCTTCAGTTAATGAAATCATCAATGGATCATTGGATGTTCAATTGCCACAATAGGAAGAAGGCAGAGTTTCTGTGGAATTCCAAGAAACATGTAAACTATGCGACTCCTTTAGATCCTTTCGAGCTCAAGCTCAATAAAAGCTACAAGGGATGCATAAGCCAACATTGCAGAAATGTTGAGATGAATGTGAACAAGCACTTGGGGTGTTTTTTACGTACTGGAAAGTTCTTACAGAAGTACAATAAATTCTCTAAAGATATAAAACCACCAACTAATTAATTCATGTTTTTTTCCTTATATGTAGGCAAGAGCAAAAGGGGATTGATGATCGATGATGGCCGTGTATAGGTGGCTACAGGAGCCAGTGGAGGAGATGGTTTGCAAGCGCCTCGTGGTACTCCTAAATTCTTGCTTGGAAGGTTATGTATCCAACTCTGATTGAACTGACTTAATGCGATTAGCATCCGGCTGCTTGCAGTATGAAGCATGTGACCGGCCATATCTGAAAGCAGTGGTGTCTGGTCTTGCAAGTCTCCAGAAATATGCTTCTGAAATGTTCTATCCTTGCAACTTCTCATGTTCTAATTCCTATACCTTCTGTATCTGTTGAGAACACAAAGGCTGGTCATGTGTGCCATACATTTTAACTTGGTTTTCCTTTTGATGCCATCTAGCATGTTTCCTTGCTTAAAATGTTCTAACTGAATTTCGATGCAGACTCCTTCGCACACTTTGCTGGGCATCCAACATGATAAAAGTAGCTCAGACCAAGTCCTGTTATCTGCTATCGGTAAAGCTTTTGCTAGAGTCTTGAGATATTGCAGGATGATGGCTATAATGAGGATGACATGGCAAATGTACTGAGGTAAAAGAACTGTTTGCCATCAAAGCATATTCCTAGGGTGCTTGTTGGTGCAACACTAATGTACTCTAATTCTTCCAGCTAATATCATTCCAATGTAAGATGAATCTAAGAGCATCCATTTAATATGGGGCAGATGATTGAAACTTTTGCCAAATGTCCACTTCTAGCATAGCCCAGGACTGTCATTTTCTGAAATTGCTCCTGAAGTGTTTCTTTCATGCTTTTCACTTCTAGCATGATCCGCATGTAAGTGCACCTCCGCCAGCACGAGTTTGTTCCATCTGTGCTTTTCAGCCCCAGCTCACATGTCTGATTTTGCATCTTGTTTATGCAGGTGGTCAGAGTTCTGAAGATGCTTGTGCACACATGTTCAGCGATCAAACGATGCCGATCAATGCAAGATCCAGCTGACTGAAACAACAATCTCAGAAATGGATTTACCACCTGGTAGTGTTAGCACTTGTCAGCCCTGCGTTGCAGCTGACACTCTGGACTCTGAGTAGTTCAAACCGTTCAAAGCTTGCTATGTGACGAGTGGAGCACAAGCAAACAACTCCTCAGCCCTCTTTACATGTATGAAAAGAATGTAGCTTGCGCAAGTTAAAATGTTGTACCATATTTCATTAAACTCTCAGTTTCCTTATCTGAATTTGCTCTGACGACAAACTTCTGAACGGCCGGATCTGTGGAACGAGCATTTCAGCTATCTACTACTGCAGTTCATGTAGACGATGCCAGGACGTTAAAGCTCTTCTACTAAACATTTACAACTCACTCATTAGGGTATTATGTGCCGGCATGTATTGTGGTACAGCTCCGAATGTTTGATTCTCATCATGTACTGCAGTTAACACGATGTATTGATTTCATCGTATACCATGCATGTAGTTTAATTCTCAAATTTTGTTGTCTTATGGTTATGTATATTTGAATTTTCAAACGGCAGGGCGCGCATCGCGCGCCGAATGTTCTAGTCCCTCTTTAAGCTTCCGCATTTACTCTTTGCAATCTTTGTGTGCCTTTACTTTCATATAGTAGAATCTTGATAGGAAAGGTTATAGGTTGCATAACTCTTTTGGGATGAGGGTTTTATACTAGATAAACCTTAGTGCACATCTAGATAGATTGATCTTCATTTAAATATTGTGCAAATTAGTTGGAGCTTTAGATCATAGTTTTTAGTTTGCCTAATTCACCCCCTCCCCCTCTTAGGCTACGAGCACCCGATTCTTTTCAGGGATGTGTTCTACAAGTTGCATTCAGTGTGAGCAATAAGGAGCTCGTCTCCTCCTTTTATAGACACAAGGAGGGGCAGTGTACAAGTACGGGGGTTCAGGAGTCATCGCTTTCTCCCCGAATCGGAGGTGAGCAGTGGTCGATCACTGTGGGAAGTACACTGTGACGCACTGGAAAGTAAGGTGCCAGGCGTGGCAGTTGTCCTGGGCGGCTCCCTGGTCCTGCGGAAATCGCATCGGCGTCCAGATGGCTCCTATGGGCGTCGTGGTGGTCGTTGTGGAGGGTACCGTCCCCCATGCGTAGCGTGGCGGCAAGCCGAGGGTCCCGCAGGCGGGAGTCTTGCTCTGGTCAAGGCCCGAGCCGCGTTCGAGGGTCGCGCCCATGCCGTTCGAGGGTCCTGAAGCGGAGAGAGTACAAGGAGTAGGCGGCATAGCGGCAGGAGTAGTGCCGGGCATGTCTGCACATGGTGTCGCAGGTTCCCACAGTGTCGCAATAGTGCCAGGGGTGGCGAAACAGTGACCGGAGTTGGTGGACGGGACTCCGGTCACAGCTGCTGTGCGGTACGGTGGCCTGACGCCATCTGACTCCGCATTCTGCGGTAGAGTGGTTGGCATTTAATGCTTGTCAGACGGACAGGTGAGCAGATGGGCTGCTAGCTTTATCTGCCGCGGGGTGGCCTCGAGCGAGGCGGAGTGTAACACCCTAATTTAAATTCTAGTATTTTATTAATAAATTTAATTGGCCTTATTTAATTTTCTAAGGTTTATTGTGTTAGACTTGCATTTAATCTAAAATTTTGTTCCTTAAGTGATTAAAATTTTGTCTAAGGTTAAAACTTTGTTGTTGCATTCATGCTGGTGTATATTTTGTTTATTTTGGTTGAGTGCTAGGGAGTTTGAATTCAAATTTGTTTGAATTCAATCTAGTTTGTGTGAGTTTGCAAAAGAAAAAGAAATAGAAATGGAAAGAGGACCCAAACCCAAAACAACCCAGCCCATCCTTTTCCCGCGGCCCAGTCGGCCCTTTCCTTCTCCCGCATGGGCCCAGCACGCTGGCCCAGCCGGTTCCCCCGCACGGCCCGCGCGGCCCAGCTCTCACCCTGCACTCGCCCGGGCCCACCTGCCAACGCCCGTGGCCTACTCGGCCCGCTCCGCGCGACGCCCCGCCCGCCCCGCGCGCTACACCCGCTGCCACACCGGGCCCGCACGTCAGCGCCCCCGCCTCACCCCGCTGACCTCCCGGCCCCACTGGCAGGTTCGTCTCCCACGCGCAGCGCTCACGCAACGTCCGCGCGGCATCCCCGGCTGTGATCCCCGGGATCCCCTTCCGTAACACCCGAGCCGAAATCCCTGGACTCCGGCTTTATTTGACCCCCGTGACCCCTCCCTGCGCCCTCATCCGCAGCCGCCTCCCTAACCCTAGCCCGCTGCCCTGCGCCGCAGTGCCGAGCCACGGCGCCGTCGCTGCTCCGCCACATCACCCCACCCCAGCACACCGGAGCCGCGCAGAAGCCCCACGTCGACTCCAGGAACGCCTCCGAGCTCGCATTCGCCGACCCCAGCCCCTGCGAGCGTAGGATTTCTCGCCACGACCCGCCGCAGGTGAGCGAATCTTCGAGCAATTGCTCGCCGCCGGTTATGCTCTGGTCGCGTTGACCCTTCCACCGCCGCCGCAGGAGCGTCCCGCGCCGACCCAAGGAGTCCAGGAGCCCAGCGCGCCCCTGCTTCGACCCTTTTCCCGAGCTCCGCCACATCCCGCCGCCGGGCTTCGCCGACGACCTCCCCTGCGCCACGCTCCCTACCGTTCCGAGCCCCGGTGAGCACCCGCAACTCCTCCCAGTCCTTTTGGCGTTAGATTTCATGATCCGTAGCCCCTGGCGCCCTTAGAACCCCGCTCGCCGACGAAGTCCGCCGCGCAGAGCCGCCGCTGGCGCCACACGTGCCGCCGCTAACCTCACCGAGACCCGCAAAGGTCCTAGGTGGACTACGCATGTCGCGTAGTCCGTCCTAGACCAAAATCTCGATCGATTTGGGCCCGGAAACACAGAAACGCCGAAGTCCGGCGAGTTCCCAGAGCTGCGCCGCCGCGGGAAGTCGCCTCCGGCGGTTTGCGCCGCCGCCCCGCGTGCGAGACACGCCCTGGCCGCCCGATCCCAGACGGATGGTCGAGATTAGATCGGCGTACCATTTCACCCTGAACCGTTAGATTAAGATCCGACGGATCAGATCCGTGCGTACCGGTTCGGCCTGGAGTTTTTTCTAAAGAGCCCCTCAAGTTTTCCATATTCAACCCTGTAGCACCCTAATTCAAATTTCAGTATTTAATAATAAATTTAATTGGCTTTATTTAATTTTTCTAGGAATTTATTTGCTTAGTGTTGTCTAAATAGGATAGAACCTTAAATAATGGAGTTTTTTCTCTCTTCCTTGACCTTACCAATCTGTGTTTCCCCTTTGCCCCAGCTCAGATGTCGGCAGAACAAAAAGACTTTGGAGACAGTGCAATGGGTGATGGTGAGAAAACTTGCCAGTGTTGCCAATTCTATGGTGTTCCTTGTCGTCAAGTTCGTGCAACCGAAGATGAAGCCACAACTAGGAGGAACCAGAGGTTGTTCTCTAGTACAAAGAGAAAGAGGTCTCGTCAAGAGCAGCTAGCAGATGATTCACTGTTCCTTGATGGTCCATCGGTCGATGAGCTACAGACTGTCCAGAAGAGAAAGGATCCTGAGTGCTCTAGAGATACACAGGTCGAGAATCAAGCTCTCCATGATTATGTGGATGGGTTGACTATCACTATGAATGTGATTCAGCCACGCAGTCGCAAGAAATCCAAAGAGCAAGCAGCAGAAATGATGCAAGATGTGATGCCAAGTTCACATGGAGGTCAACCAAGTAGCGCCATTCACCACCACCGCATGTTCTACCAATGCGAGCAAAAAGGTCATTATGCCAAAAGTTGTCCACAGAAACGCCTTTCACCGGCTCCACAGCAGGCAGGACAGCAGGGGCGCCCAGCCCAACCCAGAGCGCCAGCACAGGGCAGAGTGATCCACGTGACGGCTGAGTCAGCGGCCAAGGCTCCTAACGTGGTTATTGGTATGTTCATGGTCAACTCCCATCCAGCTACAGTACTTTTCGATACTGGTGCTACTCATTCATTCATCACCAAGTCATATGTTGAGCAGCATAGTTTCTTCACCACCCCATTAAAGAAGTATATGCTAGTCTCTTCACCAGGAGGAGAGTTGAGATCCCATATTGTTTGCCCTCGAGTCAGTATAGCCATAAGGGGGGCAATGTTCAGTGCTGCTCTGAGGGTGCTAGACACCAAGGGTATCGATGTGATTCTTGGGATGGGTACTCTTGCCAAGTGGGGAGTCAGAATTGATGGTGCTCATCAGGCAGTTCACTTGACAGCATCTGATGGCCAAGAGGTGACAGTCAGTGCTATAGAACCTTCTGGTTTTCTTCATCAGATGGAGGCTATACCCACGGATGGTATTCGCGTGGTGTCTGAATTCCCGGATGTCTTTTCGGAGGACTTGCCAGAAGAAGGAAGAGGAGTTGATGAAGACCTATCCTGATCTCATTGCTAGCCAGCCCAGAATCTCGGGACGAGATTCCTGTAAGGGGGTAGGATTTGTAGCACCCTAATTCAAATTTCAGTATTTAATAATAAATTTAATTGGCTTTATTTAATTTTTCTAGGAATTTATTTGCTTAGTCTTGCATTTAATCTAATTTTTGTTCCATAAGTAATTAAAATTTATCTTAGGGTTAAAATGTGTGTGCATTCATGCTGGAGCATATTTTTAATTGGTTGAGTGCATAGGGTTTGAATTCAAATTTAGTTTGAATTCAAATAGTTTTGAGAGTGTTTGGAAAAGAAAAGAAGAGAGAAAACTAGAAATAGAAAAGGAAGACCCAAACCCAGCCCAAACCCTCTTCCCTAGCCCAGCCCGTGCCCACACTCCCATCCGGCCCAAAACTCAGTAGCCCAACCCAGGTAGCCCAGAACTGGCGGCCCAATTCCTTTCCCCCGCGCGGCCCGTGAGCAGCCCAACCCCTCCCCCTTTGGCCCGCTCCCACGCGCACCCAGTCAGCTTCCGCACGGCCCGTTCAAACCGTCCGGCCCAGTACTCCCTTCCGCCTCGCCAGCGCCGCGTCCCGCGCGCGCCCGCTTCCCTAGCTGACACCTGGGCCCGCGCGTCAGCCGCACCCTTCCCGCACGCAGCGCGCTCGCCGTTACCGCTCGCTCGCTGACAGCACGGTCCCACTGTCAGACCCTCCGTCTTCCCCGCCGCGACCTTCTCCCACCTGCCCTGTTCAGCGCTCGAGCCAGCACCGCGCGTCAATCCCGGCCCGCACGCCGAGATCCCCGGCGCCCCTCCTTTTAAACCGCCCTGCGGCCCCCTGCGCCCACCATCTCGCCCTGCCACAGCTGCCCAAACCCTAGCACGTCGCCTCCACCTTGCTCCGCCGCACAGAGACTCTGCCCGCTGCCGCGATTGGTCACCGACGGTGGACCGCAGGCCGAGGTAGTCCTTGGAGCATCTCGGCAGCACGCCCACGGACCTCTCCGATGAATCATCGGACCTGGAGGAGCCCTACAGCGCCCTGTCCACGAGCGCAACGTCGATCCTGCCGCCGGTCAACGTCGTTGGCACCCCTACACGGCCGCCCCGCTCGATCCCGAGCCTCGGTAAGCACCCCCAGGTCGCCTTGCCCTTGTTGCGATAGATGTTTTGGCCCAGGACGCTCCCTAGGTACTGGTGCGCCGCTCGCCGGCGAAGCGCCGCCCCACCGAGCCGCCCCCACCGCCGAGCACCCCGCTACGAACCCCGCAGCCCCGCGCAACCACTTCTAGTGGGTTACGTGTGCCATGCGCATGCTTCAGAGCCAAACCGCGGCCCGAACCGGCCACGGGAGCGCCGGGATGACCTTCTCCGGCGGGTCGCCGCCGCGGCAACGCAGCGCCGCCGCTCCCCGTCGCGCCCAGTCAGCTTCCGGGTGTTCGCTCGTCTGGGACTCATCATCTGAGTGTTTGCGGCCACGAGTCAGATTTCGAGGTAATTATGGGAACAGTTGCTAGGTGTGACTCGATGGGTTGCACTTGGCGTGTGAGTTAGGTCCACCTTGCAAGGTTAAATCGGATCGATTCGCCGTGACTCGCGGTTATTTGAGCCTTGATCTCTCTGTCCCATCGTAGTAAAAGATTGAATTGGAAATGGAAAGTTGAGAATATGAGGTATGACTATGGTACTCTGAAAAGATAATGTGATCAACCATGTGTGCTCTAGATGTTGAGGCGAACCTAGTCGGTATTTGTATAATAAACTTGAGCTAAAATACTGAAAGTAAGGATCCACTATTAGTAGCTTTTCAGCAAAATAACTCCAGAGCCAAGCAGCTTTGCATGTCTAGGAGTCAGCTAAGTACATACCATAGTCGGGTAAGACTTGCTGAGTATTAGTATACTCAGGGTTGTTGTTGTAACCCCTTTGAGCAGGTTGTGTTTCCGCTGACTTCAAGGAGATTTGTGCGTCCTGGCCTGGACAACCACTTCCTCCTGGGTGGACTATCGAGTGGGTCCCGTCTTCTTCGTGAAGGTCGGGCAGGTCGGCATCACATCGGTGGGCAGGATGTGGAGTTCACCTTGTATCATCATTTGCATCTACCGTATTGTACTTGGAAACCCGTTTTAAACTTCCCCTGTATGTTTGAAAACTCAGTATTTGATCTATCAAAATTATCTGTAAAACTCAGTGGTGTAAATTAATTTGGGTTTTGCTGTATGCTTGTATCACCTATGCTCACCTTCGTATGGGTCTACTGGTGCAATTGTGATCCTGGAGTACAGTAGTTTAATCGGTATTTACCCGACAACCTGTCAGATTACACCATTTTAAGTGCATAGTAACTTGATTAAGTATTAAGATGCTAGTTAGTGCACTTAAACCGGTTTAATTTAGGTGGTGCTGCTACACCACCGCGGCTGCCTTGCCCCGTCCTCCCGGTGGAGTGTGCACCGAGGCCTCGTGGTCCTGCTGCGCAATTCCTCTAGCCTTTGCCAAGGCAGCCGAACGCATAGGAGACGGGGAGCTCTCGGCCTGTAGCACGGCAGCCTGCTCGATGAGCGTCCGCGCCTCGCCGCGCAGGTTGCGACCCACGGGCGTCGAGGATTTGGGCATGGCCTGAAGTAGGTACACCGCGGTGACGAGTTTCTGGCTGGCCCTTTTTAGTTCCAGTGGGTTGTCGATGTTGTCATCGGCCAGTCCGCTCTTGACGACACGCCCCGCCACCCGAGCACGCGCACTGCACGCAGTACGCTCCTACTCGAGCGCGATACGTAGTTTCCGCATCTGCCGTCGCTCCTCATCGAGCTTGTCCTCAAGCTCTTTGAGTTGCGCCAGCTGAGCCTGCCACGCAGCCGAGCTCGTCGAAGTGGCTAGTTTTGCGGCAGGCACCACCACTGGGTTTGCTGGTGGGTTTTCCTCGCAGTTTCCGTCGTTGAGTTGCCCATCTGCAAGCTTGACCATGAAGCATTCCCGAGTGGGATCGTAATCTCCCTCGCTGGAGTCGTCGGAGCAGGTGAGGCAGTAGTCCGCCATCGCTTGGAACGACAGGAAGGCGCTGAGGTTGCGGACTCTAGAGTAGTCCCACTTTGGGGCTGCGACATTCTCCATGAAGAAGTACGTATCGTCCGCAGACTCGGGGTACGAATCATCGGGGGTGGACGCGGTGAGGTTGCTGATCGAGACGAGGTGATGACCCAACAGATCCTCGTACGCGCTCATATAGGTGCTGATCAACGAAGTATAGACCGCAGCGGGAGTGCGTAGCCTAAGGGGAAAAGGCGATGGCATAGCCGCACCCCCCTTGGGAGGTACCGTTGCTGCGTTCGGTGGTGATGAGGCAGTGACGTCATCCGCCACGACTCCAGGCTGCGACACACCAGCCTCAACCCACGTGGGGGAGCTGAGGCGAGCCGCTCTGCGCTGCTCCATGCGTGCTTGCCGCGCGCACTGGCCCGAGCGCCTCCTGCATTGGGGCAATGGAATCGGAGTGTCGGGGTTGGCCCCGGCCAGGAGAAGCTCCATGTCATAACCGTTGCCGGTCGCGACGAAGTCGAGGCTCCCAAACAGGAGCACCGTGCCTGCCGGGGAGCAGGCGTGGCCCATCTGCCATCTAGAGAACAATAGGAACGAAGACAAAAGTCACGCAGCATCCCCTACCTGGCGCGCCAACAGTCGGTGTCTAGATCCGGCGACCCGGCACAAACGAGTGATGATGCTGCGTGGTCCCTAACCTTAGATGGTTGATGCAAGAGGCAACACAGGAACGCATGGGTTTATCCTGGTTCCGGCCGTGGGGCCCTACGTCCAGCAGGGGTGTATGAGTGCACTGTATTATCTTGCACTAGAGTGCCTGTAGTAGGGGGTTACAAGCAAGGTGAGAGAGGGAGGGAATCTCCCAAGTCTCTACTAGTGGTGGTTGAGGCAAGTGCCAATACCGTGCTCTGGCGAGTGGGGATTGTAATGAACATGGCCCCATATTAGGCCATTTCGAGTGATTTTGGTGATCGAGTGACAATGCAATCAATGGGACTAATGTGTTTGTCAAGTGTATCTCATCAGGTCCCTAGAATGAAGCAAAAAGCCTTAGCAAAGCAAAACATGAAGAAAGAACTCAAAGAAATACTGAATTGGATGAGTTCTACATATTTCAGTAGGTTCGGATTATCCGAATCACAACCGTCGGATAAACACACCGAACCAGCCGGATTATCCGACGCTAAGAGTTAAGAGGCATCGGATCAACTCTGACAGGGTCCAAGGCTCAGATGGAGAACATCAAGTAGGTTCAGATTATCCGAATGGGTAAAAAGAGCACGTCAGATTAAGGCTCGGGTCGTGTACCAGGGAGCCTGTTTTTCTCAATGGAAAACTCTCTTTGGGATCGGATTATCCGAAGCTAGGCACATTGAAGCGTCGAACAAATGAGCAGTAGAATTGATCAAGTACCGTTGAAAGGTATTCAAATTTGATCAAGGCCAGATGAACCGACGCATCATTCAACAGAGCGTCGGATAAACATGTCGGACAAATGACATCAGCAAAGGGCAACGGTCACTGGGGAACCCAGTGAGGTCAGATTATCCAACGCTGCTAGGTCGGATTATCCGACGCTACATGCAGGAAAAGATTAACGGCTCTAAAATGGCTAGTTCCCTTGGAGGGCTATATATATGGGTTCTCCTGGTCATTTGAAGATTGCTGGAGTTCAGAGAAGACCCACACACATCCAAGATCATCTCCAAGCCATACAAGAGCTCTATTGATCACACTCTTAGTCCTTAGCACACAATTGAGAGAGGTAGTGCTAGGTTAGCTCTTAGTGAAAGACAAGGTTGTGTACCTTGTGATCAGGTTTTTGAGTGAACCAAAATTGTATCTTGGTGAGCCGGCCATCCTTGGAGTCTTGGTGACTCGCCGGCACGTCTTCGACCCTCCGGCTTGGTGTGGAGCGGCGACGATAAGCTTTGTGCGGGGGACGTGGAGACCCCCTTCCTTGGTGGAGAAGCTCCTTAGTGGAACCCGGGATCAAGGTGACCGTGGACTCGGTATCTTCGGAAGAGACTTGATTGCCGAGAAGCAATACTATTTGTGAGTGCTTCAACAACGTGGATGTAGGTGTGCCTTTGTGGCTAACCGAACCACGGGATAAATCTCCGTGTTACAAGAGTTTGCATTCTCTCATCAGAATGGTTAAAGTCTACTGCTCTGTGCTCTCACCGCCGCATCCCACACGAAAAAGGCTGCACGTGGCACACAGCCGTTGCAAATCACAACTAATTCTAGCTTGCCCTTACCAACGTTCAAATATTTTACACATAGACCCCCCAACTAAAGTTTATTTTGACACAAACAAGAAAAAATTCAAGAATCTTGTTGTTTTATGAAAACCCCCCGCAAAGCACTTTTGCGGTAACCCCCTCCCACCGCCCCAAACCCTAAACCCGCTATCTCTCTCTCTCTTTCTCTCTCTCTATCTCTCTCTCTCTCTCCTCCCCGGCTCCCCGCTCCTCCCCGCCGCCGCCTCCCTCTCCTTCCATGCTCCCCGCCGGCCGCCGCCACCTCCCCTCTCCTCTCCGGCTTCCCTCCCCACCCCTCACCCCTCCGTGTGGCACGGGCCGACATTGATACGGCGGGTCGCGGCTTACCTCCCGCAGCTGCTCATCGATGAGAGCATCCTCGAAGGCCTCCTCCTCCTGCTGCTGTTGCTGCTGCTCCGGCCTTGGAGCCTCCCCGCCGGCCGTGGCCCCAGCTTGCTCCTCGGTCGCCGGCGGCGACGAGGCGTACACCGCCTCCCCGGCGACCACGGCGGTTGCCGGCTCCTCGAGAACCGGCGGGGAGGTTCGCGTCGCCTTCTCGAGCTCCAACTTTGACTCTAGCTCAATCAGCACAGGGAGGGGCACGTCGCCATGGAGGAAGGGGAGGAGGCCACGCCGCCAGCCGCGGTGCTGGGCAAGGCAGAGGCGGAGCTAGTGGCGGTGGTGCCGTCGGATCTGTTCACGTAGCTGGACGTGACGCGCAAGATCACCTCCATCGCGCTGTCTTCCCGCCTCGGCTGCGCTCTGCCCATTGTTCATCGAGCAATGGTCGCTTCGCTGGCGGCGAACATCCGACAGATGCACGGTGCGGCCTCCATCTCTTCCCGCTCCTCTTCTCTATTTGGCTATGGCTTGTTCCGACTCTGCTATTTTCTATATGCCTCATCTGTCGCATGTAGCTACTAGAAACTACAATTTGTGTAATAGAGGTAGTTGCTTTCTTATTTGCAATTGTAGCTAAATAAGTCCATGGCGCCTTATCCTTGCATACCTGCATTGTCTTGATGTACTGATCCAGTTAGTTAGACTGCATTTTGTTTGTTCAACATATCTAAACTGCACAAATAATTTGGATGGTTAGTCCCGCTTTGTCTCTTCAGTTCAATCAGAGTGGTCATTTCTACCAGATAAATTATCGATCATTTCTTCAGTTAATGAAATCATCAATGGATCATTGGATGTTCAATTGCCACAATAGGAAGAAGGCAGAGTTTCTGTGGAATTCCAAGAAACATGTAAACTATGCGACTCCTTTAGATCCTTTCGAGCTCAAGCTCAATAAAAGCTACAAGGGATGCATAAGCCAACATTGCAGAAATGTTGAGATGAATGTGAACAAGCACTTGGGGTGTTTTTTACGTACTGGAAAGTTCTTACTGAAGTACAATAAATTCTCTAAAGATATAAAACCACCAACTAATTAATTCATGTTTTTTTCCTTATATGTAGGCAAGAGCAAAAGGGGATTGATGATCGATGATGGCCGTGTATAGGTGGCTACAGGAGCCAGTGGAGGAGATGGTTTGCAAGCGCCTCGTGGTACTCCTAAATTCTTGCTTGGAAGGTTATGTATCCAACTCTGATTGAACTGACTTAATGCGATTAGCATCCGGCTGCTTGCAGTATGAAGCATGTGACCGGCCATATCTGAAAGCAGTGGTGTCTGGTCTTGCAAGTCTCCAGAAATATGCTTCTGAAATGTTCTATCCTTGCAACTTCTCATGTTCTAATTCCTATACCTTCTGTATCTGTTGAGAACACAAAGGCTGGTCATGTGTGCCATACATTTTAACTTGGTTTTCCTTTTGATGCCATCTAGCATGTTTCCTTGCTTAAAATGTTCTAACTGAATTTCGATGCAGACTCCTTCGCACACTTTGCTGGGCATCCAACATGATAAAAGTAGCTCAGACCAAGTCCTGTTATCTGCTATCGGTAAAGCTTTTGCTAGAGTCTTGAGATATTGCAGGATGATGGCTATAATGAGGATGACATGGCAAATGTACTGAGGTAAAAGAACTGTTTGCCATCAAAGCATATTCCTAGGGTGCTTGTTGGTGCAACACTAATGTACTCTAATTCTTCCAGCTAATATCATTCCAATGTAAGATGAATCTAAGAGCATCCATTTAATATGGGGCAGATGATTGAAACTTTTGCCAAATGTCCACTTCTAGCATAGCCCAGGACTGTCATTTTCTGAAATTGCTCCTGAAGTGTTTCTTTCATGCTTTTCACTTCTAGCATGATCCGCATGTAAGTGCACCTCCGCCAGCACGAGTTTGTTCCATCTGTGCTTTTCAGCCCCAGCTCACATGTCTGATTTTGCATCTTGTTTATGCAGGTGGTCAGAGTTCTGAAGATGCTTGTGCACACATGTTCAGCGATCAAACGATGCCGATCAATGCAAGATCCAGCTGACTGAAACAACAATCTCAGAAATGGATTTACCACCTGGTAGTGTTAGCACTTGTCAGCCCTGCGTTGCAGCTGACACTCTGGACTCTGAGTAGTTCAAACCGTTCAAAGCTTGCTATGTGACGAGTGGAGCACAAGCAAACAACTCCTCAGCCCTCTTTACATGTATGAAAAGAATGTAGCTTGCGCAAGTTAAAATGTTGTACCATATTTCATTAAACTCTCAGTTTCCTTATCTGAATTTGCTCTGACGACAAACTTCTGAACGGCCGGATCTGTGGAACGAGCATTTCAGCTATCTACTACTGCAGTTCATGTAGACGATGCCAGGACGTTAAAGCTCTTCTACTAAACATTTACAACTCACTCATTAGGGTATTATGTGCCGGCATGTATTGTGGTACAGCTCCGAATGTTTGATTCTCATCATGTACTGCAGTTAACACGATGTATTGATTTCATCGTATACCATGCATGTAGTTTAATTCTCAAATTTTGTTGTCTTATGGTTATGTATATTTGAATTTTCAAACGGCAGGGCGCGCATCGCGCGCCGAATGTTCTAGTCCCTCTTTAAGCTTCCGCATTTACTCTTTGCAATCTTTGTGTGCCTTTACTTTCATATAGTAGAATCTTGATAGGAAAGGTTATAGGTTGCATAACTCTTTTGGGATGAGGGTTTTATACTAGATAAACCTTAGTGCACATCTAGATAGATTGATCTTCATTTAAATATTGTGCAAATTAGTTGGAGCTTTAGATCATAGTTTTTAGTTTGCCTAATTCACCCCCTCCCCCTCTTAGGCTACGAGCACCCGATTCTTTTCAGGGATGTGTTCTACAAGTTGCATTCAGTGTGAGCAATAAGGAGCTCGTCTCCTCCTTTTATAGACACAAGGAGGGGCAGTGTACAAGTACGGGGGTTCAGGAGTCATCGCTTTCTCCCCGAATCGGAGGTGAGCAGTGGTCGATCACTGTGGGAAGTACACTGTGACGCACTGGAAAGTAAGGTGCCAGGCGTGGCAGTTGTCCTGGGCGGCTCCCTGGTCCTGCGGAAATCGCATCGGCGTCCAGATGGCTCCTATGGGCGTCGTGGTGGTCGTTGTGGAGGGTACCGTCCCCCATGCGTAGCGTGGCGGCAAGCCGAGGGTCCCGCAGGCGGGAGTCTTGCTCTGGTCAAGGCCCGAGCCGCGTTCGAGGGTCGCGCCCATGCCGTTCGAGGGTCCTGAAGCGGAGAGAGTACAAGGAGTAGGCGGCATAGCGGCAGGAGTAGTGCCGGGCATGTCTGCACATGGTGTCGCAGGTTCCCACAGTGTCGCAATAGTGCCAGGGGTGGCGAAACAGTGACCGGAGTTGGTGGACGGGACTCCGGTCACAGCTGCTGTGCGGTACGGTGGCCTGACGCCATCTGACTCCGCATTCTGCGGTAGAGTGGTTGGCATTTAGTGCTTGTCAGACGGACAGGTGAGCAGATGGGCTGCTAGCTTTATCTGCCGAGGGGTGGCCTCGAGCGAGGCGGAGTGTAACACCCTAATTTAAATTCTAGTATTTTATTAATAAATTTAATTGGCCTTATTTAATTTTCTAAGGTTTATTGTGTTAGACTTGCATTTAATCTAAAATTTTGTTCCTTAAGTGATTAAAATTTTGTCTAAGGTTAAAACTTTGTTGTTGCATTCATGCTGGTGTATATTTTGTTTATTTTGGTTGAGTGCTAGGGAGTTTGAATTCAAATTTGTTTGAATTCAATCTAGTTTGTGTGAGTTTGCAAAAGAAAAAGAAATAGAAATGGAAAGAGGACCCAAACCCAAAACAACCCAGCCCATCCTTTTCCCGCGGCCCAGTCGGCCCTTTCCTTCTCCCGCATGGGCCCAGCACGCTGGCCCAGCCGGTTCCCCCGCACGGCCCGCGCGGCCCAGCTCTCACCCTGCACTCGCCCGGGCCCACCTGCCAACGCCCGTGGCCTACTCGGCCCGCTCCGCGCGACGCCCCGCCCGCCCCGCGCGCTACACCCGCTGCCACACCGGGCCCGCACGTCAGCGCCCCCGCCTCACCCCGCTGACCTCCCGGCCCCACTGGCAGGTTCGTCTCCCACGCGCAGCGCTCACGCAACGTCCGCGCGGCATCCCCGGCTGTGATCCCCGGGATCCCCTTCCGTAACACCCGAGCCGAAATCCCTGGACTCCGGCTTTATTTGACCCCCGTGACCCCTCCCTGCGCCCTCATCCGCAGCCGCCTCCCTAACCCTAGCCCGCTGCCCTGCGCCGCAGTGCCGAGCCACGGCGCCGTCGCTGCTCCGCCACATCACCCCACCCCAGCACACCGGAGCCGCGCAGAAGCCCCACGTCGACTCCAGGAACGCCTCCGAGCTCGCATTCGCCGACCCCAGCCCCTGCGAGCGTAGGATTTCTCGCCACGACCCGCCGCAGGTGAGCGAATCTTCGAGCAATTGCTCGCCGCCGGTTATGCTCTGGTCGCGTTGACCCTTCCACCGCCGCCGCAAGAGCGTCCCGCGCCGACCCAAGGAGTCCAGGAGCCCAGCGCGCCCCTGCTTCGACCCTTTTCCCGAGCTCCGCCACATCCCGCCGCCGGGCTTCGCCGACGACCTCCCCTGCGCCACGCTCCCTACCGTTCCGAGCCCCGGTGAGCACCCGCAACTCCTCCCAGTCCTTTTGGCGTTAGATTTCATGATCCGTAGCCCCTGGCGCCCTTAGAACCCCGCTCGCCGACGAAGTCCGCCGCGCAGAGCCGCCGCTGGCGCCACACGTGCCGCCGCTAACCTCACCGAGACCCGCAAAGGTCCTAGGTGGACTACGCATGTCGCGTAGTCCGTCCTAGACCAAAATCTCGATCGATTTGGTCCCGGAAACACAGAAACGCCGAAGTCCGGCGAGTTCCCAGAGCTGCGCCGCCACGGGAAGTCGCCTCCGGCGGTTTGCGCCGCCGCCCCGTGTGCGAGACACGCCCTGGCCGCCCGATCCCAGACGGATGGTCGAGATTAGATCGGCGTACCATTTCACCCTGAACCGTTAGATTAAGATCCGACGGATCAGATCCGTGCGTACCGGTTCGGCCTGGAGTTTTTTCTAAAGAGCCCCTCAAGTTTTCCATATTCAACCCTGTAGCACCCTAATTCAAATTTCAGTATTTAATAATAAATTTAATTGGCTTTATTTAATTTTTCTAGGAATTTATTTGCTTAGTGTTGTCTAAATAGGATAGAACCTTAAATAATGGAGTTTTTTCTCTCTTCCTTGACCTTACCAATCTGTGTTTCCCCTTTGCCCCAGCTCAGATGTCGGCAGAACAAAAAGACTTTGGAGACAGTGCAATGGGTGATGGTGAGAAAACTTGCCAGTGTTGCCAATTCTATGGTGTTCCTTGTCGTCAAGTTCGTGCAACCGAAGATGAAGCCACAACTAGGAGGAACCAGAGGTTGTTCTCTAGTACAAAGAGAAAGAGGTCTCGTCAAGAGCAGCTAGCAGATGATTCACTGTTCCTTGATGGTCCATCGGTCGATGAGCTACAGACTGTCCAGAAGAGAAAGGATCCTGAGTGCTCTAGAGATACACAGGTCGAGAATCAAGCTCTCCATGATTATGTGGATGGGTTGACTATCACTATGAATGTGATTCAGCCACGCAGTCGCAAGAAATCCAAAGAGCAAGCAGCAGAAATGATGCAAGATGTGATGCCAAGTTCACATGGAGGTCAACCAAGTAGCGCCATTCACCACCACCGCATGTTCTACCAATGCGAGCAAAAAGGTCATTATGCCAAAAGTTGTCCACAGAAACGCCTTTCACCGGCTCCACAGCAGGCAGGACAGCAGGGGCGCCCAGCCCAACCCAGAGCGCCAGCACAGGGCAGAGTGATCCACGTGACGGCTGAGTCAGCGGCCAAGGCTCCTAACGTGGTTATTGGTATGTTCATGGTCAACTCCCATCCAGCTACAGTACTTTTCGATACTGGTGCTACTCATTCATTCATCACCAAGTCATATGTTGAGCAGCATAGTTTCTTCACCACCCCATTAAAGAAGTATATGCTAGTCTCTTCACCAGGAGGAGAGTTGAGATCCCATATTGTTTGCCCTCGAGTCAGTATAGCCATAAGGGGGGCAATGTTCAGTGCTGCTCTGAGGGTGCTAGACACCAAGGGTATCGATGTGATTCTTGGGATGGATACTCTTGCCAAGTGGGGAGTCAGAATTGATGGTGCTCATCAGGCAGTTCACTTGACAGCATCTGATGGCCAAGAGGTGACAGTCAGTGCTATAGAACCTTCTGGTTTTCTTCATCAGATGGAGGCTATACCCACGGATGGTATTCGCGTGGTGTCTGAATTCCCGGATGTCTTTTCGGAGGACTTGCCAGAAGAAGGAAGAGGAGTTGATGAAGACCTATCCTGATCTCATTGCTAGCCAGCCCAGAATCTCGGGACGAGATTCCTGTAAGGGGGTAGGATTTGTAGCACCCTAATTCAAATTTCAGTATTTAATAATAAATTTAATTGGCTTTATTTAATTTTTCTAGGAATTTATTTGCTTAGTCTTGCATTTAATCTAATTTTTGTTCCATAAGTAATTAAAATTTATCTTAGGGTTAAAATGTGTGTGCATTCATGCTGGAGCATATTTTTAATTGGTTGAGTGCATAGGGTTTGAATTCAAATTTAGTTTGAATTCAAATAGTTTTGAGAGTGTTTGGAAAAGAAAAGAAGAGAGAAAACTAGAAATAGAAAAGGAAGACCCAAACCCAGCCCAAACCCTCTTCCCTAGCCCAGCCCGTGCCCACACTCCCATCCGGCCCAAAACTCAGTAGCCCAACCCAGGTAGCCCAGAACTGGCGGCCCAATTCCTTTCCCCCGCGCGGCCCGTGAGCAGCCCAACCCCTCCCCCTTTGGCCCGCTCCCACGCGCACCCAGTCAGCTTCCGCACGGCCCGTTCAAACCGTCCGGCCCAGTACTCCCTTCCGCCTCGCCAGCGCCGCGTCCCGCGCGCGCCCGCTTCCCTAGCTGACACCTGGGCCCGCGCGTCAGCCGCACCCTTCCCGCACGCAGCGCGCTCGCCGTTACCGCTCGCTCGCTGACAGCACGGTCCCACTGTCAGACCCTCCGTCTTCCCCGCCGCGACCTTCTCCCACCTGCCCTGTTCAGCGCTCGAGCCAGCACCGCGCGTCAATCCCGGCCCGCACGCCGAGATCCCCGGCGCCCCTCCTTTTAAACCGCCCTGCGGCCCCCTGCGCCCACCATCTCGCCCTGCCACAGCCGCCCAAACCCTAGCACGTCGCCTCCACCTTGCTCCGCCGCACAGAGACTCTGCCCGCTGCCGCGATTGGTCACCGACGGTGGACCGCAGGCCAAGGTAGTCCCTGGAGCATCTCGGCAGCACGCCCACGGACCTCTCCGACGAATCATCGAACCTGGAGGAGCCCTACAGCGCCCTGTCCACGAGCGCAACGTCGATCCCGCCGCCGGTCAACGTCGTCGGCACCCCTACACGGCCGCCCCGCTCGATCCCGAGCCTCGGTAAGCACCCCCAGGTCGCCTTGCCCTTGTTGCGATAGATGTTTTGGCCCAGGACGCTCCCTAGGTACTGGTGCGCCGCTCGCCGGCGAAGCGCCGCCCCACCGAGCCGCCCCCACCGCCGAGCACCCCGCTACGAACCCCGCAGCCCCGCGCAACCACTTCTAGTGGGTTACGCGTGCCATGCGCATGCCTCAGAGCCAAACCGCGGCCCGAACCGGCCACGGGAGCGCCGGGATGACCTTCTCCGGCGGGTCGCCGCCGCGGCAACGCAGCGCCGCCGCTCCCCGTCGCGCCAGCGCCGCCGCCCCGCGTCTAGATCCGATCCGAGCCGCTGAGAGTAGATCCAACGGTCCAGATCAGTTCTAGCGAAGTCAACACCGGTCAGCGCCTGCAGGTTTTGCAAAAGAGCCCCTAGGTTTCTAGGTATTCAACCCGCCATCCCAGCCAGTGTAAAAGTAATTACACTGAAGCCCAGTTTTTAACACTTAGCCCCCTGGCCTTTCTACTTTTAGGACCCGCGGTCCAGCCCTGGCATTTTTGTGAGTTAGACCCTGAAGATTTAGTTTATTTACGTCTAGGCCCTCGGTTTTTGCAGAAAAGCCCCTGGAACCTTAGATTTCTTGCAGTTTAGCCCCTGAACCTTGTTTTAGGCCTAGTTTCTGCGTTTTAGCTCCGTTTTAGGCGTTCTTTATGTCCACGCGACCGTCGTAACACGTAGAACAGTTTAGGCTTAGTTTTTCTTGCTGTTTTTATGTATTGATGTACTATTTCTTAGCTTTTATTAGTGTTTGCTTGTATGCTTATTATTGTGCATTGTTTTGGCCATGAGTTCGTGAGTAGACGTTGAGTTACCGGAGGAGCCCCAGTACCAGTACCCGGAGCAGCCGTCTTCCGAGCAGTTTGAGCAGCAGCCAGAGCAGTACGAGGAAGGCAAGTATAACATGAACAACACCTATCACTTTAGATACATTTTCATACTGCATTTTAATACTGTATGCCTATAAGGACTTTCCTAGCCACTTTATATCCTTTTATATATATCCCTTGGGTTGCATTTTGGTTAGTTGTGCTAGGTTGCTGCGCTATAACACACTCTGGTCCTTTTTAATTAATTTGATTAATGGTTTACTTGAACTTAATTCTGAGAGTGGCCCTCTGTGCTTCGTGCTTGGGTGGCTCACGTCTCATTAAAATATGTTTTTGTAGAAACATGGTTTAGGGGGCCAGCACGGTGCTTAGTGCTTGGTTGGCCACTCTCCATAAGGACCGGTTCATAGAGCGACAACCTGGGACAACAGCGCTACCACAAGGCTAGAATGGGATAGACTTGGCATAATAATTAGATCTTTATGGTTTGGAGTAACTTACCTGCGGGGCAGGGGCGGTAAGCTTCTATGTCCCTCGTACTGAGTGGCCTCGTCTGTGCTTCGTGTCTTGACGCCCACTAGACCTGCTCCATAGTCGCTGATCCACCCTCGCGGTTACTCCCTACCAACGAGATTCTTTGTAAAGGCCTCGTAGTGAGTCGCTGGCCATCTCACCTAAGGAAGTGTGATGAACAACTGGCGCAGCTCACGGCTTGTGGGTAAAGATGTGCAACCTCTGCAGAGTGTAAAACTGGTATACTAGCCGTGCTCACGGTTATGAGCGGCCCAGATCCTCCTTTTGATTAGTGGAGTTATCTCCTTCCGACGAGGGAGGTGCTTCTCGGGGTTACCTTGGTGGCTTGGTTTTGGTTTGGATCTCAGTAGTAACATGGTTAATCTTGATTAATTACTATGTAACTGGGTTAATGGTAATTCATCAACTCGTAGTAAATAGTTTTAATAAAATTTTGCCAAGATTAAAAGCTAATGCAGTTGAGTCAGCTAACCTTAGAGCCTCATAGTTTGTGTTATACTTGTTGAGTACAAGTTGTGTACTCACTCTTGCATCTTCTCTACTTTTTCCTCCTGGCTACGCTACTGCTGCTCAGTTCCTGCCGACACGAGGGAGTTCGTTCAGCGCTACCTGGACTACGAGGACTTCTAGGCGTTCGTCTCCCAGTCGACGTCCCTGTGGCGCCCTGCTTCGGCTTCGGAGAGCTTTATTCGTATTTGTACTTCGCTTCCGCTGTATCAGACATTTTGTCATTAATGTAATAAATACCACTCGTATTTCGTTTTATTATGTCTTATTCGAAATATGTGCTGTGATATACTGTTCATTCTGTTGTATATACGTGTGACTTGATCCTGGCACGTATATGATTGCTCGGTTTATGTTCTTTTATAAACCGGGTGTTACAAACCCGCCATCCTAGCCAGTGAAAAAGTAATTACGGTTTGGCCCTGTTTTATTCACTTAAGCCCCTGAGCTTTCCCAAATTAGTACCCGCCGTCCAGCACTTGTTCTTTCACGAGTTAGACCCTGGAGTTAACGGTTAATTACGTTTAGGCCCTCGGTTTTAGAAGAAAAGTCCCTGGAACCCTGTTTTCCTTACAAATAAGCCCCTGAACCTTGTTTTTAGCCTAGATTACGCGTTTTAGCTCCGTTTTAAGCGTTCTTTATGTCCGCGCGATCGTTGTAACGCGTAGAATAGTTTTAGACTAGTTAATGTGCTGTTTTTATGTATTGATGTATTGTTTCTTAGTTTTTGTTAGTGTTTGCTTGTATGCTTATTGTTGTGCATTGTTTTGGCCATGTGTTCATGAGTAGACGCTGAGTTACCGGAGGAGCACCAGTACCAGTACTCGGATCAGCCGTCTTCCGAGCACTTTGAGCAGCAGCAGGAGCAGTACGAGGAAGGCAAGTGTAACATGAACAACCTATCACTTTAAATACATTTTCATACTGCATTTTAATATTGTATGCCTATAAGGATTTCCTAGCCACTTTCTATCCTTTATATATATCCTATGGGTTGCATTTTGTTTAGTTGTGCTAGGTTGCTACGCTATAACACATTCTGGTCCTTTTTAATTAAATTGATTAATGGTTTACTTGAACTTAATTCTGAGAGTGGCCCTCTGTGTGGATGAGTGGCTCACGTCTCGTTAAAAGATGGTTTTTGTAGAAACATGGTTTAGGGCACCAGCACGATGCTTAGTGCTTGGTTGCCTGGGACAACAGCGCTACCACAAGGCTAGAATGAGATAGACTTGGCTTATTAATTAGGTCTTTTTGGTTTGGAGTAACTTACCTGCGGGGCAAGAGTAGTAAGCTTCAATGGTCCCTGCTCCTCCGGCTGGTCTGTGCTTGGTTTGCGTACCTGTGCTTGTACCCCCGTGAGGTGGGCCCCATCATCGCTGACCTAACTCTCGCAGTTACGCCTTACCAACAAGATTCTTTGTAACGGCCTCGTAGTGAGTCGCTAGCCATCTCACCTAAGGAAGTGTGATGAACCTCTAGTGTAGCTCACGACTTGTGGGTAAAGATGTGCAATCTCTGCAGAGTGTAAAGCTGGTATACTAGCCGTGCTCACGGTTAAGAGCGTCCCAGATCCTCCTTTTGATTAGTGGGGTTGTCTCCTTCCGACGAGGGAGGTGCCTCTCGGGGTTACCTTGGTGTCTTGGTTTTGGTTTGGTTCTCAGTAATAATATGTTTAATTCTGATTAATTACTATGTAACTGGGTTAATGGTAATTCATCAACTCGTAGTAAATAGCTTTAATAAAATTTTGCCAACACCTAAAAGCTAATGCAGTTGAGTCAGCCAACCTTAGAGCCTCATAGTTTGTGTTATACTTGTTGAGTACAAGTTGTGTACTCACTCTTGCCTCTTCTCTACTTTTTCCTCTTGGCTACGCTACTGTTGCTCAGTTCCTGACGACACGAGGGAGTTCGCTCAGCGCTACCAGGACTTCAAGGACTTCTAGGCGTTCGTCTCCCAGTCGACGTCCCTGTGGCGCCCTGCTCAGCTTCGGAGAGCTTTTATCGTATTTGTACTTCGCTTCCGTTGTATCAGACATTTTGTCATTAATGTAATAAATAACATTCGTATTTCGATTTATTATATCTTATTCGTGATATGTACTGTGATATACTGTTCATTCTGTTGTATATACGTGTGACTTGATCCTGGCACGTATATGATTGCTCGGTTTATGTCCTTTTATAAACCGGGTGTTACAGAGTGGTATCAAAGCCGTATCGACTGTAGGACGAAACCTAGATAGAACTGGTCGAGGTTTAGGACTTTTTCTCTCCAATCCTTGTCTGCTGAAACTATTTTACTATTATACCCCTTGACTTCTATGACTTTTACCCGTCTTAGCTTGATTTCTCTCTCTGAAGATTAGTTTTCGTAGATTTTGGCCCGAATCAGTCATCTGACCACCATGAGTACTAGCTAGGTGACCCTTTTATAATAATACGATAGCACGTTCTGTGACGCGTTGTGTTAGTCGAGTCGTATGCTAAACTCGGCTAAATCGTGAAAATTGTCTGCTTGTTATTATGCTACCTGTTTGATTTGGATTTTTGAATGATTGCATAGCTTAGTAGTTTAAATTTGTTTAGAGAAAATTACTCATGCTAAAGTTAACTAATTAATAAAATGAGTTAGATCGTTGGGGGTAAAATAGTCCACTCTATCCTATCTACTTTATCATGGCTGAGTCTTTTTCCGCAAATAGTTATCATGTCTATCTGAACTTATTCCTGCAATATCCTTACTCGTGAAATCTTTTGTCCAAAAATCAGATGGTGAACACCAGGCGTGGTTCTGACCAGCAGGAGCAGAACAACCAGGGTCAGAACACCCAGGGGACCGGGATCCCAATGCCGCCGCCTTTGACTCCGGAGCAGTACTTCCAGCTCCAGATGCAGATGATGGCTACCCTGAACAACACTGTTCAGGCTCTTCAGCAGGCTCACACTCAGCCTCCGCCTCCTCCACCGCCGCAGCCTCGCGACAGGCGTGCTGAGTTCCTGAGGGGTCACCTGCCGACGTTTTCTCACACGTCCGACCCCCTTCAGGCTGAAAACTGGCTCCGTGCAGTGGAGCGTCAGCTGGACATCGCCCAGTGCGATGATCGGGAGAGAGTTCTGTACGCAGCAGGACAGCTGCGAGGGGCAGCTTTGGACTGGTGGGAGTCCCACCCAGTTCAGGACCGCGAGGCTCTCACTTGGCTCCAGTTCAGGGAGCGTTTCCGCAGCCACAACGTCCCCGCGGGCCTTATGAAGATGAAGCAGAAGGAGTTTCTTGCACTGAAGCAGGTAATCTTAAATATAATCATTCAGCGGTTTCTTTTGAGCTAATGCCCCTTGTTCTATCCTTATGAATCTTGAGTTAAACTTTCGATATCTATCTGTCCTTGTCACTTCAGGGGACTATGTCGGTCACGGAGTATCGTGATTGCTTTCTGCAGCTTGCTCGCTACGCCCCTGCCGATGTTGCGGATGACCGCAAGAAGCAGGAGCACTTCATGGAGGGCCTTGAGGACTACCTCCAGTACGCGCTGCTCAACCTCCGCTTCGACGACTTCAACCATCTGGTTGACAGTGCGCTCAACACTGAGCGCAAGCACTTGGAGATGGAGGACAAGAAGAGGAAGATTGTCCCCGTTGCTTCCGGCAGCAACACTCGTCCTCGCCTCCAGCAGCCTCAGCAGTACTAGCAGCCTCAGTACCGGCCTCCTCAGTAGTACCAGCAGAGGCCACCGCAGCAGTACCCGCCTCGACAGCAGCAGCAGGCGGGGCAGGGCCAGAGGCTACCGGCGCCTCCGGCTCGTGCTCCACCAGCTCCGCCAGCACCGCAGGCTCCACGTCCGGCAGCTCCTACCGGACAGCAGGCTCAGGGACCCCCTCGCACCTGCTTTCACTGCGGCCAGCCGGGGCACTACGCCAACGCTTGCCCCCGGAAGGCGCAGGCGGGACAGCAGGGGCGCCCAGCTCAGCCCAGGGCACCACTTCAGGGCATAGTGAACCACGTGACGGCCGAGTCAGCGGCCGAGGCTCCCAACATGGTTATTGGTACGTTCATGGTTAATTCATATCCAGCTACAGTGCTTTTCGATACTGGTGCTACGTATTCATACTAGCACATTAAAGAGGTGCCTGTTAGTATCTTCTCCGGGAGGACAGTTGAGGTCTCACACTTATTGCCCGAGAGTCAGTGTTTCTTTGAGGGGAGTGGAGTTCTGTACTGATCTGATGGTGCTAGACACCAAGGGCATTGATGTCATTCTGGGAATGGAGACTCTGGCCAAGTGGGGAGTCCGTATAGATTATGCTCAGAGGACAGTCTTGCTATCAGCTTCCAATGGCCAAGAGGTTGTTATCAGTGCAGTGGAGCCTTCTGGATTTCTTCATCAGATGGAGGCTAGACCCACGGACGGTATTCGCATGGTGTCTGAATTCCCGGATGTCTTTCCGGATGATCTGCCAGGTATGCCGCCTGAACGCGCCATTGAGTTTTGTATTGATCTCTTGCCTGGCACAGCTCCTATTGCAAAGCGGCCCTACCGTATGGCACCTATAAAGCATGAAGAAGTCAAGAAAACTATTGATGAGTTGCTAGCCAAGGGCTATATCCGTTGCAGCTTCTCTCCTTGGGCTTTTCCATTGTTGCTGGTAGATAAGAAGGATGGCTCGAAGAGGATGTGTGTTGATTATCGGGAGCTGAATGCAGTTACTATCAAGAACAAGCATCCACTGCCCCGTATTGAGGATCTCTTCGATCTACTTCGAGGTGCTCGTATATTCTCGAAGATCGATCTTCGTTTGGGTTATTTTCAGCTGAGGATCCGTCCTGGGGATATTCCGAAGACGGCATTCACCTGCAAGTACGGGCTATTTGAGTATATGGTCATGTCCTTCGGCTTCACTAATGCCCCGTCTTTCTTCATGCATCTGATGAACATGGTCTTCATGGATTATCTGGATGTCTTTGTGGTGATTTTCATTGATGATATTCTGATCTTTTCCAAGACAAAAGAAGAGCATGAGGAGCATCTGAGACTCGTATTGCAGAGATTGAGAGAGCATCAGCTGTATGCCAAGTTCAGCAAGTGTGAGTTCTGGATTGACGAGGTTCCATTCCTCGGTCATGTTATCTCTCAGGGAGGCATTGCTGTTGATCCGAGCAAGGTGAAGGATGTGCTAGAGTGGGAGACACCGCAGACTGTAAAGGAAGTCAGGTCATTCTTGGGCTCAGCTGGATATTATCGGAGGTTCATTGAGAATTTCTCCAAGATCGCAAAGCCTTTGACTTCTTTGCTAGAGAAGAATGTGGCTTTCGTATGGACTGATGAGCGTCAGATGGCCTTCGATGAGCTGAAGAAACGATTGACTACGGCGCCAGTCCTGACTCTGCCAGACCAGACGAAGAGGTTCATGGTATATTGTGATGCTTCGAAGGATGGTCTTGGGTGTGTTCTGATGCAGGAGGGCAGAGTGATAGCTTATGCTTCACGGCAGTTACGTCGGCATGAGCTGAACTATCCTACTCATGATCTTGAGTTAGCCGCAGTTGTGCATGCTCTGAAGATTTGGAGGCATTACTTGTATGGGCAGCGGTGTGATATCTACACTGATCACAAGAGCCTCAAGTACATTTTCACGCAGAATGAGCTGAATATGCGGCAGAGAAGATGGCTAGAGTTGGTCAAGGATTATGACCTGGAGATTCACTATCATCCGGGCAAGGCCAATGTTGTAGCAGATCCTCTGAGCAGAAGAAGTTGTGTCAACATGGCCGTGGCTTTCCAGATGCCTCCAGAATTATGTGAGGAGTTCGAGCAGTTGAGTCTGGGCTTCTTGCATCATGTTTCGAGTGCAGTGTTTGAGGCAGTACCGACTCTAGAGTCAGAGATCAGGCAGCATCAGAAAGATGATGAGAAGCTGCAGGAGATCCGTGAGTTGCTCAAGAAGGGCAAGGCCCCACATTTCAGAGAGGATGATCAGGGTACCTTGTGGTACAAGAACCGAATCTGTGTGCCAGATGTGAAGGATCTCCGGAAGTTGATTCTGAGTGAGGCCCATGATACAGCTTATTCTATTCATCCGGGCAGCACGAAGATGTATTATGATCTGAAGGAACGTTTCTGGTGGTATGGGATGAAGCGTTCAGTGGCAGAGTACGTGGCTATTTGTTACACCTGTCAGCGTGTCAAGGCTGAGCATCAGAGGCCAGCAAGTCTGTTACAGACTTTGAAGATTCCAGAGTGCAAATGGGAGGAAATTACTATGGACTTCATTGTTGGATTGCCTCGTACTCAGAAAGGGTACAACTCCATTTGGGTAGTAGTGGATCGTTTGACGAAGGTTGCTCACTTCATTCCAGTGAACACTACTTACTCCGGTGCTAGACTTGCAGAGTTGTACATCTCTCGGATTGTTTGCTTGCATGGTGTGCCCAAGAAGATCATATCTGACAGAGGGTCTCAGTTCACTTCTCGGTTCTGGGAGCAGCTCCATGATTCGTTGGATACGAAGCTACGTTTCAGTACGGCTTATCACCCTCAGACAGAGAGAACCAACCAAGTGTTGGAGGATATGCTGAGAGCTTGTGCTATTCAGTATGGTACTAGTTGGGATAAGTGCCTGTCATATGCTGAGTTCTCATATAACAACAACTATCAGGCCAGTCTGAAGAAGTCCCCCTTCGAGGCATTGTATGGCAGAAAGTACAGGACTCCTCTCTATTGGGATCAGATTGGTGAGAAGCAGCTCTTTGGCCCTGAGATCATAGATGATGCAGAGCAGATGGTTTAGGCTGTGCGAGAAAATCTGAGGATTGCACAGAGCAGACAGAAGAGCTATGCAGATGGCAAATGGAGAGACCTGACTTTCAGTGTTGGTGATTATGTATACCTGAAGGTGTCTCCGATGAGAAGAATCCGCAGATTCAATGTCAAGGGGAAGTTAGCACCTCGGTATGTGGGGCCATTCAAGGTGCTAGAGCGGAAAGGCGAAGTTGCTTATCGCCTGGAGTTACCTCTCAGCCTCTCAGGAGTTCACGATGTCTTCCATATATCTCAGCTGAAGAGGTGTCTGCGAGTACCCGAGGAGCAGGCACCACTGGATGGAGTGGATGTGCAGGAAGATCTGACTTATACTGAGCATCCGGTGAAGATTCTGGAGACATCAGAGAGGGTTGCTCGAAACAAGCGCATCAAGATGTGCAGAGTTCAGTGGAGTCACCACAGTGAAGCTGAGGCTACATGGGAGCGAGAAGATGAGCTAAAGAAGACATATCCAGATCTCTTTGCTAGCCAGCCCAGCTAAATCTCGGGGACTAGATTTCTTTAAGGGGGTAGGGTCTGTAACACCCTAATTTAAATTCCAGCATTTTATTAATAAATTTAATTGGCCTTATTTAATTTTCTAAGGTTTATTGTGTTAGACTTGCATTTAATCTAAAATTTTGTTCCTTAAGTGATTAAAATTTTGTCTAAGGTTAAAACTTTGTTGTTGCATTCATGCTGGTGCATATTTTGTTTATTTTGGTTGAGTGCTAGGGAGTTTGAATTCAAATTTGTTTAAATTCAAAATAGTTTGTGTGAGTTTGCAAAAGAAAAAGAAATAGAAATGGAAAGAGGACCCAAACCCAAAACAGCCCAGCCCATCCTTTTCCCGCGGCCCAGTCGGCCCTTTCCTTCTCCCGCATGGGCCCAGCACGCTGGCCCAGCCGGTTCCCCCGCACGGCCCGCGCGGCCCAGCTCTCACCCTGCACTCGCCCGGGCCCACCTGCCAGCGCCCGTGGCCTACTCGGCCCGCTCCGCGCGACGCCCCGCCCGCCCCGCGCGCTACACCCGCTGCCACGCCGGGCCCGCACGTCAGCGCCCCCGCCTCACCCCGCTGACCTCCCGGCCCCACTGGCAGGTTCGTCTCCAACGCGCAGCGCTCGCGCAACGTCCGCGCGGCATCCCCTGCCGTGATCCCCGGGATCCCCTTCCGTAACACCCGAGCCGAAATCCCTGGGCTCCGGCTTTATTTGACCCCCGTGACCCCTTCCTGCGCCCTCATCCGCAGCCGTCTCCCTAACCCTAGCCCGCTGCCCTGCGCCGCCGTGCCGAGCCACGGCGCCGTCGCTGCTCCGCCACATCACCCCACCCCAGCACACAGGAGCCGCGCAGAAGCCCCACGTCGACTCCAGGAACGCCTCCGAGCTCGCATTTGCCGACCCCAGCCCCTGCGCGCGTAGGATTTCTCGCCAAGACCCGCCGCAGGTGAGCGAATCTTCGAGCAATTACTCGCCGCCGGTTATGCTCTGGTCGCGTTGACCCTTCCACCGCCGCCGCAGGAGCGTCCTGCGCTGACCCAAGGAGTCCAGGAGCCCAGCGCGCCCCTGCTTCGACCCTTTTCCCGAGCTCCGCCACATCCCGCCGCCGGGCTTCGCCGACGACCTCCCCTGCGCCATGCTCCCTACCGTTTCGAGCCCCGGTGAGTACCCGCAACTCCTCCCGGTCCTTTTGGCGTTAGATTTCGTGATCCGTAGCCCCTGGCGCCCTTAGAACCCCGCTCGCCGGCGAAGTCCGCCGCGCAGAGCCGCCGCTGGCGCCACACGTGCCGCCGCTAACCTCACCGAGACCCGCAAAGGTCCCAGGTGGACTACGCGTGTTGCGTAGTCCGTCCTAGACCCAAATCTCGATCGATTTGGGCCCGGAAACACTGAAACGCCGAAGTCCGGCGAGTTCCCAGAGCTGCGCCGCCGCGGGAAGTCGCCTCCGGCTGTTTGCGCCGCCGCCCCGCGTGCGAGACACGCCCTGGCCGCCCGATCCCAGACGGATGGTCGAGATTAGATCGGCGTACCGTTTCACCCTGAACCGTTAGATTAAGATCCGACGGATCAGATCCGTGCATACCGGTTCGGCCTGGAGTTTTTTCTAAAGAGCCCCTCAAGTTTTCCATATTCAACCCGCCATCCTAGCCAGTGAAAAAGTAATTACGGTTTGGCCCTGTTTTATTCACTTAAGCCCCTGAGCTTTCCCAAATTAGTACCCGCCGTCCAGCACTTGTTCTTTTACGAGTTAGATCCTGGAGTTAATGGTTAATTACGTTTAGGCCCTCGGTTTTAGCAGAAAAGTCCCTGGAACCCTGCTTTCCCTACAAATAAGCCCATGAACCTTGTTTTTAGCTTAGATTACGCGTTTTAGCTCCGTTTTAAGCGTTCTTTATGTCCGCGCAATCGTTGTAATGTGTAGAATAGTTTTAGACTAGTTAATGTGCTGTTTTTATGTATTGATGTATTGTTTCTTAGTTTTTGTTAGTGTTTTCTTGTATGCTTATTGTTGTGTATTGTTTTGCCCATGTGTTCGTGAGTAGACACTGAGTTACCGGAGGAGCCCCAGTACCAGTACTCGGAGCAGCCATCTTCCGAGCACTTTGAGCAGCAGCAGGAGCAGTACGAGGAAGGCAAGTGTAACATGAACAACCTATCATTTTTAAATACATTTTCATACTGCATTTTAATATTGTATGCCCATAAGGATTTCCTAGCCACTTTCTATCCTTTATATATATCCTATGGGTTGCATTTTGTTTAGTTGTGCTAGGTTGCTGCGCTATAACACATTTTGGTCCTTTTTAATTAAATTGATTAATGGTTTACTTGAACTTAATTCTGAGAGTGGCCCTCTGTGTGGATGAGTGGCTCACGTCTCGTTAAAAGATGGTTTTTGTAGAAACATGGTTTAGGGGCCAGCACGGTGCTTATTGCTTGGTTGGCCACTCTCCATAAGGACCGGTTTATAGAGCGACAACCTGGGACAACAGCGCTACCACAAGGCTAGAATGGGATAGACTTGGCTTATTAATTAGGTCTTTTTGGTTTGGAGTAACTTACCTACGGGGCAAGAGTAGTAAGCTTCAATGGTCCCTGCTCCTCCGGCTGGTCTGTGCTTGGTTTGCGTACCTGTGCTTGTACCCCCGTGAGGTGGGCCCCATCGTTGCAGACCTAACTCTCGCGGTTACGCCTTACCAACGAGATTCTTTGTAACGGCCTCGTAGTGAGTCGCTAGCCATCTCACCTAAGCAAGTGTGATGAACCTCTAGCGTAGCTCACGACTTGTGGGTAAAGATGTGCAATCTCTGCAGAGTGTAAAACTGGTATACTAGCCGTGCTCACGGTTATGAGCGGCCCAGATCCTCCTTTTGATTAGTGGGGTTGTCTCCTTCCGACGAGGGAGGTGCCTCTCGGGGTTACCTTGGTGGGTTGGTTTTGGTTTGGTTCTCAGTAGTAACATGTTTAATTCTGATTAATTACTATGTAACTGGGTTAATGGTAATTCATCAACTCGTAGTAAATAGTTTTAATAAAATTTTGCCAACACCTAAAAGCTAATGCAGTTGAGTCAACCAACCTTAGAGCCTCATAGTTTGTGTTATACTTGTTGAGTACAAGTTGTGTACTCACTCTTGCCTCTTCTCTACTTTTTCCTCTTGGCTACGCTACTGCTGCTCAGTTCCTGCCGACACGAGGGAGTTCGCTCAGCGCTACCAGGACTTCGAGGACTTCTAGGCGTTCGTCTCCCAGTCGACGTCTCTGTGGCGCCCTGCTCAGCTTCGGAGAGCTTTTATCGTATTTGTACTTCGCTTCCGCTGTATCAGACATTTTGTCATTAATGTAATAAATAACATTCGTATTTCGATTTATTATATCTTATTCGTGATATGTGCTGTGGTATACTATTCATTCTGTTGTATATACGTGTGATTTGATCCTGGCACGTATATGATTGCTCGGTTTATGTCCTTTTATAAACCGGGTGTTACACGGAGTTAGCCTGCACCTCGAGGGTAGGTCTGCTACCCTCGAGCGAGGTGGAGATGTGGAGCTCTTTCGAGGGTCTCGGCGGGGAGGCCTCGAGCGAAGCGGAGATCGCTCCGCGGATTCGAGGGGGATCTGGATGGGTCGTACCGCGGAGCTTGGGCCGTGGGCCAAGTGCGAATTCGGCCTCTTGAAGGCTTGGAGAGGATCTGGCCGTTGTGGGCCCGATTGTCCAATCACATTTGCGTTTTTTAGGGCGGTTTAGTTCCTTAATTAGGGTGCCCCTAATTATGGTACCCGATTATTATTATTATTATTATTATTATTATTATTATTATTATTATTATTATGTATAAATTTGTTAACTTTAAAATTTAAATTATTTGACTCCTTAAGAAACTAGAGTTGCATTTTTTTTTGATGGAGGGAGTACACGCATGTACACTCATCCCTATAAATACATGCACGAAACTCTATCTCTATGAACATCTTCGAGATTAAACTAGCAGATTCTTCGAGGTTAAATACTAGAATAATTTAGAAAAATGCGAGCATCTATGTCGAGTCGACAACTCAAATCTAGATAGACGGATTTCACCACAAACTTGTTAAATAAAATACGTGTTATAAATCTACCCATTTGATAGTGTATATGCTATTGATTGTTTAATATGGATAATATGGCGACCTTTTGATGATAATTTTTAAAGCAAACTCTTGTTTGAAATAAGCAACAGCTGGTTGAACTGACGGACCACATCCTCTATTATTTTCGAGCTCAGTCAACTGGTGACGTGCGAACAAAGACGTCAGAGGGGCTGGAGTGTACCAATAGATTTCCCAGCGGCCCACATGTATCCCCTGCCGCCTCTTATTATACGGAGGAGCGAGTACATCGGACGCGCCAGCAGGAGCAGAGGATCCCCTCCCCCTCCCCCGCCCCCTCCCCTCCTCTCTTCCAGCAGTCTTGCCCGTTCCGATCTCCCGACTCGTCCCATGTATTCCCGGTTGCCCTAAGAAAAGAGGAAAAGGATCCACATCTCCCCCACCGCTGCTTCCGGGAAATTTCATCTCCGAGGGATCGCGGCGGAGTGCGCGTCCCACGTACACACGCATCGCCTATAAAGAGCTTGTTCGTCCGGCCACAACACTCCGCCCCCCGCCCCGCCATGATACTCTGCCTCTGTGGGGGTTCTCACGGTACGGGAACCATGTGTTCATTTGCCTTTCGTTGTCTGCTTCTCTGTCTCTGCTTCTTTTCCGTTCAATTCTGGTACGGTACATCACCGGATCACGCGCCCCGGCCGTATGAGAGGGGATGCTTTTGGTTTGTGTCCTGCTTTTTTTTTTCTTGGGGAGGATTACTTACAATGATGCTTGGGAGGGGCTGCCTGTTTGGACGGTTTGATTTGAGCAGGCGTCTTGGGATAATCCATCCTTCTTAGTATATAAGCCGCTGATTTTTTCCCTCCCCCTTCTTTTTTGTTAAATCAGATTCGCAATACAATGGTTTTTGACTGGTTAATGTAAGCCACCTTTCGCAGCAGCATTCAACTCTGCGCTTTTGTCACAATCCAAAGATTAAATATGAGAATTGACATTTATCAAATTACAATTACTAATTATCTTCTACATATCCACAATACAGTAATTTTTAGGGACGAAATATACTTTAATTAAGATGCTACTGTATTATTGGTAATAACATAACAATTGTAACAGAACGTCTGCATAGTTAAAGGAATTCAGAGGACAGAGCATGATCTGATGATATATATATGAACTACGAAAAACATATATATAAATATATATATATATTCTAATAAAGAAAAGAATGCAACCTTAATTTTGTGTTCCCTGTGAGACCTTACAGTACTGCTGTAACAAGAACATTCTTTCCACCTAAACTGTCAATATAGAAAAGGAACTCCACATATATAGAAGCTTGGAATGTGGGCACTAGGCATGTTCAGAAAGGTATGAGCCAAAAATTTGGACAGCCAATTTGAGTCCATTCTGCCTCAAATGGTTTTGAACACATCTAGTGAGTGGGAACCGCTTCGACTCTTGTATATAAAAACTCTACCCGGGGGTGTGAAACGGGCCTCACCATTTTTTCATTAAGAGGCAGTCTAACCGGTTTAACCGGGTAGAGAAACCCTCCTAATCTTGGCACATGCCCGCGAGGGTCAAGTCTTGCGACGAGCACAACGAGAGAGTTTTTTTATCCTAATAGCCTGCAATTCGCTTCAGAAGAGAATCGAATTTAGGACCTACTGGGGCGCGACGCTACCGGGCCCGGCAAGCCAACTGGCCATCCGACCTTTCGCTCTACTCTTGTATATGTCGTGAACTTTTGTCCAAAGCTAGTCCCCGAATGAGATCATTAACGCAAGGCCGGTCATAGATCGAAATCAAATGAGAAATGATTCACCTGTATAAGTTAACATAAATTATTGGTACAAAAGTCACGCTCTCTAATTCACTAAAGTCGTCCGTTCATTCATATGTGTCCAAGTGATTCAAATAAAATATTACTTATGGTAATGTATGATTTCACAATTGCAGCCTTAGCTTGCAGGTATTGTTGTTGATCTGAATTCTTGTTATCAAGTGGAGGATTATTTGTGTTTTCCAATTTGCAATAGTCATGATGACTTTGATGCTTCCGCGTACAGGCAACCTAAAAAAAAAAGTCTCTTCTGAATCCTTCAAACTGAGTACCGGGTAGCTGTCCAACTCTCTATTGATAATGAATAGTACTCGTCATAACTTGTTTGGTGAGAGCCAGAGGCTCTAGCTGCCAGCTGGTGAAGTTCACTAGATAATTAACGTTTTCTTTTATTTGTATCTATTTTTCCATATTGGGTTAGGTCATGCCAAGGACGTATATTGACATTTGGCCGCTTGGCACTAGGTCATGAACTACCGAATGATTCGAGGCAAGAACCAGCTCTGGGAACAAAACGACGGGCCGTAATAGCAATGACTTTCACGTAAGAATATCGATTTCGTCGTTGTCGACTGGGCAGAACTTGGCCGGCAGGGAAGAATGCGTCTTTTCCTTTGCTCTTCTGTTTGGCTCAAGGCGCGTGTAAACAATTGTAACACACGGTTCATAAAAAAACATAAACCGAGCAATTATATACGTGCCAGGATCAAGTCACACGTATATACAATAGAATGAACAGTATATCACAGCACATATCACGAAAAAGACATAAATAAGCGAATACGAATGTTATTTATTACATTAATGACAAAAATGTCTAATACAGCGGAAGCGAAGTACAAATACGATAAAAACTCTCCGAAGCTGAGCAGGGCGCCACAGGGACGTCGACTGGGAGACGAACGCCTAGAAGTCCTCGTATTCCTGGAAGATCTGAGTGAACTCCCTCGCCTCGGTAGGAACTGAGCAGCAGTAGGGTATCCCGAGAGGAAAAAGTAGAGAAGAGGCAAGAGTGAGTACACAACTCGTACTCAACAAGTATAACACAAACTATGAGGCTTTAAGGTTAGCTGACTCAACTCCATTAGCTTTTAAGTCTTGGCAAATTTTATTAAAACTATTTACTATAAGTTGGTGGATTACCATTAACCTAGTTACATAGTAATTAATCAAAATTAATTATGAAGCTACTGAAAACCATACTAAACCAAGCCACCCGGGGAACCTGCCTCGCCAAAGGAAGATAACCCCACTAATCAAAAGAAGGATCTGGGTCGCTCATGACCGTGAGCACGGCTAGTATATCAGTTTTACACTCTGCAGAGGTTGCTCAACTTTACCCACAAGTCGTGAGCTAAACTAGAAGTTCATCACACTTCCTTAGGTGAGATGACTAGCAAACTCACTACGAGGCCGTTACAAAAGATCACGTTGGTAAGGGGTAACCGCTAAGGATTCAGGCTCCGCAACGATGGGCCCACCTCGAGGGGGTACAAGATAACAAAGACCAAGCCTCGCAGCGTAGGGACCATTGAAGCTCACCACCCCTCCTGCCCCGTCGGTAAGTTACTCCCGAACCAAAATGACCTAATTAGTAAGCCAAGACCATCACATTCTAGTCTTATAGTTGCGCTGTTGTCCCAGGTTGTCGCTCTATGAACCGGTCCTTATGGAGAGTGGCCAACCAAGCACTAAGCACCGTGCTGGGCCCCTAAACCATGTTTCTAGAAAAACCATTTATTAACGAGACGTGAGCCACTCAAGACAACACAGAGGGCCACTCTCAGAATTAAGTTGCATAAACCATTAATCAATTTAATTAAAAAGGACCAAGTGTGTTTTAGCGAAGCAACCTAGCACAACTAACCAAAATGCAACCCAAAGGTATATATAAAGGATATAAAGTGGCTAGGACAGTACTTATAGGCATACAGTATTAAAATGCAGTATGAAATTGTATTTAAAGGTGATAAGTTGTTCATGTTATACTTGCCTTCCTCGTACTGCTCCTGCTGCTGCTCAAAGTGGTCAGAAGGCGGCTGCTCCGGGTACTGGTACTGGGGCTCCTCAACTGGATCAGCGTCTACTCACGAACACATGGCCAAAACAAGGCACAACAATAAGCATACAAGCAAACACTAACAAAAACTAAGAAATAGTACATCAATACATAGAAACAGCACACTAAACTAGTCTAAAACTATTCTACGCGTTACAACGATCGCGTGGACATAAAGAACGCCTAAAACGGAGCTAAAACGCAAAATCTAGGCCAAAAACAAATTTTAGGGGCTTAAACGTTAAAAACAGGCCTAAACTGTAAATAGTTTTGAAAGCGCCTGGACTGCGGGTTGATTAGCAAAGAGTCCAGGGACTCTTTAACAAAAAGACCAAGGCGAAGCAGTACGCACGGATTAGGGCCGTCAGATCGAGATCAAATGGCTCTGGATGAAGGGCATGACGATCTAATCTGGAGCGTGGGTTTTAGATCGGGCGGTCTGGATCCGTTTCGGCGCGTGAGGTGGCGGCGCGCGACGCCGTCGACAAATTCCGCGGCGGCGCGAGAAGGGGCTCGCCGGAGTTCGCCAAATCCGGCACTCCGGGGGTCAATGCGGTCGGGATCTGGGTCTGGGGTGGACATTGCGATATGCATAACCCACCCAGGTCCTTGGCGCGGCTCTGCAGGACTGGAGGCGGCGCGCGCAATGGCGGGGCGGACCGGCGCGGTGGAGCTCACCGACGTGCGAGTGCTCGGGCTGGGCGGGGCTTAGATCCGGGTGAAAAGGATCCTGGTGCGAGCGCGGAGCTAAGGCAAACCCTAGCAGGGCTTAAGCGGTACTGCAGGGGGGCTTGCCGTGGCGAGGCGGCAGTGCGGGCAGCGGCGGAGCGCTGGCGTGCGGCGTTCCGGCCTCGGGCGCGGGCTACGGGCCTAGCCAACTAGCGTAACAGGTTCAGGGGGATTAGCTGATGCTCACCGAAGGCTCGGATCGAAGGGAGGACCGGCGCAGAGGCAACGACAGCGTAGACCGGCGGCGGAGCTCGACGTGGTGGTCGCGGGCAGGTCAACGCGGGTGATCTCCGGGCTCCTGGTCCCCTTGGTTCGGCGCGTGGTGACCCTGCGAAGGGGCCATGGTGGTTAGAGTGGTCCCAGGCGCCCCGGCGGCGTGGAATCGCCATGGCGGTTCCGAGCTCACCTAAGCTACCCGCCTTGCGATTCCCGGCGTCGTGGAGGGTCGGGGTCGAGGTTGGAGCTTCGGTGGCGCTCCTGGGATCATGGCGAGGCTGCGGCGCGGCCTGGCTGGGACTCCGGTGCGGCGGAGTGGCTTGGTCGCAGCGGCGCAGGTGCTCTGCGTGGCGGAGCGGCGCAGGTGTGCGAGCTAGGGTTAGGATGGCGGCTAGGTCGTGGGGATAGAGTGCAGGGGGTGTCGCGGGGGTGTTTAAAGGGGCGCCGGGGTTCTAGGCGTGCGTGTCCTGTGAAAGTCGCGGCGAGATCCCCGGCGGGGATCGTGGCGGGGCGTTGCGCGCGCGAGGAGGAAGGAAGGTATGACTAGCGGGCCCGGCGTGTTAGTGGCGGGGCGAGCGCGAGGCGCAACGGGGCGACGCGGCCTAGCGCAGCGGGGTGGGCCTCTGCGTGAGTGGGAGCGAGGGCGCGCTTGGGCCACGGGGAAAAGGTGAGGGGGCAGTGGGCCGAGCGGGGGAGAAGGGAGAGAACTGGGCCGAGCGTGCGCTAAGGGAGCGGCCTGGGTTGGGCACGCGGGGGAAACGGGCTGGGCGCGAAGGCTGGGCCGCGGGGTGCAGCTGGGCCAAGAAAAAGGAAAGGCCGGGCTGGGTCACTGGGTCATGGGCTGAGTGGAGTTTTGCTATGGGTTTTCCTCTTTTATTTCTATTTCCTTTGCTCTTCTAAATCAAACACCACTTGAATTCAAATCCTAATTTGAATTCAACCCTAGCACTCAAACAAATAAAACAGATGCTCCAGCATGAATGCACAAATATTTGAACCCTATGATAAATTTTAACTACTTATGGAACAAAAATTAGATTAAATGCAATACTAACACAAAAATCCTAGGAAAATTAAATAAAACCAATTAAATTTATTATAAAATACTGAAATTTAAATTAGAGTGTTACAATAATGCTGTCTAGACAATGCGCGTTCCTCGTCTAGACAAGGTACTAATGCTGAAAAACTCAGGAAAAGGTGCAATGTCTGCTCAGACTTGAAGGCGACCTGGCGGCAAGCCCAATGCAGGTGTGGGTCGGGCTAGCTGTGTTCGGCTGATAGAAAAGTCAGGTGATTTCGGCTAATTCAATAGTATTCTGTTTGAGAGAAATAAACTAGAATAAGTTGAAAATAGACAAGCCCAACTGCTGGTTTGGTTCCACACTTGCAGCGGAAGGTGCAAATTCTCATCGGAGACCGGCCAAGCTAGCAGTGGTCCAGTAGTCCATGGACGCCTCGGCGCGCACCGTGTGTATCTTTACATCATTCCTCCGGCGCATGGTTGCTACTTTTTTTCGCTGATCTTGCGTTGGGAACTTCAGGGTCACCACCACCGTCACCGTCACGCCATGAGTTCACATGGAAATCGATCGGGCGACGTGACAGGACTGCAAGGGCGACGGCTTGCCCGCAGGAGTTGGCAACCGGCCCTCCTCCTGTTTTAAGTTTGAAGGGGATCAAGTTTCGGAGTTAAGTTAGACTAGAAGATAAGGCCGAGGTCAAACAACCCTTTTATTCGTTTCAATCAATCTTTCTAGAGTGGAGTACCTATGGATTGATGTGTATATTTAGTGGCGTGATTGGTTGCGTAGCCTGACTAGATGCAAGATGCTGGTGATTGGATGCCAGGATCAACCTTTGGGCCAGGCGAGCGGAGAGATCCAGCATTTCTGCGTGGCCTGGCTCGTGCAGGCGCAAGGAGCAGGTAGGCGTAGCTAAAATTTACGTGCTGTAGCTAGTTATTCATGCAACCAATCATAAGCTCCCTGCACCCTGGCTGGAATGTGCTAGCAACCAAACATACTCGTCTTGCACGCGATCGTGACCTAGTTCGCTAGTAAGAGCCAAGCATAATTGGGAAGGGAACCCATAGCCCCTAGGTGAACCGCAAAAAGTTAAGTATGAGAGATGCAGGAGCCTAATTAATGACAAAACTAATAAGAAGGGAGAAGATGATTAAGGCGAAAAAAATGAACCAATGTTGAGCCATGTCTCTTAAAAATAAAACAACGCAAGTGAGTGAGTGGCTAAAACGGTATACATTTGGAGTATTTTTTGGAAGGAGAAACGAAGGCAGAGCGTGTGTGAGGATCCCTCTCCCATTGCTGCTCGACCCGAATCCGAATCCGAATCGTGTTCGGTTTCGGCGTCTACGCCCGAGTCGACAGACGCCAAATTTCGCTCAAGCCGATTGCTAACGGGTGGGTGGGGGTGGGGTCCGTTAGGCTGGCGGGGTCAAGTCAAACTTTTATTGCTGATGATGACGCGTGATGGTAGGCTGGATTTGAACAATGACAGGGAGCGTTGCTCTTCCGCTCTGGGGCCAGGTTCGGTGGACCCTGGACGCAGAGCCTGTCGACCATTCTCCTCCATTCGGTTTACAGCGTGTTTTAAGTTATTCTCTCTCGCAGAACACAGTTAAATTAGCTGCACTAGACATTATCATCCATCGGGCCCACCGGAGCATAGCGGAGAGCTAGTCCTCTCCGCTTGGCGAAATCAGCAATTGTATAACAAAACAAAATGGGAAACGAGAGACGAAAGGCTCCAGGCTGGAAAAACGAAACAAAACAAAACGCTGGAGTATGTTTCGACGATGCTACTCCTTTGTTCTTTCACGAGGAGAGGACCGACGCAACAGGCTGCTTTGCTGCAATGCTGCTCCCACCAGATTTGATCCACCTTCAGGAATAAATAGACTCCACGGCTGCACCTCTCCCCAACCACCGAGCTCAGGGGATCGCTCCTCTAGAGCCGTGTCCAGGCTGCGTTCCTCCTTGCCTTCCTCCTACCCCCGGCCGGAGACGGAGATCCCGACCCTCTGCCCCGCGCCGACGGCTATCCTGTACGGTGACTGAATCGGAACCAGATCTATCTGCTGCTTTTATTCTCTTTCTTCGTTCACACCTCCGATTGCCCTGAATCTCTTATGCATACGGTGATTTCGTTGATCTCCGCATGCCCCACTAACCCCAAGTGCAAATCGCAGCTGGCCACTGCAGAGAACGATTCACATTCATCCCCCTGGATGAATATGAATGGGGGCCGAATCAAGGGTCGGGGGCGAGAGGTGCACCTGACCCCATCGGTGTGTTGTGTCTTTGCCAATGAGCACCTATGCTTTCCTTGAGACAAATGCTCTTAGGCACTCTTTGCATCTTTTACCACTGCAGCAGCGAAATTGTTAATTTGATCCGCGTTCATCTGTGAATCACTAGTATCTAGGGCTTGCAAATTACCGCTAGTACCCGCCAGATGATGATCTGTATATATGGCAGTGTTCGGCAAATGTTCCTTTCTTTTTTTAGAGAACAAACATTGCTCTCTGGCTAACAAGCTGAATAAGAATTCTAAACAAATTTGCATGCCAGAGCATCACACATGGTGCTCACCCAGACAAACTTTTGTGTTTCAGATCTTGCTTAAGAGCCAAGGATCATCGGCAATCTGACCTGCCTGTTACAGCCCTTGGGTGTATCAATTTTACCTAGCTCCGTCACAACCACCACCAATATCTCCTCTGACTAGCCGCTGGTATGAGTTCACAGCAGCTGAAGCATGTGGATGAAGCCCTTCTCGATCGTCCTGGCAAGCAGCCAGCGCCGAAGGACACCAAAGACCATGGTATCTCATTGCTCACGATAATTGGCTTCATGTTCCTGACTTTCAACTCGGGCATGGCCGTATACCGGTCAAATGGGGACTTGGGAGCCATATCTTTTGTGGGCTTCTCATATGTGGACCTTGTCTCGCTCTTCTACTGCTTACGTTGGTACGAGAGTACACCTCCAGAGTCGCCACGCCGTGGACACCTCAAGATGGCAGTTTGGCTTCTCACCACAATGCTCACTGCCGCCTTCTCATACAAGGTGGCCGCAATCATGCCATTCCCGGTGCAGGTGCTTGTGTGGAGCATGGCTGGTGCTACAGTTCTTGGTGGGTTCTACGCTTTCTTCCTGCACCGGGAGGGAACAAAAGAATGATGAGGTATAACTCTTGTTTACTTCAGTTGTCTAGTAAAAGGGAATTAGTCTTGCATCTTTATTTCATACTATAATCTTCCAAATTCTTACATTGAACCTGATAAAACATGCTCCGTATGGTATAATCGCTATATGAGAACTGAGCGTTATTGTAATCTCTGTCCCAGTGAAAGTGGAGGATTGATCAATTACCAATGTCATGGATGGCCAATGGGCTTCATGGACTTCGTAGGATTGTCAAGTTTGATCAGAGCCAAGTCGTGGCTTATGCCAGACAGACTTGGGTAGGAATTGCTGTTGTTTTCTGATCTTTCAGACAGGGGGCTCCAATCCATGAAAAAAATTAACAAAAGGACATACAGTAAAGTTGCCAGCTAGCATTTCACTATTTCAGACTTTCAGTATGGGGAGTGCCAAAATTTCAAAAAGTGAAAAACGAAAAAGAGAGACGAGGGCTTCAAGTCATGTCATAATATTACGTCCTATTGGTAGTACCCGTGCCAAACTGGCTGTGAGCTAGGTGTTTTAAAAGGAAGCTCGAGCTACCTTACCGATTTCCAATTGACTGCGGAAGGCAGCCAGTGAGGAAACCTTATGACATGAACTTTGCGAAAAATAAAATTAATGTGAAAAGGAAATAAGAATGAAAATAAATAAATGAATAAATAATCGATAGTTCTGCCATGCCAACTCAAATGTTGAGAAGGACAACTGCCTGGCTGAAGAAAATTCAACTGGGCTGATGCTGAAGTCTCAATAAAGTTTTCCATAGTCAGGCTTAGTTCTGAACCCGGAGTCGAGCCCAATTAATCTGTGAAAACGACAGATATTGGTTTTCAGCGACCTGTGGCACAGTTTTGAAAATAACATAATGTTTGTGCCAGGCCCTGATTGGAACATTGTAACTTTACAACATTTTTTTTAAATTCCTCTGCGCATCTATGATGCGTGGGTCACGGTCATAGTCACTTGCATTACTGAATTTTCTTTTGCAGTAGCTCCACTTGCATTTCACCATTGCCACCGGTGGTCTAATTTGCATGCTTCTGATCAACAGGGCTAGTTCTAACTCCTAGTTCATCTGTACAGGATGATGATGGCTTGTCCCCTTTTGTCTTCACTGGTCATTGATCTTCCTGTCTTCTGTTCTGGGGTACACACGAACGGTTAGTATATACCAAAATTATGTGCTGATCCCTCGTGTTTTTTTCCCCCTTCGGGATGTACTTCAGATAGCAGAAGCTGCACCTAGCTATACACTGCAGGTCCATGGAGGGCCTTTTGTCAAATACATTTGCGCTGTTTGCTGCTAGTGCGTTTTCTTTTTCTTTATCCCTTTCCCTGTGTATTGTTATTACTTAGTTATGAGGAAAGTACGGAGTGCTACTGTACCCTTTGTTGACTTTCCATGCATGTATTGTCAGCCAATGTTTATGTCATTGAATAAACTAGGCCGGTTGACGCGCGATGCGCGTCTATTTGAAAGATATTAACTTGAAAAGAATGATGAAACATAAATTTATATTTTGTTGTACTCAATCCAATATTAAATTTAGATATTTTATGCTATCATAATGGTCATCTAAGCACAGTATAACTTTTTTTTTAGAAATCCGTTGATTTTTAGGTGTGAGTAAAAATAGCTGACAGAGTAACGTATAAAATTAGTGATGAAAGAATAATTGATCCTATTTTTTGAATTTATGTATGGGAAACAAATTATAAAAAGTATTAGAGCTATCGTAGATGAACGTGGTGTACTAAGTTATTATTTTCATATATATAGGAAAAGTTAAATTTATTTTATATTTTGCATACGAAATCATCATTGATGTTTTTTTCAAATGATAAAGACACCTAATAGTACCGTGAGTCCATTAAGTGGGGCACATTAAATGTGCATGGGTCGCAAATGGTGTGGCTCCCACTTTGTAGTATACAAACAGTAGAGCTACTACATGTGAACGCAGTATACAAAATCATATTATTTTTTATATAAAAAAATTAAATATATTTTATACGCGGGCCCCACTTGAATAGTATGCGGGCCCCACTTAAACAGTACGCGTGGGCCCCACTTAAACAGTACCCGGGTCCACGCAGGCCCCACTTAAACAGTACACGGGGGCCATGAACAGTACCAGGCCCCACATGAACAGTACGTGGGGCCAGAGCGAACGGGAGCGCTCCAAATCTTGGAGCGTTAGTATAGTACTCAATGTCTGAGTTTTTCATGTTTTGGTAGATTTCTTTTGTTGGCTGTTGCCAATCGTTGGACTGGGTAGCCTAGCCGGCCAGCCTTGTAAAATGCCTTTCTATACATTACTGCATTTTCCTGGGTTGATGCAACCTCACTTTGTTTCTATCCATGGCTGAAGTCAAGCTTGTTTCTTTTTTAGTTGTTGAGGCCTGAGAAGAAAGTTCATGGGAAAGCTAAACCCTGAGCATGAATCACAAATGCCTTCGTTTCCCAGCCTTGACGTTAGGGCGATGTCAACAGGTGCAAATCTTTGCCTGCTTCAAAATCTCTGAAGTATGGAAATGATTTCAGTTCTGTTTACAATTAGATCTCCTCCATATGGCGTGTGCCTACATGCACGTTATGGCAAACCAAGATGGCAATTTCCTGTCACTGGAAGAGGGATCCACGACCTCTCCGGTTTTTTGTTAAGGAAAACATTTCCAGTTTTAGGGTGTATATATATATAGAGCTACGATGCAACTTCCTCGGGGAAAAAATCTGCAGAGAAAAGGCTTTGTTTCGTTAGTAGATGGCACACACCTGCGTTGATCTCCACAAAATTTCTTCATTGAAGTGTTGATTGTGTCGTTACGATGACGTTTCCTGATGTATCTCTTTGTTTTGACATGGGCAGAGTGCCACTGACGAGGAACAGTTGGGTATGGACGCCGCGGTCCGTCATCCTCCTGCCTCTTCATCAAGGTGGCTACGCTCACCTGACTGGGGAGGTTGCAGGACCAAAACTCTGCAGTTGGCAAATGAGATAGCGACGTTGCGGAACTACGCTGTAGACTACGCATATGGATTATCTTTCTTCCATGACGTCTTCTCTTTCGCGAGTCTCCCTAGTATAACGTCGTCTGCTTGTGGTTCATACATCCAATGGTACGACAAAACTTCGCGTCAGAACATGAGCGATAATTTGACTTGAGTTCCTGAGATTGATGCTCAAGAATAAACGAACAGTAGGCTTCATTCTTTTTTTTTCAACAAGGGAATTTTATTGATTTCAAGCAACGTCACATCAAGATGATACATCGGACTTGAAAGTAATCCCGGCCTTTGCTTTATAAGCACACAGCCATAAAAAAACAAGCACTCTATTATCTATCAATCCATAGATTAGACAGCCACCCATGCGCCCCGGTAAAAAAGTTCGTGACCATTTGTGCCAAATGCTGAGATGCTACTGCAACTAAAACCTGCATAGTAGACTTCTGAAGGATAGTCCAAGTACGGAGCCACCGTGATAATGTGAAGATAACCTAAAAAAGAATGTTTGTTTGAGTCAACCACAGGGACCAACGTAGCCGCTGCCCAAGTAACACAAGGATTATTCATCAGTAAACCCCCCCCCCCCCACCCCCCGGTCAGCCACCGACCGAACATATGTCTCACATTGTGAGGCTTCGGAAGATCAAAAGCTGCATATATGACTGCCCATATCGAATGGCCTAAACCCGCATATATGACCGCCCATATCGAACGGCCGGCCTAAACGACACTCAAAGAATAGTTGTTGAATTGTCTCATCGTGATGATAGAAAGAACAAAGTTTACTTCCTTGCCGGTTTCTCTTAACTAAAATATCTTTAGTAAGGATTACTCCCCTGCGAAGAAACCAAAGGAAGATTTAGTGGAACTTTTTCGGGATTCGTCTGTTATATATTGTTTGGGACTTCACTACAGAGCAATGCCAGGTAATTAGATTTCACTGAGAAGACTCCATTCTGGTGTAAGTTCCTTCGGAATTCATCTTCGACCTGACTTAGTGCAATATTAGCAATATGTGGGAGTAAACTATTTCACATTACTAGGTTATTGCCAATTAAATTTCGGCGAAAGGTGATGTTTGGTGGGTGGGTATACCCAGAACTTCTGCCACAGTATCTTGCTTTCAACGAGCAATATTGTACATTCTAGGGTACTAGTCTCGTAGTGTTCTGTTCCCTAGCCACTTGTCTTCCCTGAACCATATTTGGGATCCACCGTTAATTTTTAATGTCCCAAAATGGAGAAAATCTCGTTTAACCTTCATAAGGCTTGCCCAAAATGGGAATCGTCACTTTTCCACTATGCATTCACCAACAGTTTTGTACCTAGATATTTATTCCGAAGAAGTAATTGCCAAGTGCCATCTGTGGTCAGTAAACGATATAACCATTTACTAAGCAAGGCTGTATTTTTAATATATAGATTATGAATACCTAGTTCCCCTTGTTCTTTGGGTTAGCACAGGATATCCCATTTAGTAAAATAGTATTTTTTTTCTCATGTGGTCATCAGACTGCTAAAAGAATGGAGACCTAAAGTAATCCAGCTTTTTGATGACACCTTTCGAAATCGTGAAGAAAGATATCATATATATATATAGGTAGACTATTAAGAACTGAATTAATCAGTGTCAGTCTTCCACCTGTTGATAGATTCTTATCTTTCCAGCTAGGCAGCTACTGAGTCGCTTTTCAAAGCGCTCCTCTACCTTTAGCCAATCAGCATCTGATAGTTTCCTATAGTGAATAGGGATACCCAGATATCGAGTGGATAGTCCCATTTGGTTGCTGTTAGCCTGTTACTGATTGCCGGATCGGAGAACCAAGCCGGCCGAGACCTTGCAGGTTTCAAACTGCAGAGGGTTGTTAACTTGTTATTGCATTTGCATGACATGGGTTGAATTCAATTTTAGCCGGCCCCTGATTTGCTCGAAAGATGAGTCAACAATTATTTCTCATTGTTACCTTGTAATAATCTATACTATAAAAGTTTAAACAATTAAAAATATTTCTCACCAAGATTAGGTCTACCATATCCCTCACAGATGTCCCAGACCAAAATATTTGACGAAAGGGGGTGGAGTCTCATTTTTTGATGGAAGAAAAATGTTTCCACCCAAAAAACTTGTTTTTTTTTACTAAAAATTTTAACATACCCACCTCACCTGGAAGGAACATATTTGACGCACACGAAAGGGGGCTTGATTTATTTTGTTTCCTTGTTATATGCACACGCACATGGAAGGAACATGTTTGATACAACATGCATGGCTATGACGGGGCTGGTTTGTTTTCTTTCCTCATTATGCACACGCGCTAATGAACGCATGCATGCCGCGGCCTCCAGTCCGTCTTGTTCCTCTGGCGTTTGATGCCCTGTTTTTTTTAGAGCATCTCGAACAGCTTATGTAAATCATCATGGATAGGTAAAAAAAAAAGCAGTAAAACTCGTTTCCAACAGATGCGCTAAAGTCGTGGCCTCGCTTCCTCCTTCTGCATCCTGGGAAAGCCGGTCGGCATCTTTGCCAATGCCCCGCCGCCAGGGCTAGCTCTAGGGGAGGGGCAGCCGGTGCGACCGCCGGGGGCCCACGACACTAGGGGGCCCAAGGTCATATAGGTAATTAGTATATAGAATTTTCTATGTAGCATAATAATCATTATAAACTAGCTTATGAGGTCATGAGTTAGGGATAGTAACGGATTATGGTTCTAGTGCTCACAATCCAACTTGATTCTTATAGTAGCAGAGTATATTTTTAGTTCAAAACTGAATAAGATAAGAGCCGGTTCTTTTAGAGTCTGGTCTTTAAATTATCTAGATTTATATTTGAGGTCCTTTACCACCTCTAACCATGACCTACAGCCGTAGGAAAGTCTTCCAGCTTGTAACCTAGCCATCGGCGGAGCGCAGACACGCTTTGAAGTTTTGTTTTTGTTTCCTGCCGCCACCGTGATCCTGGCATCCTGCTCACGCGCTCGGACTAGTTTAGGTTCTGGATGAGAAGAGGAGATGCTGACGCTGATCTGATTCGCTCCTTACTTAGCGTGCATGTGGTCACAGTAAACATTATATTTTTTATTTGAGGTAATCATAATGGTTATTGTTTTTAATTTTTTGTTGCACTATTGTTATGTTTTAGGAGTTATATATATTGCAACTGTAATTTTGATACTAAAAATTAATTCAACGCGCCTTATCTTCTTACCTCGCCCAAGGACCCTTAGAATTATAGAGCCGGCCCTGCTCGCCACTCGCCATCCTCCCTCACGCATGCCGTCCCCGCCCCCTCCCATGAGCCCTCCCCGACACTGCTCCCGCGCGACGTCCTCTCCCCTCCGTGCCGGCGAGGCCCGACACCGCCCCGCCTCGCTGCCGGTGCGGCTCGGCGCCGCCGTCCCTCCCTGCCAGCTTGGCTGAGCGACGCCGCCGCCCCTTCCCTGCCGGCCTGGCTCGGCCCCGCCACCCTCCCCTTTCGGCGCGGCTTGGCCCCGCCGCCCTCCCCTGCCGGCCTAGCTCGGCGCCGCCGCACCTCCCCTGCCGGCGCCGCTCGGCCTCGCCGCCCTCCCCTGCTGGCCTAGCTCGGCGCTGCCGCACCTCCCCTGCCGGCCTGGCTCGACGCCGCCGTGCCTCCCCTACTGGCGCGGCTCCGCCCCGCTGCCCTCCCCTGCCGGCACAGCTCAGGGCCGCCGCGCCGCCCCTCTCCAGCGAGGCTCGGCCTCGTCGCCCTCCCCTGCCGGCCTGGCTTCGTGCCGCCACTCCTCCCCTGCTGGGGTGCTGTTGCTGCTTGCGCGTGGCGGTGGCCTGCTCCGGCGAGCCAGAGGAGGAAGATTGGAGGAAGAAGATGATTTGAGTACAGAGATAGGCAAGATTTTGGCTATTCTGTTAGATTACTCAACCATTTAGTTAGCTATTTAGTTTTTATCTAGTCTTTTACCTAGTTATTTAGCTAATCTCTTGAGATGCTCTTAGAAAGGAAAAAGAGCGAGGGTTGCGACCGCTGCCTCCAATCCGTCTGTTCCTCCACTGCTTTCGGCACGGCCAGGGCCTCGCCTGTCTGCCCACCTGCTCGGCTGCTCGGCGCGCGCTCCATCCGCTCCAAGTTGGCGCGACCTGTCTGCCCGCCTGCTCGGCATGTGGGGTTTAGCTGCTTCGTCGCGGCCGCGGCCTCGCCTGCTTGGCGGCCTCCCTCCATCCCACGTTGCCGCGCGCTGCGGCGTTCCTAAATGTTCGCCTGCTCGGCATGTGGGGTTCGGCTACTTCATTGCGATCGTGGCCTTCGGCGCGCTCCCTCTGGCCACATGGGGTTTGTCTGCTTCATCGTGGCCGTGGCCGTGGCCTCGCCTGCTCGGCGTGCTCCCTCCTGCCCACATTGCCGTGCGCTGCCCCCAAGTTCCTGCCTGCCCGTCTGCTCGGCGGGTGGGGTTCGGCTGATTCTTTTGATCGGGTAAGCGGTGGGGACTGCGCCCTCTCTCTCTGACTCTCTCGATCCCAATGATCCTTCACCAGTTCCAACGATCCTTCATCTGTTCATACTATAGATTTGCAGGCACCGACACCCCCTGCACTTTTGATTGATCCTCGCCACCGACGCCCCTGTCCACCCAGAAGGGTGCCCTAGAGGTTCGAGACTTCGCTGGTCGGCGCCACCGGCGGCCGTCGCCATCCGGCAGGCCTGTTCGCCGAGAAAGGAGCTCTAGATAGAGGTGCAAGATTTGATTCTGTTGGCAAATGCCCCTGCACGTTTGCTTACTTTGCTGATTCTTTTTTTTATCGTGAATATTTTGATCGGTTGAAGCAATGGATGGCCATCGACCATTTGGAGATATCACAAATACCTTGAATCGTCGTAAGCGACAATCACATGTTATCCTGATAACCAAGCTGTAGAAAATGTTAATTTTGTTTTCGTGTGATCTTGTTATAACCATTTCATTTTAGTTTTGCACACAATTCATAAACCATAACATTTGGAAAACCAGTTGATTGCACGGAGCAAAGGGAAGTTAAGCGGCAAAGGGCTAGGGAGAAATATGCAATCATGCCAGCTGATAAAAAAGCCGAGTTGAATGCTAAGAGGTGAGAAACTTATCATTGGAAAAAGGCCGAGAGAGAAGCTGCTCAGAATAATACGGAGAACCTTGGTATAATTTTTATAACCCGACTCATCAGTTTGTGAGACTGCTAACTCAAAATGCCTTGACCATATGTAGGTGTTGCCCCTGTGGTTAATGAAACAAATACATCCAGTGGTGTTGTTAAAAAATATACCCATCAGTGTGTGAGTCTGCTAACTCAAAATGCAGACCATATGTAGGTGTTGCTCCTATGATTAATAAAACAAATACGTGCAATGATGTTGTTGAGCAGGCGACTTCTGAGTTAAACGAGAGATCTGCAGATGATTTTGATGATTCATGATTGCATCGCAATGATTCTTTCCAGAGAATTCCAACGGAAGATACAAGCACTCTACACAGAGCATATGATATTATTAACTATTTATAATAAAGCTAGGTTCTTACATGTTTTGAACCATAAGTTCTTCCGGAATTGTCTCTTCTCAAGCGGGCGGATGGCGAAAGATAGAGAAAGGTGGACCAAAAGGTATCCTAATATGACAGATGATCAGAAGGCTAAGAAAATACCAACAAGTGATCAACTAGGACTATCAATTATTCTGATGTTACGGCCAGTGTTGCAGCCAACGAAGGTTTTCACATTTCTAGAAGCATCATTATTTCTATTACAGCATATATGGTTTATTTCTTAATTTTTTATTTTTATAATATTTGAGTAGTAGGAGGGATAGAGTCCGGAACGAAGTTATTCGGGATAGGGTCGGGGTGGCACCAATTGAGGAGAAACTTATTCAGCATCGGCTGATATGGTTTGGACATGTCCAACGAAGGCCTCCTGAGGCGCCGGTGCGTAATGGGGTTCTTGAGCAGGTCGATAATGTAAAGAGGGGTAGAGGTAGACCTAAACTGACGTGGGATGAGTTGGTTAAGAGAGACCTTAAGGATTGGAATATCTCTAAAGAGATAGCTTTGGATAGGAGTGCTTGGAGACTAGCTATCAATGTGCCTGAACCTTGAACTTATTTCTTTCGGGTTTCATCTCTAGCCTACCCCAACTTGCTTGGGAAAAAAGGCTATGTTGTTGTTGTATAATATTTGAGTAGTATTTATGTGTAGAAAGAACATAGGGTACCTCTGTCACGCCATTATGTACTGCCACATCAGGAGTTGAGGATGAGATTACTCCGGAGGAGCTGAAAAGGGAGTATGATAGGAGAAGATATCTTGAAAGGGCAGATTTAGCAAAGTATGAGAAAATATTGAAAGCTAATGAATGCCGAAAGCAAACAAAAAAAAACATACCCAATCAAGATACTATGATCTATAATCCACTGTGAAAATAGTTGTCAAATATTTAGCCTACAATTTCAGGTGAACATATTGATACACCTGTGTTGCTGGGAGCTTACAATCTGCATTGATGCAACAATAGTCTGGTCGATTAACTAGGGTGCGCACTAGAAATATCGATCGAGAAGATCAGTTTGACTTAGGTTTATGGGAACCGGATGATCCGATGTATGGAGTTCAAGGTATATTTTTTCATGTTTCAAACTAGCTTATAGAAATGTTTTCTTACATGATAATATATTATAACTAATTAATATTGATATGATTTACTATTTAACAGAGAATGATTTAGTTCAAATGAACTCGGAAGATCCTGGAATGTAGAATATGGAAGACGATGAAGCACGTGTATTTCATGTTAAAGGTTTGTTTTCTTATATTATATTTGATTACTTACCTGAGTACTATTAATACTTTATCTATCGCTAATAATTGCTTTTTCATGCAGATTTCCATTATGAATATGCTGCAGATCCCGATATTGCTTCCAGATGCTTGGATCCATATGATGCAGTGTACAAGGATCTTTCGAAGAAACACCATGTTCTGAAAAAGGCCGAAAACACCATTTTTTATTTGGCTATATATATGGTATGTGGGCCGGCCCGACCCAACACAAATAGATAATCAGGCTAATTGGGCCGATCCTAATCGGACTGGGCCGTGCCGGGCCGGTCCACTAGCCAACTATACCCCTGCCAGGACCGGGTTAGCCGAGCAGGTCGACGCCTTGATCAGCCAGGGAAGGCGCGGGGAATGTGAGTAGAGAGAGAAACCTCGCCGGCGGAAATCGCCGCCGAGTCGCCCGAGCCTAGCAGGGCTTGGGATTTATATTTCCTGAACAGCTGTAGTCATGGAATTGACTAAGACTGGCCTCACCAGCGTACCCGCGTACCCGCGGCGCCGGCGCGCGACCCACCGCGCGACGTGTCCACCTCACCAGCACGCGTGTCCATCTCACCAGCACGTCGGTACGGTCCCGCAGCGTGATGGGTGTCCCATTGATTCGCGGGACGCTAGTGAGGTCAGTCTAACTGTGCCGGAATCAACTAATAATAATAAAACAGTCCAGTAATTAATACCTAGGAAAACAGTCACTAACCGCGGTGTGGCCGACGTGGCCCAATAAAGATCTGGCCCAAGCCCAGCAAGGCAGCAACTCGATCGATCCCCTTTCGTGCTCCTCGCCCTAGCGAGAGAATCGATCTACAATCCGGCCGCCCGCCCGCCCGCCGCCGCCTCCACCGAACCCCCTCAGATCCATGGCCGCCGCCAATGCTCCCGCCGGATCCGGCGGCGCCCTCCCCAATTGGGTGATGCTTGAGCGCTTCATCTTCCGTAGGGACGACCCCCAGTCTTTCCGCGAGGACAAGAGGACCTCCGCGACCGGCGTGACCTCCGTCGGCGCTCACTTCCGCGTCTCCTTCATCCTCGCCGAGCCCCCCACTCCCTCGCGCCTCTACCTCAGCTGGCCGGGAGGCCCCAAGCGGGAGAAGATGTGCCATCTCGCGGCGGCCCACCGCAACCTCGTCCTCCTCAGGCTGGACTCCTTCGTCGACCCCTCCAACCCGTCGCCGTTCGGCGAGATCGCGCACGACTACTTCATCTACTACGTCGCCGCCGATCCCCGCTCGCAGGCGCAATCCACGCCTGCTCTCAGACGGCTGCCAGGTTGCACCGTGCACAACGCGCATTACGGAAGGCCGATCCCGCGCCCGTTCGTGCCTTGGGGTGTTGGCCTGTTGTGCTGCGGCGAGGAGTTCGCCGTGGCGTATCTGGGCGTAGGCTGGCGTGACCCGGAGACCGAGACGCTGGAGGTGGAGCTGTGGGTGCTCCGTTCGACCATCATTGGTGACTCTACTGATGGTGATGAGAAGTGGGAGGTCATGTATCTGCCGATCCAGGGGCAGGATGTTGAACACTCCAATCTGCTCAACTTTACGACAAGCGAGGTGATTCCCTTCAAGAATGCACTCTGCTGGGTGGACTACGATAGAGGTGTATTGTACTGTGAGGACATCTTTGGAGGCAACCCCAAGGCCACCTTCACCGGTTTTCCTCCGGATGACTCCAGCTTCCATCCTTCAGGCCCTTCAGGCCGCCCCGCCTTGTACCGCAGCTTGTGCGTCACCGAAGGTGGTCGCACGTTGGCATTCCTTGATGTTTTCCGCCATGATCGTGCTGATCTAGGCCGGATGGTGCCTGACACTGGTTTCACCATCGTCTCCATGGCAGTGACGGAAACGCAGTCAGCCAATAGTTTTGTTGTTCAAGCAGATGACCTGTGGGCTACACACACCCCGGAGGATCTCCCACGTGAGGTTATGATGCTCCCTTTGCTTAGTATGGATGATATCAGTGTTGCACACTTTGTATTGTATGATTGGGTAGGCAGGTTTGGCAAGTTCTCGCTAGTTACCATTGACCTGAGCACCAAGCGACTTATTGGCTCGGTTGTTCCATACGCCAATGGGGAGGAAGATCTTTCTACTGACAACGCTGATTTGGTCAAGGCTAAACCAAGTTTCTTTATGCACTTCCTTCCAGCAGAATTCCCCAAGTTCCTGAATCTCCAAAGGTAATTACCACATTGCCTTCCACTCTAACCTGCACACAATAATTGTTACTACATGCAGTCTTTCCTTTCTGTTGTCCTTAGCTTTTGTCGATCTTATTCTTCAACCTTGGTGAATCAGCACATTCTGCTGATTCCTTGGAGTAATCTGGCCGAACTTGATCTTTCAATCTGAGGTGAAATTTTTGAATCCATTTAGTCAGACATGCAGGATAGCCAGGAAAACAGAACTCTCACTGCTAGCACTGCCCATGTGTTTTCTTCACTATTTTGATTCTGTCTGTCCAACTATCGAATGATGATTTAGTTCAGTTTTTAACAACATGGGACCGCTTGTACTAGTTGGATTCTGCCTGTCCAATTATTGAATGATTTAGCTCAGTTATTTCCAACAAAATGGAACCATCCGAACTAGTTGTAAAATTTATTATTTACTCAAGACGCTCAGAGCATCAGCATATTTTCATGACCTGCGTACATTATGTATCGTCTATTCATTGAACCTCCCTCCTTTGGCATTTAATAGTCTGTAGACTGCACTGCAATGAAGGTACTTGTGCGTCATCTTTGTATGTCGTCAACTCTTTTTTTTTTTTTATCCTTCACTGGATGTAACTGTATCATCAACTTGGCTTGCATGCTTTTTATGATTGTAAATGTGCAAGACAAATTACTGTTCTTGCTGGCCGTAGCTTTTCAGAGGGGCTGAGTGTAGAATCAGTTGACCTGGCCCCTGTTTTTGTCTCGACACTTTGTATTCTTGTGCCCTCCGTAGGTGTTCTACATGTATGAAAGTGCTTTGTGATGCTACAACATGCTCTGAATGTACGTAGAGTTGACTTCTGGCTTCTTTGAATCCTAATTCCTAACAGAGTGGCAGTTGAGACGTTTGATTTGACTCAGTCTGAAAACGACTTGTTCTATTCTCCACCGGAAATCATCGTCAACTCTGTATGCGAACGTGTTCTTAGATTCCAAATATGCCAAATACTTTGTGTCGGTTTCTCTCGAGACGACAAGTTCAAAGTACTTTCGTGGTGCTGTCACTTTACGTGCATAAAGCGCCAAGTCAGCGCCACAGGCAGCGGATAATGTGGGTTGACTTGCCCGTTCTTTCGACATCGATCGAGTGCGTGGCAGACTGGCAGTTGACTTGTTTTGGTTTCAAGACATCTCCGTTCAGTTTGTGCCTCTCCAGCAAGATGCGTCATCTGGCAAGGATGATAATGATGTACTAGATTGTAGAACTCTACACAGCTGCGTTGACAAAACAAAATGGAAGAACAATGGGCCGGAAGAACAGGAAACCACTGCTCAACCTTTTTTTGTCACTGCACTGCACACGGTTCGGTCGACCCTTTTTTGTTTTCAGGGAGAAGCGAAACACTTGGTTATTGAAGTTTCTTTTTCGCAAAAGGCTTTTGTAATTCGTAGGATGTTTCATGCTTCGTCTTGTTTGCTGACGACACAATGAAGAAATGCAGCCTGGGATGCCGAAATGTCTTGGTACCACAGCTATATGAGAGCAATGGGCCATTAATATTTTGAAGCCCCAAAGAGAGGAGACTGACTGACTTGTACATTTTGGAGCTCAAGTCAACCAGGACACTGAGTTTGGTTGCGTTGCATGCAATTTTCACGGTAATGGTACATGACTTTGAAGCGGTCGCGATGTTGTACGGAGTAGGCTTCTCATTGCAACTCTGCTTTGAGGCATTTGCCTTCGCTTGTTATTTTTTAATACTCCCTCCATTCCAAATTATATGTCATTTCAAGAATCTTGAAGAGTCAAACCATTTCAAAGTTTGACCAAAATTATAGAGAGAAACACAAAAATTTATGACATCAAATAGGTATACTATGAAAATAAAGCTAACAAAAAATCTAATAATACTTAATTGGTATCATAAATATTATTATCTTGTTATATAAATTTGGTCAAACTTGAAAAACTTTGACACTCCAAGATTCTTGGAATGACTTATAATTTGAAACGAATGGAGTATATAATATAATGGTCCATGCTTGACATAGCAGTGTAGCACAACAAATTCGCTTCCGAAAAGTAGCAGCTTGATACTTTGGGTTCTTGAGAATAGCTAGAGGAATCAAAACGAACAGTACCAGGATACGCAGCATATAATATAGCCAGCAGTTTGTACTAGCTCTTAGAGGTGCAAATGTTTGATATTTAGGTGCACCTCCAACCCTCTTTAGTTCAAATATTTGTACTACTCTTTCAAAATAGAATCTTATTTTAAAAAATAGTGCAAATATTTGAACTAAAAAGGGTTTGAGTTGCACCTAAGAGTCACCCATTTGCACCCCGCCCTCACTTGTTTTCCAAACGGTGCCTCCCTCATGGCTCTCGCTGCGTTCATCTCTTGCATCCATCATGCTAGCATAATCCGTTTGATTTTTTGAACTCCAAGTCTGACCCCTCATGTTATTTAAAAAATTTGTGCAAACATAGTCAAGTTTAAATCATTCTTGAAGAACTTTTATTTATAAAGCAAGCTAAAAAAAAGTGGTATTTTGTATAAATTTTTGAATAAGATGAGTGGTTATGCATGCTATGAGGCAGAGTAATAATCACTAGGAAATTTAGGTGTGTGCTCTCGAATAGAGATTTTGTTGGCTATGGCTCGTTGGAGGGGCTAATTAGCCTAACAAGACTCCTTCGCATTTACCACGGCAATTTCTTGCTCCCTGTCTTTCTCTCGAAAGCTCGAGTCAGCCCTAAATGTCTTGCTTAAACGTGAAGAAAGGTACTTTACCAGAGCCCCGTGAATCCAAGATGAATCATCTTCATACACGCTTCAAGTAGCGGTTGGCTAGGGTTTTTTTTTGAAACAATAGCGGTTGCCTTGGTAGCTGGTAAGAATCAACAATTAAGCAGTCTCCGGCTCATGCATCGGCACATTGAAATCGCTGTTGCTGAAATCAGCAAAGGAAGAGGTTCATCGCACGACCTTGTCCCATGGCACCACTTGTGTGAATAATCTCCTGCAGAATCTTCCACACAGTTTTGCTATTGTAGAGTTACTGTATGTCATCATCTCCTCATGACATTTTTCTGATGACTTGCTCAATTCAGTTTTCCCATAAGCAGAGTGGCACTGGGAGTGGGGGAGGCAGTTGGTCACTGACGCCACAGCCCGTGTCATCCTCTGCTTCGCTCATCAGCAAGGCAATGCAGGCGGTTGGTTTGGCAAACTTACTAGACAGAAGATGGAAGACTAGAGCTGATGGAACTTCGCAGTACAACCCGCGGATGACAAGTGTACAAAAAAACAAAAGGATGCAGGAAAAAGGTTTTTAGTACTCCCTCCATTTTGAATCATAGGCTGTTTTGATTATGTTAAAATATATATATTTCTTTTACTATACATCTAGATATATGCTATGTTTAAATACACAATAAATTTAGAAAATTTCAAACGACTTATAATTTGAAACAGAGAGAGTAGAAAGATACATTCTCTTGATACTTGACACATACAACTCAGCCACGCGACATGTCAGCAATATTTTTTTTTGAAGCGGGACATGCCAAAGAGTTGATGAAAACTTGGCCATCTAGGTTCCAAACATTCAAGAATAACCTATGTCGACGCAGCGTTATCTCTATTGCATATATTGGAAAAGCACATAGCAAGTGATTGCAAAAATGTCGCATCACTGGTCATAGTCACAAACAAAATTTAGAGAACCATAGCATATAAGAGTAGGTGGCAACTACTCCCTCCGTTTTAAATTGTAGGTCGTTTTTTTTCAACCCTAAGTTTGACCACTCGTCTTATTTAAAAATTTGTACAAAACATCACTTCTCTTGTTGTGGCTTGCTTTATTAATACAAGTTCTTGAAGAATGGTTTAAATTTGACTATATTTGCATAAATTTTTTGAATAAGACGAGTGGTCAAACTTGGTATAAAAAAAATTAAACGATCTATAATTTGGAACGGAGCGAGAACTAAATTACACTATTCTCTTTTCGCAGGAAAAAAAAGGCATGTGCACACAGACGTGGTCTGGCATGGTACAAATTTTTTACCGGCCCAATTAGAGACATGATCGGGTCCAGTGTTTACCGGGTCCGGCCCATATTTGGTGCTTCTTCCTCCTTTGTCATGATCGCCGGAACCCGATCGTAACGGTCGCGGCCCATCCCCGCCATAGAGGCTACTTGAGATGGCGTCCGAGCTGTCGATCTTGCCATCTATATCGAAGGGTAGGCTGTAGGCACAATTGTAATCTGTAACAAACTATACAGATGCACTACGGACGTGTTATGGATTTCATGTGATTTGCTTGATAATCGGTGCAGCAAATTGGTACCTGAGAGCGTTTAATTTTTTTAGAGAGATCGCGTTTAATTAAGCAGGCTAAACGACCGTTGAAACGAACTATGGTAAAACTGAGATGATTTTGGAACGTGAATTGTCAATATTTGCGCACCTAATTTGGGTTGGCTTTTGCACTTTGATAGCTACTAGCAAATATACTAGTGCGTTGCTACGGTCGAAGAAAAATACATACATTATCGCATTGTAATGCTAAATATGATTAAGCGAGATCGCCAGTCGCCTACATGAGATCAACAATTTTATACTTTTCCACTCTATGTACGGGCTAAGTTGTGACACGTGAGGTATTAATTTTGATATGCATATAGTATAAATTGCCATCTATGACCTTTATCACTGCCATCTATGACTTGTATCACTGCCTTCTATGACCTATATGACAGTGTGATTTTCTATAACCCCCAAACTTGTCTGATTATAGAGAAAATTCGATTCATGCCACCACAACTCCGTGAAATTGGGTTTCTATGATATCTAAATTCAAAATTCAAAGTTTTTCAAAAAATATTCAAAATTGTATCATATGATGCAAAAAAATGATAGTAATCTTGTGGTGAAAACCGTTTGCGAACACGACATCTGAGCGAAATATCGTGAAAAAACCAGTGTGAAAAAACCACCTTTTAGCTCACTCTCTCCCTCTCTCACCTGGCTGGTCACGCATGCAGTGTGTGGAGGGCCTTTGCATACGTCCCATCATCGTCGGTTCATTTCAAACCGGTGGTAATAGGTTGAATGGGCATCACAGCCGTGTCATAAACCAGTGGTGATAGTCAGTTATCACCGCCGGTTCGTAATACGATTTGACGGTGATGCCTATACGACTCAACAGATAATTCTTTTCCCTCATTCCTTCTCTCCCTCTCATTTCTTATAAACTCTCGCGCTCCTCTTTTCACTACCGCACCTCCCTCTCTTCCTCGCCGATGCCACCCAGCCCCCCCTCCTCCGCCGCCTCCCCTTCCCCTCTTTCCGCCGATGCCTCCCATGCCGCATCTCCTTTCTCGTCTCCCCTTTCTTCCTTAGTACCCCCCGCCCCTCCATCTCTCACCAGCAATGGCGTGGGGCCGTGGCGAGGGGCGGCATTAGCAGCAACGCGCTGGCGCGGCGCGATGCAAAGTGAGAGGTGGGTGCCAGCATCAGCGCTGCACGGAGCCATAGATGGGTGGCGGCATGAGCTCCACACACGGGAACTCTTGCTAGGCACAGGAGTTCGAGGTGGGAGCCCGTGGCATGGGGCAGCCGGCTGGTCGGTGATGGGAGCAGAGGCCCCGCAGGGGCGTCAGGCGCCGGCGCGGTGGGCAGAGGCGCATGGGGAGCAGCGATGTTGGGGAACAACACATATTTTTTTTCCTTTTTTTATTTTCTTCATGTGCAACACTACTGGTTTTTACTAATGAGTTAAATCCAGCACCCCTTTAAAATCGGAGGTTATTCAACCGGCGGTGGGGTGCTGGAGTAGTGGTACTGCAGGATCGGCTACGAGGTTATTAGCAATACATGCAACAGGCTCGTTTCCAAGCTATCAGCGGGATCATATGTACAACAAACCCCATAACTTTAACATATATACCCTCTCGCTAAGAGTGCCTAATAATTTGGTGTAATAGCAGTACTACAGAAATCAAATTTTAGGGGTGGCTAAAAATGTATTTTAAGTGACAGATGTGGTACTCGTCCCTAGTTTTCGCAGCTAAAATGCTATTTTAGGGGCCGGTCATAACTAACCTCTACAAATCCAAGTCTAGAAAATAAAAAAAATAAAAAATTGAAAACAGCAAAATAAAGAAGGAAAAAGTATATCAGCAACCACCACTAGCCTTGTAATGTCGAGCTATGATTTTTTTTGATTAAATATGCACACACTTGCATAAATCGGAGGTGATTCAACCGGCTGTGGGGTGCTGGAGTAGTGGTACTGCAGGATCGGCTACGAGCTTATTAGCAATACATGCAACAGACTCGTTTCCAAGCTATCAGCGGGACGGTATGTACAACAAACCCCATATCTTTAACATATATACTCTCTCGCTAAGAGTGCCTAATAATTTGGTGTAATCGAAGTACTACAGAAATCAAATTTTAGAGGTGGCTAAAAATGTATTTTTAGTGACAGATGTGGTACCCGCCCTTAGTTTTCGCAGCTAAAATGCTATTTTAGGGGTGGATCATAACTAACCTCTACAAATCCATGTCTAGAAAATAAAAATATAAATAAATTGAAAACAGCAAAATAAAGAAGAAAAAAGTATATCAGCAACCACCACTAGCCTTCTAATGTCGAGCTACAGTTTTTTTAATGAAATATGCACACACTTGCATCACTCGCTAAGAGTGCCTAATAATTTGGTGTAATCGCAGTAGTACAGGAATCAAATTTTAGGGTGGCTAAAAATATATTTTTAGTAACAGATGTGGTACCCGTCCCTAGTTTTTGCAGCTAAAATGCTATTTTAGAGGCAGGTCATAACTAACCTCTACAAATCCGTCTAGAAAATAAAAAAAATTGAAAACAGCAAAATAAAGAAGAAAAAAGTATATCAGCAACCACCACTAGCCTTCTAATGTCGAGCTACAATTTGTTTTATGAAATATGCACACACTTGCATAAATTGGAGGTGATCCAACCGGCGGTGGGGTGCTGGAGTAGTGGTACTGCAGGATCGGCTACGAGGTTATTAGCAATACATGCAACAGACTCTGTTTCCAAGCTATCAGCAGGATCATATGTACAACAAACCCCCATATCTTTAACATATATACTCTCTCGCTAAGAGTGCCTAATAATTTGGTGTAATCGAAGTACTACATAAATCAAATTTTAGTGGTGGCTAAAAATGTGTTTTTAGTGACAGATGTGGTACCCGCCCTTAGTTTTCGTAGCTAAAATGTTATTTTAGGCGCAGGTCATAACTAACCTCTACAAATCCATGTCTAGAAAATAAAAATATAAAAAATTGAAAACAGCAAAATAAAGAAGAAAAAAGTATATTAGCAATCACCACTAGCCTTCTAATGTCGAGCTACAATTTTTTTGATGAAATATGCACACACTTGCATCACTCGCTAAGAGTGCCTAATAATTTGGTGTAATCGCAGTACTACAGGAAACAAATTTTAGGGGTGACTAAAAATGTATTTTTAGTGACAGATGTGGTATCCATCCCTAGTTTTCGCAGCTAAAATGCTATTTTAGGGGCGGGTCATAACTAACCTCTACAAATCCATGTCTAGAAAATAAAAAATTGAAAACAGCAAAATAAAGAAGAAAAAAGTATATCAGCAACCACCACTAGCCTTCTAATGTCGAGCTACAATTTTTTTTATGAAATATGCACATGCTTGCATCACTTAGGATTCGAACTGCCAACCTCAAACCTTGCGCGTGGGTTCCTTATCACCACACCACACAATCACTTAGGACTCCATGGGTATACTATTCTTTTATATTAACTCTGAAATTGATTTGTAGGGGCGGGTAACACCATCTCTCGACCCTACAAATCCGTTTCTAGGAGCGGATGATGCCACCACCTGCCCCTAAAAATATTTTTCTATTTTATCCAAAAGTTCATTTAAATCTTTACATATAGCAAAACAAATCAAATACACTAGAGTTATTGTGACTATAGAAATATAAAAAATGTCAAATATATTTCAGTGTATATAAAGGTTAAGATCGTGTAAACCTCAAAGTATGAATTCAGTTATATGGGATACTATATAGTTATAGCTATTAGAGAACTTATAATATTTTTTGGACCATTAAATGATTTTAAATGAAAAAATAAACTACAAAGTTTCAGTTCTCATCATTCTCTACAATTTTGATATAAAGTTTGATTTTATCCGAGATAATATAAAAAAATTATGGATTTTTTGCGGGTAAAAATTAAATTATAGATTTTTTGGTACCATTTGTAGGGGCGAGCCATGCCATCAGCCGCCCCTAGAAACGCAACCATTTCTCTGGGCGGGTCAAGGAGTCATCCACCTCTAAAAATATTTTTTAGAGGCGGGTTAAAAGCTGTAATGACCCCACTCTATTTGTAGGAACGAGTTAATTTTTTGACCCGTCTCTAAAATAAGGTGTTGTTATGCTCGTTTGAGTTACACTGGTTATAAGAATGACTTATTTTAATGAACAAGAGTTTCGATATATATATATATATATATATATATATATATATATATATATATATATATATATATATATATATATATATATATATATATATATATATATATATATATATATATATGACCCGTCTATTTAGCACCCCGGTTGTTGAATATTATTCAACACTCCGGCGGAGCGCCCCCCTCCGACGAGAGGTATTTACGGTGGTTTGTTTAGATGGCAGTAAAATACAGTATTGAGTATACATTTAATGTATATTATGGTGGGTCTGTTCAAATTGGCGTGGGTTTGGCGCGGGACAATGTTATTTATTACAGTTTCACTTTTTTGCATGTTTTCTGAGCATTGGTTGACCAATTAATATAGCGCCATCAGTGTTTCATTACCTTTTGAATTTTAAATAGATGTGAATAGTGAGTATAAACTGGTCTGTGTGAAAGTAAAAATCGGTGATGTGTGTGCTTTTAATGCATACTTGGCTCTGGAGCCCTAGTTTGATGTGGGTGTGGTCTGTTTTAATGCAGTTTGACTATCTCGCACGTTAATAGAGTACTCATTGACAAGTAAAAAGGGCGCCATGCACGGATCGTTGCGCGGTGTTCCCGTGAGCAACTCTAGAGTTCTGAGAAATATGCAGATGGAGTATAAAGTGGAATATGTAGAAGTAAAAAGCTATGTTTGAGTTGTGTGGATCCGGGAAAAAGGAATTTTGGTGTATGCAAGTGTATATTCCGTGTTGATGCCTTGTACATATCTGGGTGGAGTATATAGGGCAGATCTATTTAGCTCGCTGTGAGCTATTCAGCACACGCGATGGTGCCTTCGCCCGAGCTCTAGCCAGTCTTCCCTACTGTAAAAGTCAAAGTTTTACATCGCACACCGTAAAAATCTTCTTCCAGTGATATTACGAACCCGTTTTAATGTCTGCTGATCTCCACTATCAGTTACTCGATTCTTCCATTAGAGTGAATTGTAGCCACAAGATTCCCACCACGACTCATGTGATTGGCAAGCATATGTTGACCGATTTTGATCGGAGCTCCAGCCGAGACCAACTTCTGAGGTAGTTGGATCAACGCACGACGCCGCTTTTGATCGAAGCTTCGATGAGCGCTAGTGTTGAAGTTTTTACCCTGTTTTCGGCATACATAGTAAAAATCAGAAAGCGTCATAATTGCGCATTCATTTTAATGCTCTTCAGTTCTACATTTGGAGGTCTACGGTCTGGCGTGTCTGCAGCTCCGACGTTGTTTTAGCCGGAACTCTAGTGAGCACTAGGACAGTAAAAGCCGCTCATTTTCATGTTGTGACCACAAGATGCTTGGACGTTGGAGTGCATGCATGTTTGAGAGAGAGAGAGAGAGAGAGAGAGAGAGAGAGAGAGAGAGAGAGAGAGAGAGAGAGAGAGAGAGAGAGATTGCATCCATGCAAAATTGAAACGTGATCGCAGGATATGCATTTGATCCCTAATTCTCAACGTTGACTAATGTTATTAATTATAGAATGAGAGAATTTAGAGGGAGTTAACACTTGCATGCATATTGGAGAGAGAGAGAGAGAGATTGCATCCATGCAAAATTTAAACGTGATTGCAGGATATGCATTTAATCCCTAATTGGCAACATTGACCAATGTTATTATTTATAGAATGAGAGAATTTAGAGGGAGTTAACACTTGCATGCATTGGAGAGAGAGAGAGAGAGAGAGAGAGAGAGAGAGAGAGAGAGAGAGAGAGAGAGAGAGAGAGAGAGAGAGAGAGAGAGAGAGAGTATGGGATATGCATGCACGGGAAGAATGCTCTTCCAGGTCCTCTACGTATTCTCTAACTGAAGGCAACAAACTAGGCTATGGTCAAGCCAGGAAAAAAGAGTGCAGAAATATTAAAATAAGTAGGATTTGTTTTATGTGCACGGCCAAAATGAGTATTACTTCTTGAGATTACTAGTAGTGAATACCTCTTAGAACTATTTTTGCAAATAACATGATTATTTTAATTGACAATAGGGCTATTTTATTTCAGATATGAAAAGTATATTCCAAATGTTAGGAGAATTTTTTGTCCTTCAAATATCATGTCTATATTTCAACTGACAAGATGGAGAATTTTCTTTTAATGCAGGAGTATTTTCAACTGACCAGAGGAGTATTCTTTTACCAAATGTTAGGAGTTATTTTATTTTGTCTAACGTTCATGTGTATTTTCAGTTGAGTACAGAAGTATTTTTCAAAGGACACAAGTGTTTTGCAAATGACTAAAGTATTTCGATCAACACAACTAACAGGAGTAATTTTCAATTGACAAAGGAAGAATTTTTCAATTGAATGATACTTTGATTTGACAACAAGAATATTTTTACTCCATGATTATTTTCCACCTGATAAAGTGGAGCATTTACAAAATGCTAGGAGTTTTTTTACGACGTGCGAGAAATTAATATCAACAGTTATGTTACTATAGAGGGCGTGAACTTGATTGATGCATTTGATTAAGACAATCACTCCACTTTGATTTCTGGTTATTTCAAATAATATTAATTTAGAAGTAATGTCCAACATCTAGACAAGTAATTTTCTAAGAGAAATTAAGCTCAAAATGGTACATGTGCATGGAATAGACAAAAATACGTTGACAAGTAATTACTTGGAGTAATTTTTCAAAATTCAAGAAGTAAAATTAATTTTGAGATCAAGTTACAAGGGTCCCTGGCACATGCTCAAACTTCCAAGTACTTGTACCATATACTCCAGGCACATTAACTTGATGGTAGTAATTTTAGTACTAGTAAACCATAAACCAAGTTACAAATTATACCCCATATATTCCAAGCACATGAACTGAAAAAATATACTCCAACCATGAACCAAGAATTAGTCATGTAGTCCTGCATAACATGGTTCATAGAAAAAGAAAGTATTGGATCTCAGATCCAGTTATTGATCTTTTACACATCATCAGACCATAAAAATAATAATTCTTGACTTGGGTGATGATGCAGGAATGGCATAACAAAAAGAATGGTCTAGCAGGGGAGAGCATCGTAATAAAACTGCAACCGTCACAGAATGGAAATTTACAAATTTCTTTAGGAAACGTGAGTAGGTCTTTCTACCTAAATGTAGAAATCATATTAACAAATTAAAAGAGTACATGATAGTACAAATTAACAAATTAAAAGAGTACATGATAGTACAAATTAACAAATTAACACCATCAAATACTCCAAAAGGCAACTGGGATTTGATCTCAGATCATGCCAAAAAATAGGAGCACCATGCATGCAAATTCGTAACCTTGCTATTCAATCTCGAATGCAACAAAATCAAATTGTGTTACTTCCTTTCCACTGATTACCAGAAGATCGCTTCTCTGTCCAGGCCTCAAAATGCAGAATGCGACTCCTGCTGGATGAGATGCCAATTATAATTCTATCCCGGTTGCCTTGGTCTACGACGGGGAACCCGTCAGCAACGCCACCAACCTAGGGTCCTCCATGGCGCTGCCGCGGCCTATTGCTACTGCATCCATTTGACCACGACTTGATTGATAGATATTTTTAGGGGATCGTGCTGATCATCTCTACCGGATCTGGGCTACGGCACTTGGAGAAGCCAGATGTGGATGGAGATGGCTGCAATATAGGTTTGAATAGTCGCAAACAGCAATAAGAACAATATCATCAATTTGCGAATGATCGGTTGAACTCGCCACTATGGGACGCATATATAGTTGCTGCTGTCCACCGAATCAGGCAAACTTGTGCTCGCCGAAGAGGGATGCACTGGGAAGGCAGCTGCCCATCGCCGATGAAGTGTAGGCTGTGGCAAGGGGGGTTGCTGGCATCACCAGTCCTGGAGCAGATTGGTTGCTCACCTTGAGTGATGGGGCAGAGAATCTGCATCTTGGCCGTAAAAATAGCGTGAGGGAAAAATAGAGGATTAAAAGAGAGAGAGAAGGGGTCTAACAGTTATATATCGGCTTGGGGAGTAAATTGTTTCCTTTATTTTACAGTAATTAGTTGAGAATTTTATGGACGTGGCATCATACAATAATTATGGGGACAACTATCCTATGGTTACGCTCCACTTATATAGCCTTGGATGGAATTAAAAGTGATTGCTGAGTTTTATGGGAGGCTTTTACTACTATATGGGCTTTCATTTTGGCTAGGGAGTAATTAGAGGCTACAGGTGACATTATGGTTGGTTGGGTTGGCTGTTTGGTGGGTTTTAATTTTTCCTCGCCGGAGTTGTGGATGGCGCCCGGTGAGTAGAATAGTATATATATATATATATATATATATATATATATATATATATATATATATATATATATATATATATATATATATATATACACACACACACACCTATTGTCTATTCAACACCGAGCCAGCGCCACCCAACTCCGACAAGTAAAAGCCACTCAAGTTTTTATTTCCTCCCACCAGCATGTGAAATATTAATGCGTGCAATAAATTGATCAAAATCAATGAAGATAATTTTACTGTCCAAATACTACCTTTTATGGTGGCATGCTGGGACTGGTTTCTGGATAAAACATACTCCATTAATTGCCATTGATTGCTATCGCCTTCTCCTCCCCAATCCCACCCCCGCTCCTACGCACTCGCCCATTCCGGCGGAACCGCTGCTGGAGTTTGACGCCCACCCACCACACTGCGAGACATCCCCTGCACGGCGCCCGCCCATAATCCCCGCTTCGCCGGCAGCAACTTCTCCCATGCCCTACCCCTTGAATGCCATCCCTGGTCCTGGTCCTGCCCTCTCCGCCCCTCACCACCGTAATCGATGCCAGGTGAGGATCTACGCCGGACCCCTACCCCTTCAGGCTGCTGCTCACGAAGGCTGCGATTCCAGGTGAGTACAATCGCTCACTTCCAGGTGAGATCCGACTCGGCATAAGGACGGCGGCGGCCTCTCTTCCAGCCACTGGTTGGAGTTCCTCTGCTCCCTCCTCCCTGCACACAAGGTTAGTTAAATCAAACCAAAACCAAAATTCCATTTCTTCCGTATCCTTAATCAAATGATAAAAATTTTCGGGGGTTGGATTTTCAGCTCAATCTCCACTGCATGTCCTCGGTTCCCAATCTCACATTAATTAATTTTCCCATGTTTTACATTATGAATTTACGATCTAACCATTTCGAGCCAATTAACCAATAGTTGTACTCGCAGCTTTCTTGTAGGATCTAGAGGGCAGAAGCGATGCATTTTTAAGGCAGAAAATAGACCCTTTTCCGTGGTGCAAGCCGTGGTCTAATCCACACGATTCTAGGCAATGCTAGTTGTGTATTGTCAAAGAAATGATTATTTTCTGTCATCCTCTCGTGATACAATGCATATATGAGATAAAAATATGGGTGTTTAGACAGTTTAACCTACAGGCAGATACCATTTATTTTGGTGTTTATTTTACCCTGCTATTTTGGCTCAGACTTGATCATATCACCTAATAGCTAGTTGACTATATAACTTACTCCCGACATGAACGAAACTTACCACAAATTTTAGACTGCGCTGCACCTATTATTCGAGCAGACTGAAGAACTGTCACAAGGAATGTCGCTGTTCATGAAGACTATTATACTGTCTTCTCACCATTTTTGCATTTGTATAAGATTATTCTTTTGAAATCCAATAATTATCCCTTCTGTAAATGGATGTTTACTCTGTGACTCTGTTTGTATATATGAACCCAATTTTTGACAAATTATTCCATGTTTTGTATCATTACTCCTTAGGACTTCAATTATTATTCCTTTGGTCTCCACTGCTTATTCCATGTGTATATGGTCAATTACTCCCTAACTGTGTTTATATGTAGGTATCACATATATGCAATAAAAAATATTGTATTTCAACAATTTCTTTCAACAACAATATCCGCATATCTATTTTTTATTTCTTTGATAAGAGTATCTAGTATTTCGAACCTGTTGCCGTTGATGCATATATTTACGGTTCAGAAAATGAAGCATGTCTCTTGCAAATCCGGCCCGCCATGGAAGAAAAGCAAGTGAGGATCTATGCAGCACGGATACGGATACGGGTATCGGTATCGGAAGGATACGGATACGCGGATACGGCAATTTTCTAAAAAATCCGATACGCGGATACGTTTTACTATTTTTTCAATAAATAAATAATGTCACATATTAAATAATTAATGCATACAGCCACAACCTATAAATAGCCGAACAGGACATCAAATACGCAAATCACAAGTGCAGACTAGTAAACTTCTAGTAGAGATCATCGTAAATCCATAACATAGCAGCCAATCTTCTCTTCCCCACCGCACATTGCCAGTTCATGTAGGACCAAGCAAAAAAAAGAATTTGTAAAAAAAGAGGAAAACAAAAAATATCAACGGAGGCTCGATCCTATACAGGATTCCATGTCCAAAAGTGTCCGGGACCCCATCCAGTCATCCACTCGTTCGTAGAGCATCGCCTCCGCCGCGCTCGTTCCCCATCCCTTCACCACTCGACTCGTTCTCCTTCCCTTCCCCACCCAGCTCACATCCTCGTATAGCCCCCACCGGCCCGTCCACCTCCCCCCTCTCCTGCAGCGAGGGGCAGGCATGAGCGCGGCGGAAGGGAGCAGCAGCAGGCGCACGGGCAGCCGGGGCTGCTGCGGCGCGCGAGCAGCGGGTGCGCGTGGCCGGTGTGGGCGCAGGCGTGGTCGCGGCGGACGGGAGCAGCGTCGGGCGCACGGGCGCAGCGGCGGCCAGCGCGCAGGGCAGGCGTGGTCGCGGCGCACGGTCGCAGGGGGGCGGGGATGGCCTACCCTCCTCCTCTCCGCTGCCTACCCTCCTCCTCTCTGCTCGGCGCGGCCTCCGCCGCCGCCGGATCTCCCCCTGCCCCGCTGCCTACCCTCCTCCTCCTCTCCGCTCAGCGTGGACGGCCATGGGAGGAGCGGAGCAGCACGCCGCCGCGGGCGGACCGAGCGGCGCGCGTGGCCGGCTCGTCGCCGTTGGATACATATCCGTTCGTGAGTTTCTAGCATCACTGTTTAGGGATACGCGGACACGCCGTGGATACGTATCCCGGCCGTATCCCAGGCGTATCCGTGTCGGATACGTATCCGACACGGGATACGCCCCTTCCCTGCCGTATCCGTGTTTCTGAGGTGAGGATGCACCACTGCTAGTTTGGTCATGGTGGAGCACAGAACAGAAGCCAGCTAGCTGGTGATGGATTCATGGTGGAGCTCTCGTGCAAGAGAGCTTATACGCCCTCCACTACCACTGTATTAGTGGGGCATCATCTTTCTAGGAAAAATTGGACAACTGCATTATGTTTGTGCGACCAGCTTGTACATCGCATAAATTTTATTGAATCAAATTACGTGTGATCACTGAGCAGCTAGTGATTTGTGAGATCTGTGACTACATATAATGGATTATTATTGTTGAGTCATCATGAAAATACTATTCTAATGTTTTGAAATTACTTCCTTGCAGTAGCTGAGCATATTACTTCTTTCTGTTTTGAAATTACTTCTTTGAAAAATAAAGATGTAAAAATCATTATAAATATGATGCAGTAAATATGAATTACTTTTTAAATTTGAAATTACTACTCCAAAGACTTACTTCTCAGAATAATTACTGATTTGTGAGATCTGTGACTACATATAATGGATTATTACAATTTGAGTCATCAGGAAAATATTGGTCTAATTTCCAAGACCTGTCACCAACGAACCACTAATTTTCACTTTCACATATTCCACTTTCTACTCCATCTGGATACGGACAAGGCAGCACCAGATAAGTACCTTCTTATGTGATAACACCTCAATTTCCATTTTCAATGGTCAAACGGAAATTTTTTGAATTACTAACCATTCAAAACTGCTTTAATACAATATTGGAGACCATCCGCGTCAATCAAGGGTGTTTAGGGTTTAGGGTTCAATCAAGGGTCGCGGTCCCCATTTAATCCATTCAATATATTCTGTACTGAGATTTTACTCACATGTAACCAAGGCACCGTAATTTTCTCTAATTTTGCTGAACTCGCCGGAGTCAGCCTTGCTCCGCAGTGGGTGTTGAATGTATACATATATACATATATACATATACATATATATATACATACATACATATACATATACATATACATATACATATACATATATATACATATATACACACATATATATACATATATATACATATATACATATATATATACATATACATATACATATATATACACATATACATATACATATATATACACATACATATATATATATATATATATATATATATATATATATACATATATACATACATATATAGATATATACATATATATACATACATATACATATATACATGCATATATACACACACATATATATATATATATATGTACACATATACATATACATATATATACACATACATATATATATATATATATATATATATATATATACATATATACATACATATATACATATATAGATATATACATATATATATATATATACATATACATATATACATGCATATATACACATACATATATATATATATATATATATATATATATATATATATATACATATATACATATATAGATATATACATATATATACATACATATACATATATACATGCATATATACATATATATATATATATACATATATATATATACACACACATATATATATATATACATATATATATACATATATATACATATACACACATATATATACACATATATACATATACACACATATATAGACACATATATACATATACACACATATATAGACACATATATACATATACACATATATATATACATATATATATATATATACATATATATATATATATATATATATATATATATATATATATATATATATGTATATATATATATATGTATATATATATATATATATAGCCTGGGTATGGAATAGTTATTCCATACCCGAGCCCCCTCCGACGCAGAGCGACCGCGCGCACCACACCACCTCGCGCTCGCTTCTCTAGCCCTCTTTTTTTCAGGCCCACCGACGGAGGCCAGTTTGACCGAGAACCATCTCTCCGGAGCGCCGAGAGAAACAACCACCAAATCCTAGCACGACACGCACGCCCACAACGTTTTACTCTCTGAGGGCTGCATGCAAGGCTGATGTCAGCCATATACAAGAAGCCACGAATCAGTTGCCAGGGAAGGAAACAAAATACGTTGCCGCAAGCAAGCATGCGAATGAAAAATTGATTCTTCTTTTCGAAAAAAGTTAATTATTCTTTATTACATACATGGTCTGTTGCATGTGGAACAAGAACAACAATCAAGATCTTCTGTCACCAAATTCACAAGCACAAACAAATAAGGTTATATCGTAATGTTTCTTCAACACATGATGATTAACTTTTATGGTCAAGTATCCAACATTGTACTTGAAATTTCAGATTTCACGGCAACACCTTGATTACATTGCTTTACAGGTACAAAGTTTCCAATAGGTAGTTCTGCAATCAGTACATTTGTACATAAATTTTTGTAGTTGCATCTGAGGTCATGTAGAACTTCAATTAAGATTGTTCCTGTAGCTGCAAGTGGAGGATTCATCCAGACGACCAGACCTGCAGAACCATCCAAGCAAAATTATTGCTACTCATCCTTAAGACTGAAAAAGGTCAAAGACTCAAATTGTTATCCAAACACAGGATAGAGAGAGAAAAGAAATATAGAAAAATGGCGTGAGTGCAACCATTAAAAAAATGCTAGCTTCTACAATGACACATGCACCGAACACCATCTTCTTTGCTAATGTGCAAACTGAAGATAACTAATTTGTTTTTATAAAAATGAGATGATTTAGCTTAGATAGTAACTCTCCATGGTAGCCAAGTTAACTATTAGCCAGCATCTAGAAATGCAGGATGATGACATAGTTTAGATCAAATCTCATATTTTATAGGCAAGAGATGCAGGAGAATAAGGCACCAAATTTTAAGTGTGAAGAGTCAAAAAAATGCACAGAATAAGGAATATGCTCCTGCTGCTGTTAGTGCTTGATGTAGAATGAGGAAATGAACACCTTTTCTTCTAAAGCTTCAGGTTCAGAATCCCAAACAACTCTCTAGTCTCTACTGATTTCGCCAATCCAACATATTTCAAATGCATGTTTTACCACAAAGTCATCAATTTTTTAAGACATTACGCCATCAATTAATATAGCTAATCATGAATTATTCGTTGCACAGATCCAACACAAACCTAAGCCTAAAGGTCAATATACACAGTTTAAAAGAGATAATGAAATGATTTCAGGAAACTAACCAAAGGCTAGTTCATTTAGCAAATAATAGAATTGACAATCTGATCCACCCTTTACTGCAAAACTTAAAATGCTAATTTATAAAAAAATATTAATTCCATGAAAAGAGTAGTTTGCAGAACATATCTAACACAAGAGCCAAGACAAAATGAATGGGAACTGAAGACAGATTGATGACTATGGTGCCAAAATGAATTAGCAGGCAGGAACTTACAAGACTGTCTGAAAGTTTTGCTAGAAAGATGTCCTTGGGATCAGCACCTGTGTTGAGGTCAGAGCCAGTAGAGGTTGAGGGCTTCACAGCACACTGTCAATAACTCGAGTGTGTTCAATGGAGCATCTCAGAAAGAAATTCAGGAACGTGAACTCACATTTGAGCACTCATATATGAACAAAAGTATTTCCATCTCAGAACAAAATCATATTGTGTATCTGAACTCAAATCGGTACTCATACATAAACAAATAAAGTCGTCAATCCATTTTTTAAAAGGACATAAAGCTTAGTTATCTGAATAGGTATTCCCCCACCAACACCCTGTCAGGAAATCAAATAGTTGTAGTAAATTGCTTGGTTCTGGAGACAATCAACAGCAGAACAGAAAGGTATGCATGAAAATTCATGAAATATGAACTCATGAATTTACTATAACATTCAGGTTCTGATGTAATTGATATTTTAGCTTCATGCTACTTTGAACCCAAATCCGGATAAACCACTGACAGCTGTAGACTGTGGTGAGATCGACATAATTACAAATGCTAGTATATTACATGGGTAATTTACCACGGTGTAGCATCAATGAAGGTCTAGTAAATTACAAGAACTATATACTATGCATCCTGTTAATTAACTGTAAGAGCAATAAAGTATTCAAAGATTTATTTGGTACCTAAAATCTGTGCGACCTAGTGCATGAAGGTTATCTGTTCCACAAAGCCTTCATTCTACATCTGAAAAACCAGACTACTTCAAGGATCTACAAAGCCTGAGTGATTTTTTGGACAAATTTACCGTAAGAGAACTGTGATTTTTATGTAGCTAGAAAAACACAAGTATTAAATTATAATGCATTTGCAAGAGTGAAAGGACACTGAAGGCATAGTGATCTGAACAGACAAAATATTTTTCCATAGCACCTATAGGGGAATCATGAACCTCAAAGGTTTATGGCTGGATGCAGCTATTTGCGGCAGCTTACCGTACTACCGTAGGATCCTGCCTCCTCTTCGGGGATGGTGATTGACGGGGCCACCAGTACGAAATACGGCCACTGCAACTCAGCAATGACGCCCTAGGTGGATGGATGCCGCCAGCCGACACAGGGGAACAGATTCGAGGTCGCCGTTGAGACTGGAAGGTGGTCGCATCCGCGAGAGATTTGGACCTTTCCTGATGGCGATTGAAGGCAAGGACTCTCCGCTCCGATCTGCACCCAAAAAATTAAATTGGAAACGAATTAATCAAGATCAAATGAGTAGACACGGATTCTTCTCTCAATCATATCTGGAATTGTGCCAAGGCATACTGCTCCGTATGGTAGCCTCCACTCAATTTGGAGCCAGCTGCAAAACGGGATCTGGGGGTTTTCGAGGTGAACACATGAGCAGAATAGTAGCAGGACGAGGAGAGTGTAGCAGGGAGCTGCCAGACCTGCTGCCCTCCTGCAATACACTTGAGATCCAGCCATGGGTTTGGCTGATGAAGCACCGCCATACCGCCATGCGCGAGGGGAGACGGATCAGCACACGAGAACTAGCGGAGCTGTGGATGCCACAAGAACCACTTGTGGAGGGGACAACGATGGCCAAGGTGGAGCCATGGCGCCGCACCCAGAAAGAGCTCTGTGGGTCAGAGGAGAATCTCCTGAGGGCAACGGCGATGGGATGACGGTGTCGCGGAGCGGCGTGGGGAGGAGGGGAGCGGCGTCGGGAGGAGTGAACGCCATTGGAGGAGGAGAGCGGCTTCGAGAGGAGGGTGCGGCGTCAGGAACGAGAGGAGCAAGCACCGTCGGGAACAGAAACCGATCTGCTGGCGAGCGGCGACCTGTGTCTGGGTGGATGGGGTAGAACCGCCAAGAGGTGAGGCGCGATGCAGACAAAAACCGCGAAAGAAAGAACCGGCCACCCCGGGCATCGAGCGCGCGGGTCGGGATGGGCGCTGGCTGCCTCGGGTATGAAATAAACTATTTCATACTCAGCGTGTTAAATAGACCTACTATATATATATATAAATATATATATGTATATAGATACATATATATGTATATATATATGTATATATATATGTATATATGTATATGTATATGTATATATATATGTATATATATGTACATACATATATATATATATATCTATACATACATACATATATACATATACATATATATATACATATATATATACATATGTATATATATGTATATGTATATGTATATGTATATATATATGTATATGTATATATATAACACATTTGGCCACTATAGAGACGGTCTCTAGTCCCTATAATTTTAAGGGTTAATTGGGTCTGAGCCATTATAAATATCGGGTATTTGAACCGTGCCATTATAATTCGTCTTATATCGTGGGAGCCATTACAATTCTCGCAGAGTTTGAATCATGCCATTATGTACGCCTGACGCCTCTTTAGTCCCACGTGCAGGCGTATGGAGCCATTCCGAGCCATATGTATTTGTGTATGGACAGAGTTGCCCTCCGTCGAGTGGATAAGGTCACCGCCCCCTTCCTCTGTTCGCAGCCACCCCCATTTCCCGACTCCATCTCCCCGCCCTAACCCTAGAGCGCCGCCGCAGCCCTCACCGACGGAAGCTACGGCAACGGCGAGGCGCTTGGTGGGCATGGACTGGAGCATCATCGGAGCATGAAGGAGGTCGCTGCGGCGCAGCCGCAGTAGCGGTGCAGCGGCGATGCGGAACAATGGCGATGACCGGGGTCCCGTGGCGTCGCCGGTAGACGCCGACGCCTCCAGGTAAGCTCTCTAGACCCCAGACCTGCACAAATCGTGTTTGCCTGTACAAATCGTGGTAGAGACATGTGTGCATTAGACCCCCTGACATTAGGGATGAGAAATTAGTGTAATTGCGCTAAATTTGTGTTGCAATTCATGCTTGTTTCTTGTTTTTGTTGTGGTTCTTGTGCTAGGAGTACTATGTTTTCGTTAGACATCAAAGTTCAAGCGTTTATGAGGAAAGACACGGACGGGAAAAAATTTACGTTAAGGGAAAGGAGGTTCATTGGTCAATCGAGGTAGGCACGGTTACATTTGAAATGCTGTTTCTAGCCTGTCTGAAGTGGTGAGTTGGAGCTCTTACCAGAAGGGCACAGTTTGGAAGTTTGACAAGGCTTTGGGTGAGGATGCAATGATTGTAGATGATAATCAATTCCAAAACATGTTAGGTATGTATAAGAGTGAGATGAGTTGCAAGCTCCTTTTAATTATGGTAGAGAAAACCATGTTTGAGCAGCACTTTGTAGCACAGCAATATATCCTAGCAGAAGATCCATTGCAGCCTGCTTTAGAACTGCAGCCTGAACCCCTTGTTGTTATTCCACCTGAATCCACTTCACCACAAAGAACAGCTGCAGAACCACAGCCTGAACCAAATAGTCCTAGTTGCACTGATGAAACCATATATCCCAAATCAAATACAAATGTTGTTGAAGAAGAGCCTGACATCTTTGCTAACCATGAAGAATATGTGGGTGTCAATGATGAGCATTTTTACATTTCAATTCCACCTGAACAGCCTACTATGAATGCACAACCTACTAATGATGATCCAAATGAATGTGCTTCTGGTAAAGGAGATATACCTCCTGAGGCAGAGGTTAATGATGCAGATCCTGAGGAGATAAGGGTCCTACATGATCCAGAGAACCCAAAAATAGAGAAGGGTGCCCTTTTTCCTGACATTGAGACATTCAGGAAAGCAATCACTCACTATGCAGTGAAGACTGGATTTGAGTTTGCAAAGGGAAGGAAGTCTGATCCTACTAGATTTATTGCAAGGTATGCCCACTCTAGCTGTCCTTGGCGTATTCATGCTTCAAGGCTGCATGATCAGAAAACAATACAGGTATGTAAGCACTATGTTGTATTAAATCAGTTTGCAAGTGCATAATACTTGTTGTTATTCTTCTTTTGCAGATTAAAACTCTACCAGCAAAGCACAATTGTCCCTCCACCAAGCTTGTTCCAGGAAAAATGACTTCCCAAAGTTGGGTGGCAGAAAGGCTCACTGATTTCTTGAAGAAGAATCCTAGCAAGGGGCCCAAGGCAGCTAAAGAAAAGGTGGAGGGAGATTATGGCATTGTGCTAAAGTACTCCAAAGTCTATTCAGGCATGAAGTTGGCACTTCAACATATTCATGATTAATATGAAGATTCTTTCAAATTGTTGTTTAATTGGAAAGCACAGATGGAGATCACTTCTCCTGGTAGCATTGTAGAGATAGATGTGCAGAAAATAGGCAAGAAAAGAAAGTTCAAGAGGATTTTTGTATCTTACAAACCTTGTGTGGATGGCTTTCTTGCTGGTTGTAGACCATTCATTGGTGTAGATGCATCTAGTTTAAATGGCAAGTACACTGGGAAGTTGGCATCTGCAACCGGAGTAGATGGACACAACTGGTTGTACTACATTGCCTATGCTGTTTTTGACACTGAAAATGAGGATAATTGGACTTGGTTCATGAAGAACTTGAGAAGGGTAGTTGGGAGCCCTGAAGGACTCATCATCTGCACAGATGCTTGCAAGGGTCTGGAGAATGCTGTTGGAGCTGTTTTCCTAGAGGCTGAGTACAGATAATGCATGAGACATCTGTATGCCAACTTTATGAAGCATTACACAGGTGATGTTTTCACAACACACCTGTACCCTGCTGCAAGGAGCTACACTGAGGGGCTGTTCAGGTGGCACATGCAGAAGATTGCTGAGTTTGCTCCAGCTGCTATAACCTATTTGGAGGAGCACCACAACAGAATCTGGTATAGGTGTGGATTCTCTGAACTTAGCAAATGTGACTACCTCACAAACAATGTAGCTGAAAGCTTCAATAGCAATAGTCAGGTCAAATAAATGAAGGGGCTGCTAATTCATGAGTTAGTTGATGGGATCAGGGAGATGGTTATGCAGAAGAGGTACCTTAGGAGAAAGATTGGAAGGGAGATGATAGATGGGATTTTTTTCCAAATGTAATAAAGGAGTTGAACCTTATCACAAATAACTTGAAAGTGGTAAAGGTTGCAGTAAGTGATGAAGATTTTGCTGAGATTACCTTGCTTGATGACTGGATCAACACCAAAAGGCACACTGTGGACCTTGTGAACCACAAATGCAGCTGCAGAGCATGGCAAATCACAGAAAAACCTTGTAGGCATGCACTGGCCTGGATATTGACCAACTGACTGCAAATCAAAGATTATGTGCATGACTACTATTCTGTTGCCAAGTTCAGAGCAGCTTATGCAGCTGCTGTTCCTCCAATGCCTGACAGGTATGACTGGCCTGAAGTGGACCTAGGCTACAGACTGTTTCCACCATTGTAGAAGAGGGCAGCAGGCAGACCTAGAGTGGTCAGGATCAGAGGAACTATGTGTTGACACTAGATTTTGGTAAATCTGATATAATTTAAATTGCGAAGATCATCGGCTATTGGTGTACATGCGCAAGGGTCACAGCCTCACAGGCAACAAGAAGCATCAGGCGTGCACTTGGGGTTACGTGTCCTTTCCAGAAGGTTGCACACGTAGGCGGACAAGCATGCATAATTCACGTTGGAAACTGACATCTCTGAATGCATGCAAATGTAATTAAAGAAAGGATGGTGGCCGGATTAAATATTTGAGAAGAATGCATGCGTGGGATGGAAAGATAAGGAGATATGAGCACAATAAAGAAACTAAATGCAAAGAGGCCAGGCCTTCACATGGGTGCGCACGGGTGATTAAAATAAAGAAGGCAAGTTCCAGCAAGGGATCCGAGATTAGCCATGCATGCAGATCAACCTTTCCGCCGCCGAATCAGAAAAGCTTCAGTAGCAAGGATTCTATAGAAGACAAATTAGAATCTATGTATCTTAATATTTGTTTAGATATTTCTTCTCTAGCAAGTTTGGTGTGCCGTAACCGGCTAGGTTATCTAGGCTATAAATATGTACCTCGGTTCATTGTAAAAGGTTTGTCACACGACCAATCAACATACTCTACTTTTTCCTTACAATTTACTTCTCAGTAGGCGGCTTTGCTATTTTCTTTTTCTACGAGTTCTTTCGAGTTGATCAAGGACACCTCATATTCGAGCGACTTGACCTGCTGGTAAGTTTTTCGTTTACCGAGTAAATCTGAGCTTTAGCTTCCGGGCGCATCGCTGTTGCTTCGTTCAGATCTATTCAAAAGTTATCGAATTCATCTATGCTTTGATCTCTGGCGCATCGCTGTTTTCTCGTCTAGATTTATTCACAATACCTGGCTTAGCAATCTGTTTAATCGGCTATCAGTTCCTTTGTTGTAGCGTTAGATCTTGAAAAGCTGATTAGATCAGTTGTAAGCTTAGTTTTGCTCAGATCCATATATTCGTGGGTTTGTGCATTGTTATCTGGCACGTGTCGGCTTTAGATATAACCGTCTGTTGCTATCTATATCGGCAGCTTCTTGCCAATCTCCCACAGATCGCTTTTAATACTTGTTTATCCCGTTCGATCTGTCGTTTTCTGTATCGGCAGCTCCTTGCCGATACACTGCGTGAGGGTTATTCGGAAATCCAGCCGATACACCCTCGAATTTAACGTTTACCCTGTTTTCTTGTCAATCAACAGGTCAGATTGACTGGCACGCTTGGTTTGTATTCTGAAGCTTGGCGAACAGTGCCTTCAGATTCCAGTATGTTGATTTTTGTGTCAACACATCTTTTGGCATGTCTGGTAGGACACGACAGTGGAAATATCATCATGGATTTTCCAATGGATGCAACTAAGTTACAAGAGATGATTGAACAAGCTATGAAACAAGCGATGATCAACTGGTCTAATAGCCTGGCAGACACGACGATTAATGCAGTACACAGTGTGGTTAGAGGCGGTTATCAATATTATGCATCGGCTCCACAGCCGATAGCTTGTCAGCAAGTCTATATGGGATCGTGCTATCAACAGCCGGAATACTCGGCTAATGCAGCAGCTTGGACTGGATCACATGCGAGGGTCCAGTATTATGAACAAACATTGGTTCCTCAGCCGACGATTTTTCAACCGCAGTATTCGTCCAATTGTTATTCACATCAATTGGATAGCCATCGGCTACAAGTATCAGCTTTATAGCCGATGGCATATCAGCCACAAACGTTGGTTCAAGAGTCCGTGGCATATCAAATGCCTCCGCCTGAAATTTATCAGCCACAAGCTATGGATGAACAGTGGGTGGCTCAACAATCTCGACCGATAGCTCAGCAATCTTGGCTTGGGGGGCAGCAGTTTTCCCAGCTATCGGCTCAGCTGCAGCAACCAAGGAATTGGGAGTCGCAAGGATTGGTTCAACAACAAGCAGCTTATCAACAACTGACCAATCAGTCCGTTGTATTAGAACCGCAAGGATTTGCACAGACGGTAATGTTGGCTCAAGTTGAAGACGTTCAGCCGCAGTTTACACCTCAAGAATCACAGCTGGCGGTCCCTCCGTCCTCAACAGTCAATCGCTCAACTTCAGCAGCCAATGAATATACCGCAGCCAATTGATCATCAGTGTGTTGTAGCACAACTACAATTGGCAACAGATCAGCAGGGCCGATTGGCTATTGGGCGAGAAGACGTTGAATTAGAAGAAATTCCAGCCGATGATAATGACAAGGTTGAGATCCACTCGATCTTATGCCCATGCATTGGAAAGGAATCTGAGAAGTGCGGATTCGAGATCAGTAGAGCCGACAAGACACAATCGGCTATCAAGATGGAGATTAGCGTGCAACCTGTTTCAGGATACGTAGTTGAAGTCAATGGCCAGAAAGAGACACCTCTAGCATTGACATATGAAGAGGCTATGGAATCAGTGGCCATTGATCGGAAGATTGCAAAGGCAGAGCAGAAGATGATTTGTCAGATTATTTACTCGCTGCCCGGACGTATTGCCCAGGAGTCTCGGCTGCTTGGATACTATTTTTCATGGGATCCAGGTGGACGGAGCTACGCGTGTAGCAGTGACCATCAGCCGATGACTTTGTTTTTCTTTCAGTCCATTGAATATCGGCTTGTTACGTATGATAATTGGATTTTGTCCTTGGATTGCCAACCTGGATGGCAAGAAAGGAGTAAAATATTGTTGCATCGGGCAATCAGGGAAAGGTGTGCCGATAGCTACAAGTTAATCGATATGCCTATCGGCTCCAGGCTGGTGCCCCAAGTATTCGCCATACACGAGCAAGGGTCCTGTCCGAGTTTATTTCAACGGAAGCTAGGTGGACAAAAGTTGCTTGAGTATATATAATTTACCTCCGTTGGCTGACATTAAAGATATGTACAAAGGTATACAAGAAGTTCGTAACATGCAAATTTGTTTGATCAGCTACATGGAGAAGTTCGGAAGGACAAATCGGCTACTTGCCAGCTGATAGAGGAAAGCCGATTTACTTCAAGATTACTTGTGGGAACCGATATAAAAATTAATCCATCGGCTATTTCTAGATAGCTGACAGGAATTCTCTTGACTAATATTGGTCTAAGTCTATCACCTGTGGATTATTTTAAAAGTCTACTTAGAAAATTGGAGCCGATGGATTATACTGCATTGACTGTTATTTTCCTATGCATGATAAAGAGCAGGTAGAAAGAGAAGCACAGCCGATAGGGTTAATGAAAAAGGAACATGGACCTGATGCTAGTCAGCTGTTTATTATATATTATTCAAGGTCGTTCTTTTGATATATCTTGGATGGATGAATCGGCTACACCCACTTCAGTCGTTAGCATCAATGGCCGATGGAATTATCCAGGGTTGAATACGAAGTGGTCTTTAAAGAATTGTTTGTTCCGATGAATGGAGCGGCCAAAAAATTTGCTACGTCCTGGATATTGAAGCTAATATACTATTTTATTGCAAAGGAGAAGCTGATGTCCATACTTATTACCTCCAGGTAGCAAATTCTGAATATGTATCCCAGGGACAACGGCAATCAATTTAAAAATGATGAACTGATCAGGGCGTTACAAGGCCGATAGAGAATTCAGCTATCTGCAGATTAATGTATCAAGCAACTCAACATGTACTCAGGGGAGTTCAGTATACATAATCCGAGTACGACACAAAGCCGATGAATCTAACACTGATTTGTGCAAGTTTTGTGAAGAAAGTATATATCGGTTGAGCAAAGGCCAGGAAGATTCTGCAGCTCGGTTTGTTGAGAATCAACCGATCGGTAGTAGCCGTGCATGTGTGAAGTTTAACCCGGCGACTTCAAGATTCTTATCTGCACCAGCTCGGCATAACCCACTAATCGGCAAGTTGAAAGTAGCCATGATTCTTCTGTTCATCTTGGGCATTACGTATCATGCACATGCGCGCAGTCTGATCGAGAAATAATCCGCTCGTCATATCGCCGGCTACATCAGGGCAATGAGTTCTGGCCGATGATAAGGGCTTGATGCCCACCAGGCCGGCGGCAACGTCGCAAATGGTCAGGAGCGAAGGACATGCCAGGAGGATGACGATGAAATCGCATGATATGGGCTTAGGCTCCCTTCACGCAGTGGCCGGAGGTACTTGTAGGCACAGCCAGAAGACCAGACTTCTCAACATGCAAGCAAGAAGATTCACGAGACCATGTACGTACATGCATATGGATTATGCTTGGGATGATCAGAAGGATGGCAAGCAGACTTCCCAAAAGTGTAGTCCTTCCATGGCTCTGCCGGTTGCTTCATCAGCATTGATTAAGGAATAGTGGCATCACTAATTTATCATTAGCCTGATCATCGTTGACATGAAGCTATTGGAGGTGCCGGTTAGTACGAGGCGTTGTCCTATTATCGGCTTGACACGTGCAGATAACTAGTAGCCGATAGCAAGGAGTTTATTACTGCCAGTTCGCTGTCATATTCTTCTCCGGCGTCTTTCTCATGGGCTTCGTCGATAACTGAATCTTGCTACGTAGCCAGTTCAATGTTGATGGAGAATTCAGGCTTCCCCTTGATTGACGCGGGAATGACGACGATGGTGGTGGTGTCATTGGTGACGTTAAGATACGCCGATTCTAGGGAGATCGGCCGATCCAGTGCTACAGTATCAGCAGTCCCGATCGCCAGGCGTCGGCTCCGGTAGAAGAGTTAACTTCTTCGACAAAATATGGATATCTTGCCAGGAACGCCATAGCTGACGGCAAGACTGAGAAAGAAGCAACGCAAGCTAGCAGGATCAAAGGCACTATCAATGAGACGATGCACCTACAAGAACTGCAAAAGGTTTGGCCAGCGAAACTGCTATGTTTGATTACCGTATGATCAAGGGTGGCCAGCATTTTATTCTTCCAACCACTGAAAGATCAAGGAAGAAGCCGATATGGCCCTTTTCATGCTTATCGGCTAGTCGCATGCATATGATCAACGACTGGAAAGAGGTCGTTGCTGTGTGGTAACGTGTCTGCATGGTGCTGATTATGGCGTTTGCTGGTAACAAATTGACACGCCAAGTGATAAAGACCAAGAGAAGGCTACCGTGTGCAGGTACGTGGCATGTATAAAAAGCAGAGATGGAAAGTGTATTGGCAGATATAGATAAACAATTGGATTTTTCTAAGAAAAAGCTTAAGGAAAAATATCGGCTTGGAGAACGTTGGCAGCGGGGGCTCGCAACAGTCGTATGTGCAGCTGAATCTTCTCAGAAGTAATCTATGGAGGTGCCAATTAATACTGATGCATCGGCTATTTGGTCTATGGGATAAGTCCCGTAAAAACAGCCAAAGGAACAACTCCTGAATTCTTTAATCGGCTAATGTTACTTTTGATAGCTGATCATGGAGTAAATTGGAGGATATTAACTATATGGAATCCTTATTACTGCAAAGAACCGGCAGCCGATAGATGTCCTATATTGTATCTACAGCAACACAATCTCGATAAGAGGTGGCCGCTCGCACTCCTTGATTTGTGAGTCCAGAATATTTCATCGACGATAATCCGTGGAGTCAATGGCAGAGTAACTGGCAACAGTTCCATTTGATTATTCTGGAGCCCATGACTGGAATAGCCAGTTCAGACTTGTCTCCAGAGGAGCCGATCATATAAAAATCGGCTAGCATCGACTCTCTAGCGCAAGACGAAGTCATGGAGGTGCGTATGTGGTGGATATCCAGATGGTGCCGCACGGAAGGAATGTGCATCCCATGTGTCGGGCTGCTATGGCAGGAATATGAGCTCATGGGAATACCAGGATCAGATGATCAGCCAATGGTCTAGCTATGCTGCAACGGATGATTACTGAGCAGCAAGGATTGACAATCACAAGACTGTAATGCTGCCGCCCTAATGCCATACTGGTACGATCAAAGAAATCTTACTTCTTATTGCAAAAATACTTGGGGATTTTATTTTATGAAGAATAAAAATAACTTAGCTCCTCGATGACATGAAATTCCTACCAGAGCCATATGTTGATATATCTTTGAAAACCTTATACATATGCTACTTGTGGTTGCATTGAGTATTGTCAAATTGTTTATGACCCTTGTGAGATTCGTTTCATGCTTTTAAGATCAAGATCACGTACACTCCACATATGTTTCCACTTCTGGGTATTCTAGATATTAACTTTCGGGCGTATCGCTATTATTTTGTCTAGATTTACCTACTCAGCTACTTATGTGCTGACTTCTACAATGGAAGTTACGCAAAAAAAACATGCCTCCCATTCACAAAAAAAATACTCCATCCCTTTAACATGACTATTTATATTCATCTTGCAAAAAGATATGAGCTATGCAAAAAAAAAAAAGAAAAAAAAGTATATCCGTGTCTAGAAGCATAAAAAAGGGGAAAAGAAAGATAGCTCATATCCCAAATAAAAGGTAGAGTCATGTGGAAAGGGATGCGAGTTCCATCCAAAAAAATTCCACACACATGCACTTCTTGATCTGATTGTATGACCTGTTTTCTCTATTGGGTCCGGTTTTTGACTTTGCAATATATGCGAAACATGTATGCTTCTTTTCATTCCCTGTCCTGAGCTCCACCAAAAAGCCTTATTAGAAATAGGGAGGAAAGAGGCGACCGAATCGTACACATTGAGTGATCTGAGAGAATCATTTGAGGAGCAAAGTTTTATTTTGATTTTAAAAATCTTTCAAAGCCCAAGTTATTTAGCATGAAGAGTATGGTTGACTTGATTCTTCATGTTGGTTTGTGCATACATTCGTGGGTTTGTGCATTATTATCTGGCACGTGTCGGCTTTAGATATAGCCGTCTGTTGCTATCTATATCGGCAGCTTCTTGCCGATCTCCCGCAGATCACTTTTAATACTTGTTTATCCCGTTTGATCTGTCGTTTTCTGTATCGGCAGCTCCTTGCCGATACACTGCGTGAGGGTTATTCGGAAATCCAGCCGATACACCCTCCAATTTAACGTTTACCCTGTTTTCTTGTCAATCAACAGGTCAGATTGACTGGCACGCTTTGTTTGTATTCTGAAGCTTGGCGAACAGTGCCTTCAGACTCTAGTGTGTTGATTTTTGCGTCAACACTATGGAAGAAAGGGACAACAGGAAAAAGGTGAGGTGCAAAAGGTGCAAGGCTTTTGGGCATTTTGCAAAGACATGCAAGTTTGCTGAACCAACAGAAGATGATGATGGCATTGATAAGGCTGCTACCCAAGAATCACTTAAAAGGTATTTCTCCTAATCCATTTCTGCTATGAACTATACATGACAAGCTCCTAAATTGATATCTGTGTGGCAGGGGGAGAGATGAAGCTGCAGGTCCAAGCACACCAAACAAACAGAAAAAACAGAGGACATGTACAAAGAAGAAGAAGAAGTCTCCTGGTAAGAAGAAGAAAACTCCAGTGAAGAAGAAGCTAAAGAAGGCAGCCTCTACCCCTGAAGCAAGAGTGGTGAGAAGCCCCAAGAGCTGGCTGGGCATGTAGATGCCCTTCTCTATGCATTTTGCTGTCTGCCTGTGAACAGACCACCTAGGCGCCACCATATCTCTTCTCTGTGTTTCAACCATGTAGCTTTTGTTGTCTGCCTGTGAACAGACCACCTGGGCGCCACTTTGTGTGTTCTGTGAACTGGATGTAAGAATTGCTTCTGTGAACTGGATGTGTTTGATGTGTTCTGAACTTGATGTGTTCTGTGAAATTGTGCTAGACCAAACTAGTATCTTTCTGTGATATGTTACAACTGGTTCAAACTAGTATCTTTCTGTGATATTTTGCAATTTTATTCGCAATTTTATCCATCTTCAGTATGATTGATAAACTCTCTTATCTGTTGTCATATCACATGTTCACATCTGAATATGGACATAATTGCACCAAATCTATTGCCATATGGAGATGGTTTGCATTCAACAAACACTGGAGATGGCTCAAACACTGACTATGGATAGAAATTGCACCAATAAAATGCACTTAAATTAAAGATACATTGCACCACGTCAGGCTTGTTCAAAGATAACATCACAGGTCCACATCATGCTAACTACATTACATGACCACTACATTAACCACACTTGAAGCTAAACTAATCTGACAACTTTCAATTCCTCGGCCTGTTTCCCTTAGCAATTTCTTCCTTGATCTCTTCATTTGCTTCCATCAACTTGACCATCACTTCACCAAGCTGCACCTTCAACTCACACATATGAAACTTCACTTCACACATCTGCAGCTTCAGCTTAGAGATCTGGAGTTTGAGATCACCATGTCCTTCTTCTACACTGGTTTCTGCTCTTGTTTTCTCTTCCTCGCCATGCCCTTGACCAGCAGCTCAGGGTGATTGCAGCGCAAGTACTCCACATAGGGTTCCTGAATATGGACACAACTTGTTATCCTACTAGCACAGAAACAGGTCAATCCAACCATTCTCAATCGGGTTCTCAATCCAAGAACACACAACAGAACACAAAAATAGAAGAATACATACCGGGAAATGGTTGGGGCACTTGTAGTACACATCATTGTTCTTGCTCCTGCACCTTATTACCTTGATTCCGCATTTTGGGCACTCAATCCTAGGGAGGTCGCCAAACCTGGGTCGACGTGGATGATGAGACGCTCGCCATCTCCACATAGCACAAAGAAGTCGCGTCCGCCGGAGAAGACAACCGCAGGCACAGCCTTCCCAAAGCTCTGCGCACCCGCCAACCTACCTCCGGTAAAGGAGGCGGCCGACACAGTTGACCTAGGGTTAGGGCGGGGGGGGGGGGGGGATGGAGTCGGGAATGGTGTGGCTGAGAACAAAGGAAGGGGGGGCCTTATCCACTCAGTGGAGGGCAACTCTGTCCATATGCAAATATGTATGGCTCGGAATGGCTCCATACGCCTGCACGTGGGCCCAAAGAGGCGTCAGGCGTACATAATGGCACGATTCAAACTCTGTGAGAATTGTAATGGCTCCCACGATGTAAAACGAATTATAATGGCACGGTTCAAATACCTAACATTTATAATGGCTTAGATCCAATTAACCCTAATTTTAATGCCGGATATCCTTAAGAGCTCAACTAACTCCCCAACAAACTGCTAGGATCGCATCTCAAATCACCAATACCTAACTGATTTTATCTGCACGGAACCATCCAAAACCTAACTATATAGTTTTATTTGCACGCATGGAACCATTTAAAAAAAGGGATAAGTCTATTTTACAACCTCGAACTAGTCAAGAAGTCCGTTTTTCAACCTCCAACTACGAAACCGGGTAACATAGGCCCTTGAACTGGCAAAACCGTCTGAATCACCCCCTTGATCACTATAGCAAACTGTTTTGAGGGCGGTTTTGCTACAGTAACATTTCCGAATTTCTGGAATTTCATACCTCTCAATTAAATAATAAAGAAAGCACAGTTAATATTGTCTAAAAATCATGATATTTTTTTGGGAGGTAGATAAAAAGACAAGGAATCTATTTTGGCTAGATGTGCTACAATAGACATAAAGGAATTTGAATTATAAAATTTTAAAAATAGGTAGAATTCAAAATTCCTTGAATTTTTAGGTCAGCTAAACCTATGATAAAAATGCATTAAAAATATGATAATTCATAATTTTTTATTTATTTTAGTTAGGTACTTTTTATTGGCCCAAGTTCTATAGAATATTCATAAATTAAAATTTGAGGAATCAAATTTGATTCAAATTTGAGCATTGCGAAGGAATTCAAAAACTTTCATAAAAACTTGGGCCAATAAAAAATACCTTATTAAATTAAATAAAAAATTATGAATTATCATATTTTAATTTCATTTTTATCAAAGGTTTAGCTAACCCAAAAATTCAAGGAATTTTGAATTCTACCCATTTTTAAAATTTTATAATTCAAATTTCATTATGTTTAATGTATCACATCTAGCCAAAATAAATTCCTTGTCTTTTTATCTACCTCCCAAAAAAATATCATGATTTTTAGACAATATTAACTATGCTTTCTTTATTATTTAATTGAGAGGTGTGAAATTCCAGAAATTCGGAAATGTTACTGTAGCAAAACCGCCTTCAAAACAGCTTGCTACAGTGATCAAGGGGGTGATTCGGACGGTTTTGCCAGTTCGAGGGCCTATGTTACCCGGTTTCGTAGTTGGAGGTTGAAAAACGGACTTCTTGACTAGTTCGAGGTTGTAAAATAGACTTATCCCTTAAAAAAAAATATCTCTACTGGCCGCGCTATATAAACACCTAGACCCGCATGCTGCTTGCCCATCGCCGCGCCGGCCATACACGCACCAAACACCTTCACGCACAACAACATATATCCACACCGCCGCCGCCATGGCATCCTCCAAGCTCATCGCCGGCCTCTTCCTCGCCCTGGCTCTCCTGGTCGCCACCACGCCACAGCCCACGCGGGCCACCAGAGCTGATCCCACCCCGTCGCCGGCGCCGTCATCGAGCCCGTCGGAGCCGCCGGCGACACCATACTGCATCTCGTGGTTCATGGTGATGACCCTGTGCATGGACTTCCTCACCGACGCCGCCGTGGCCGCGCCCTCGAGCGGGTGCTGCAAGGGCCTCCAGTGGGTCGTGGACGCCGCGCCCATGTGCCTGTGCTACGCCAAGAGCGGGGAGATCGACAACCTCATGCCGGCCAACACGGATTTTAGCCGCGTCGCCGACCTCCCGTCGACCTGCGAGGTCACGTTGCCAGTGGAAGCACTCTCCGAGTGCGAGAGTAAGTTGCATTGTTTTGAACCATGTGCGCATCTTATTTGAACAATGTTTGATTGGATTGCTTACATCTAATCTGTGATGAATATTTGGTTTTCGTTGTAGCTGAACCGGTGCCACCGTTGATGCCTCCTAGTCCTCCTGCCGCATAGGCTAGGTATTTTTTTTCTTCTTGGACTTTTTGATCTATCAATTTTGAGAATTTTTAGTATGATGCCAGGGTTAGTGTTCTAATTCTGATCAAACCATGTATGCGTTTATGTCTTGCAGGAAAACCATCAGTAGCAGCAGGCGGTTGAAGATTAGTGGATTGCAAAATTGCAGCGTCTTAGGAAAAAGAGTTAGCTTTGTGTTAAGAGCGTCTATTAAATGATACGATCAGTAATATGAATTGCTCTCTTTAGTTTATCGGATGCATGTGTGATATTTCAATTCTGGTAATCTGCTTATTTATATACAAGCCCAAACTGAGTGTATAGCTTATTTATATACTTGTGATACAATCTTTTTGTCCGAATTCGAGTATAAATTAACTCACCATATATAGGTAATCGCATTTTCCACCAGGAATTAGGTGTATGTGCGTGCAGCAGTGTGTGTGTATGTGGGCATGTGGGGTTTTATTGCGTTTCACCACAAAACCCAAAAAACCTCAATAACGATATTCAAAGTATATTGAAATTTGCAAAACTATAATATATTTGATAATAAACAGATTAATAGATGAATTTTCAAAAATAATCTCTTCATCGAAGAGTACATAAGTACCTCTTGCGTATACACAGTCAATTCCGTATTTTTTTCTGCTAATGAATGGCGAATGCTAGGTTTTAAAAAGGGAAAAAAATTCAAAAAACGTGGCGCGACCGCGCCAGTATCCCCTAATATCGTTCAGATTACTTCTATCTCCTCAATATTTTATTGTTTAAAGGTAGTTTGTCTGGAAAAGTTTGGATCGCTGTGTCGGCTCCGATGCGTGCCGCTTTTTCTTAGTATTAGTTTCACTGCCAGAAAACGGCACTTTCCTCCCTACACGTAGTACCGGGTGCACTTTGGTCCGGTATTAAAAGCTCAATTTAGTACGAGGTGGTACGCACAGTGCTCCTGAGAGCTGAATAGTATCCAGCCGGTACTAAAAAAGTTGTTTTAGTATCGGCGGTACTAAATAGCATCCAAAAAATTTAATACCGAATAAAAAACACTACCGATACAAAAAAATATGCTATTAGTACCGGACGAAGCCTCCATCCTGTATTAACATGACGATGCGAAAAAAATCTTCTGACGAGAGGACAGCAGCGGCCTTATCTCTCCCTTTCCCTTCCCCTTCTCCCGTTTTCCCTCGTCTCTTCTCTCTTCTCCCTTTTTCCCTCGTCTCTTATCTCGGTCTTTCCCCATGATCCCTTCTCTCCCTTCTCGAGCAGGGGTAGCTCCCGGCGCGTGCCGGCCCTCAGCCGGCCGCGGCATGGCGGCGGAGACGCGCGCAGGCGGGCGCACGCGTGGCCAGGCCGTGGCGGCGGAGCCGTGTGCGGGCAGATGCGGCCCAGCCCCGGCGGCGCAGGCGCGCGGGCGGCGCGGCCAGGCCCTGACGGCGGAGGCGCGCCAGCGGGCGCCGCCAGGCTGCAGCAGCGGAGCCACGCGCGGGCGCGGCCTACAGCGAGGCGGAAGCCCCGGCTCCGCCTCCCTGCCGGCGGGCGCGGCCTGCAGCGGCAGCGGAAGCCCCGGTGCCGCCCATGAATTTTTATTTTTTTTCATTTTCAGATATGTAGATGAATGTTGAATCTTTTCTTTTTGAAATTCATGTTGTATAATTTTTCTTATAATTTTAGATCTTTATAATCTTAGCTTGAATGTTGTAACCTAAGTGAAACTTTTCCGGTTCCTCACCGTTTTCTTTCTGCTCTCAGTGTTTTCCACCGCTGCTGCTTATCTTTTTTCTCTGTTCTTGAAGAACATAGGTCTATTCTTGTTCTTGAAGAACACAGAAGAAATACGGAGCAACGATGGTAGAAAGAAAAACAAGAGGAGAGAGAGAAAGGGATGAGGAGCGGGAGAAGCAATCTAATTTTTTTTGCGCGAAAATATCTTTAGTACCGGTTGGTGTTCTTGATTGGTACTAAATACGACATTTACTACCTGTCAGACCGACCGGTACTAAATGCTAGCACATTTACTACTGATCGGATGGTACCGGCAGGGAACCGGTACTAACTAGAGGTTCCCGCCCGATACTAATGTCCAGTTTTCTAGCAGTGTTTGATACTAGGTTATTATGCCGGTGCGTTCCAGCTTCACGTACGTACCCGTGATGCCTCTGCTGACTGATGAGCTGAGGAGGGGCCTTAGACCGTCCACAGTGAAAGGAGTAAATGAAGAAGCAAATATACTGTTTGGCACTGTAGATGCACTGTTTGGCACTGTAGATAGAGAGGGCGTGTGAAACGAGGAGGGAGCAAATTTGCTCTTGCTCCCTCCGCTGTGGTCGGCCTTACTGGCTATTGCTATGGTGACCGTGCCGTGGCCTCCGCCGCATGGTCCGGCGTAGGGTAAGGACGCACGGTGGACAGCGGTATCACCTGCAAATGTTTGACGCCCAAAGCATCTCAACACGTTGTGCCGTTGTGGATACATTGTATCCTTTTGTTTCTAATCAGTTTCTTAACATCTTTGTATATATCAGTCAATAACTTGGTGATGCAGAGTTTTCTCTTTTTTTTTAAAAAAAAAGTCAACTTGCTGGTGATGATCTCATGTGCCATGCCAGTACAATGATTTGCTCAAATAAATGTAAAACCTGACGGACTCGATGCTATCAGCTCGCATAAAAAACTTGATGACCTCCTCCTGAATGCGTTATATACCCGTTGGGACCGCGACTGCTACGGACAACGATCCATTCATCTTCTGCCCCAGACCAAAAAAAAGCTAACTGGCTATGGCGACGAGCGGCCGGAGCAGGGAGGAGCGGTGGAGCCTGGCCGGCAAGACGGCGCTCGTCACCGGAGGGAGCAAGGGGATCGGGTGAGTTCATATACTTGCGTTGTCGTGGCGTGTTCGCCGATCGCTGGGTTGTATTGATGATGATTCGGCCTGCCGTCCTGCAGGCGCGCGATCGTGGAGGAGCTCGCGGGGTTCGGGGTGCGCGTGCACACCTGCGCCCGAGGCGACGCCGACCTGCAGGAGTGCCTGCGCCGGTGGGGCGCCGACGGCCGCCTCGCGCGCGTCACGGGGACAGCCTGGCAGCCTGCGACGTCGCGGCGCGCGCCGACCGGGAGCGGCTCGTGGCCGCGGCGCGGGAGGAGCTGGGCGGCCGGCTGGACATCCTCGTCAACAACGCCGGGCATACCATGTTCCGGCCCGCCACGGAGACCACGGCGGAGGACTACGCGCGCCTCATGGCCACCAACCTCGAGTCCTGCTTCCACCTCGCGCAGCTCGCGCATCCACTCCTCCTCGCGGCGGCCTCAGGCGGCGGCGACGCCAGCAGCGTGGTCAACGTCTCCTCCATCGGTGGAGTTGTCTCCAACCCGTCCATGTCCGTGTACGCGGCGACCAAGAGCGCCGTGAACCAGGTCACCCGGAGCCTCGCCGTCGAGTGGGCCAAGGACAACGTGCGCGTCAACTGTGTAGCGCCGGGTGGCGTCCGAACCGACATTGTCAGCAGCAGCGGCCTCAAGCTGGACCCTGAGGTGGCGCGGAAGATGGCCGTGGCGGAGATGGCGCGGGTCCCCCTGCGCCGCATGGGCGAGCCGGAGGAGATCGCGTCGCTGGTGGCTTTCCTCTGCATGCCGGCCGCCTCGTACATCACCGGGCAGGTTATCTGCGCTGATGGTGGCCACACCATTTCCGCCTAGGCAGTAGGCCTTGCTAGCTGCTGTTAGACAAGTCTTAGTGAGAGTGTCATCATACAGTTATCAAGAGTGCAAATTTGATAATTGTGTCGCTCTTATCCCATGAAACTTTCCCTCCCCTCTCTCCTTATAAATAACTTTGCCATATCATTAAATTACTGATATGGCATGATATTTATAGTATGTTTGGTTGAGCTGTGGCTTTTGTAAAATTTATTATGAGCTGTGGGTTGTAGAAAAAACAGAAGGGACTATTCCGTTGGGAGACTATTTCGTTGGGCAGCTGTGGTTTTTGATAAAACTGTTAAGAGGACGCACGTGTCATCCATAACTCTCCCCACTCAACTCTCTCCCTATCTCATTGACAAGAGGATCCCATTTGTTAGTCCCTTCTTCCCCTTAGTGCCCCAGACGTGAAAGAGCAGCGGCCGACGATGGTTCGACGGCCCGGGTGTGGCGGCCGGAGCTCGCACGTCTGGGCTCGCGTGCCAATGGACCTCGAACGTCGTAAGACCTAACGCCGGCGGCACCCGTGGTGGAGCTCGCCTGTGGTGGACTGGTGGGGCTTGTGCACCGCGTCAGGCTCACACATGGTGGGGCTGCGAACGGCGGAGGCTTGCGCGGTGGGGTCCATGGCGGAGGAGGAGCTCGTACGTGGCATTAGTGGAGCTCGCGTGCCGTCATCAAGCTCACTACTACATAAAATATTTGTAGGGGCGGTCAAAATAGGATTTGTAGGAACGGACGCTAGGCCTATTGCTGCTTTCCACAACTAAAAATGATGTTTTGCAGGAACGGGTAGAGAGTCCACCCCTAAAAATCTATTTCTAGAGGTGGTTCATCCCTTCACCCGCCCCTACAAACCCATTTCCAGAGACGGATGATGCCTCTATCCATCCCTAGAAATGAATTTGTAGGGGCGGGTGACGGGATCACCCGCCCCTAGAAACTAATATAAAAAATAAAAAAGGCGCTCCACCGGCTGCAGGTCGCCAGCCACCGCGCCCCGCTGGTCGCCGGCCACCGCGCTGCGCCCCGCCGACCGCAGGAGGGCCCGTCCGGCTTGCCGCCGTGCCCGCGCCTCGCCCCGGCGCTCGCCGCTCATACGCCGCCCTGTTGGTCGCTCGCCCCACCGACCGTAGCCGCCGCGCTCGCGCCTCGCCCCGCTGGTCGCCGGCCACCGCGCTGCGCCCCGCCGACCGCAGGAGGGCCCGTCCGGCTTGCCGCCGTGCCCGCGCCTCGCCCCGGCGCTCGCCGCTCATACGCCGCCCTGTTGGTCGCTCGCCCCACCGACCGTAGCCGCCGCGCTCGCGCCTCGCCCCGCCATCTGCAGCCACCGCACTCGCGCCTCGCCCCGCACACCACAGGACGCTGGAGTTCGTCACGCTGGATCTGGGCCTTCGCGCCACCGCCCGCTGCGCGCTGGATCTGGGCCTTCGGGCCGCCGCCGCGCGTGCCGCGAGCCGCGCGCCACCTCTGGCCACCGCGCGCCGCGCGCTGGATCTGGGCTGCCCTTGTTTCGCGCGCCGCTGTTGAGCCCCGTGGCCACCGGGTGCTGCTCCGCGCACTGCCGCTGCGGGCACTGCTGCTCCGTGCGCCGCCGTTGAGGCTGCTGCTCCACGTGCCGCTGCTGCAGGCTTGAGCCGCCGTCGAGTCCCGCGGCCACGGCGGCGCTGCAGATGTGGGGAGGAAAAGTTGGGCGCATGGGAGATAAGAGATAGAGGGAAGTAGATGAGAGAGAGACAGAGAGAGTTGGTCTATGTGCGGCACTGCAGCGCATGTTCTGCTGAAGAGATAAAGGAGAGAGACAGCTACCGTCGCTCGCGTCTGCTTTTTAATTTTGGTGCATGTGCTGCTGCAGAGATAAGGAAGAGAGACTCATTTATTGCTAGCCGCGTCTGCTTTTCACCCGCCCCTTAAAATAGCGCTCTATTTTTAAGGGCGGATGATGCCATCATCCGCCCCTACAAATACTTATTTGTAGAGACGGACGATGGCGTCACTCGCCTCTGAAAATGACGTTATTTTTAGAGGCGACTGATGGCATCACCCGTCCCTAAAAATGTATTTTTAGGGACGGACCAACTGCTACAGTACCATCACACTGTTTGTAGGAGCGGGTTACTTTTTGATCCGCCCCTAGAAAAAAATTAGTGCGTTCTACAAATTATTTTTTGTAGTAGTGGCTTGCGCAGGGCGGGGCCGTTGACAGCGGAGGCTTTGCGCGGTGGGGTCTGAGGTGGCGCATCGAGGAGCCTGCAGTGGCATAACTCGTGGTGGCGGAGGAGATCGCGTCAGCTACGCAGGAGCTTGCGGTGGGGGCAATCATTGGAGAAGGAACAAGAGGAGGAGCTCACGAAAGAACGCTAGGAGGAAAAGAAAATTAATCCAGTATCTATAATCAGTGGTAGGTGGATAATTTTAGTGCCCAAAAGCCAGTGAAAGCATGTGGGAACTGGGAAGGTGCTTTTGGATTTGTACTTCCTCAAAGCTAGTTTTGGACAAAAGCATATGTGGCTTTTGGACTTTTTAGTTGGCTATTGACTTTTGCAAAAGCAAAAGCAGGTTGAAAAGGCCACCCAAAAGCACCTTAATGCTCATGAGATTTCTATAGCACTCACATTGAGATTTGCTTTCGATGTGTCAGCAGCACTTGAATTGGCTGGCAGAATTAAACTCCTCATCTCGTACTTTCATTTTCTAATAATATAAGTAATTAATTCGTATGGTCTCGGGTTCAATCAAACCATTTTGATTTCGGAATCGGAGTCCGATCACAATCTTGAATATATATATTACAGGTAGTTATGTCCATTCGTTTAATGAAATAGTGTTGGTATAAGTATCAAATACATACATATATATAGTTATTCTTTGTTAATTTGTACGTATCTACGTGATCGAATTGTGGATGGAGGGCTGATCCAACTCGCATACGGGATGGTCTAAAACTCACCCGTCAATGACAAAAGACAAACCAAACTAAAAATTTCGATAGAAACCTTACTCACTTTAAAAATACTAGGCAATTATGTCCATGAGTTGCTATGGACAAAGTGTTGGTATAAGTATCGGGTACGTATTGGTGTCCATGCGTTAATTTGGAGGGATCTACGTAATCGAGACGTGGATGGAGGTGGTTAGTCCGACTTGCATTCTGGATGGACTAAAGTCCACCTGTCAATAATACTAAACGAATCAAACCAAAAATTTAGGTGGAAATCTTATTTGCTTTGAAAATAAGTATATAGATGTAGACTAGCATACTGGTTGTACGTTGCTGGATAATATAATAGACCTACATGTACCATATCCAGTGGCGGAGCCAGCAGTGCTGGGGGTGCTCCAGCCCCCCTACTCCCATAGAACCCATGGAGCCCCCTCAAAGTCCCCCCAATATTTTTCAAGCATAAGTGAAGAAGAGGAAGAAGAAGAAAAAGGAAGGAGGGAGGAAGAAGAAAGGAAAATAAGCCCCCCTCAATTTGAATCCCAGCTCCGCCACTGACCATATCAACTTTAATTTGTGTTCATTCACTTTATGTCCAAGACGTGCTGTGATTGTACGGCATCTTGATTGTTTGTGTTCCAATTAGGATTCCGATTAATTTGTCTAGATTTCGATTAGGATTCGTATTGATTTGTTTAGATCTTGATTAGGATTCCGATTGACGAATCAAGAAAACATTGCTAGTTTTAGAAACAGTAGAGATAAGACAATTATGCCCGTGCGCTGCTACATACAGTGTTAGTGTAAGTATCGGATACATATAGTTGTTCGTTCATTAATTTGTAGGGGGCTACGTGATTGAGTTGTGGATGGAGGGTTTGTACAACTCGCTTTAGTTGAGGTGAACAGTTTAAATTCAGATTCTCTGGGCCGGCGTGAATGCCTAAAGGCATCGTAACCACCCAATCCAACAAACAACTAGGAACACATGCATGCATCTAAAATCACCAAAACCTAACTAATTTTATCCGCACGGAACCATTTAAACAAAAACTATCTCTAGTGGCCGCGCTATATAAACAGCTAGCCCCGCATGCTGCATGCCCATCGAGGCCCATTCACGCACCAGGCCAAGCACGCAGCACCTTCACGCACAACAGCCGCGGCCACGCCATGGCATCCTCCAAGCTCATCGCCGGCCTCTTCCTCGCCCTGGCTCTTCTGGTCGCCACCACGCTACAGCCCTCCGTTGCCTCCAGGTCCGAGCCCACCAGCCCGTCGCCGGCGCCGTCATCGAGCCCGTCGCCGTACTGCATCTCGTGGTTCATGGCGATGACTCCGTGCATGGACTTCCTCACCGACGCCACCGTGGCCGCGCCCTCGAGCGGGTGCTGCAAGGGCCTCCAGTGGGTCGTCGACGCCGCGCCCATGTGCCTGTGCTACGCCAAGAACGGGGAGATCGACAACCTCATGCCGGCCAACACGGATTTCACCCGCGTCGCCGACCTCCCGTCGACCTGCGGCGTCGCGTTGCCGGTGGAAGCACTCTCCGAGTGCGAAAGTGAGTTGTGTTTGTGTCCGACTTGAATCATGCATGTTTGCTTGCATAGCATTAGATCTAAGATGAGTTTTCGGTTTCGTCTTTGCAGCTGAACCGGTGCCACCGTTGATGCCTCCTAGTCCTCCTGCCGCATAGGTATTTCTTGATCTAGCAATTGTTATCTCGTATGATGCCAGAGTTAGTGATCTGATCAAACCATACATGTATGCAGTATGCTTTTATGTTTTGCAGGAGGCAGTTGAAGATTAAGAAGTTCATCAGTTTGGACCATCAGTAGCAGCAGGCGGTTGAAGATTAAGAAGTTCATCAGTTTGGAATAGATTAGATTAGTGGATTGCCAAATTGCTGCGTCGTCTTAGGAAAAGGAGTTATAGCTTGTTAGTTACTCAGTGTGTGATAGGATAGGAATAAGATCGAGTTAGCTTTTGTGTCAGGAGCATCTATTAAAAGATATGATCGTCAATGCTCTCTTTAGTTTATCGGATGTGATTTGAATTCTGGTAATCAGAGATTACGCTACGATGGCGCCTCTTGTGATTTCTAATTGCTTACATGTGGCTGGTTCGTTGGCACCTCTGGTGATTTATAATTGCTTATATGTATATGTGGCGGATTGGCACGAGCAAACAACGAAGTGTTGGTATATAAGCGACCCAAATACGTGTTTATTAGACTCATCATGGGTGCTCTTATTTCCCTCCGAGGATGCATATAATGATGATATTCATTGGTAGGCGACATATTCATTGATTCAGAGAAAAAACTGTTCTGAGTTTGTCAAATTTAAGATGCTCTACTTACCGAACCGTTCCGACGTGTTTATAGTATCTTTATACTGTATATTGAAAAAAGCTAAGAGAGATGTCAAATAACAATATGCAAAATATATTGAGACTGCACAACTCTACTTTATTCGATATATAATAAACAGATGTCATGACCGGCCGGCATACAATATAACACCATCCTTCAGATCTTTGCAAAGTTGTTAGGATCGTGTATATGTGCTTCGTTTGATAGGACATTTTTGTTAGTTAGCTGATGCTCAGCGCAGCAGCCTGACGGTCTCTGCTTTCTTGAGGGACGGGGAACAGGGGAACGGAGTGAGTGATCGAGAAGCGGGCTTCGAACGCTCGTGATCACCTGCTATTTATAGAGCCTTTTGATTTGATTTTCAAACTTGCTAATGGCGCCGGCGCGCGGTGGCGTGATGCTTTGGACTTCGTCAAGGTTGCAAGTTTAAAGGTTCTGGGCGCGCCTTGGATTTTTAGCAAAGCAACTAACCTTCTGGCCTCTCCTTTTAACTGTGTGATTAAGGAAAATGTTTGTGTGATTAAGGAAAATGTTTAATTAATTTCCGGCCAACATGCACCTATTCACGTCATCTATACGTAGCTATAAATAATCTTGCTGATGAGAGGCCACATGCATGAAACGTGTAGCCTAGATGCGGTAAACCCTCATTTGAAACAAAAGAAAGAAAACAAATAAACCCTCATCTCCACATACATACAAAACATTTAGTTTTATGTACGTGGTAATTAAATATACATATCATATATAGGGATGGCAATTCCACCCGTGGATGCGGGTATCCGCAGATTTTAGACCCGACGGGTGCGGGTGCGGGTGCGGGTCCGATATTCCACCTGTGGATGGACCCGCACCCACACCCGCATATTGCGGGTGCGGGTGCTGGTTTGAGATTCCACCCGCGGGTGGACCCGCACCCGTCCTGAAACAAAAAAACCACAGCCCAACCTATTTAGTGCGGGTGTGGGTTTGAGATTCCACCCGCGGGTGGACCCGCACCCGTCCTGAAACAAAAAAACCACAGCCCAACCTATTTAGATAAGGTCCATCACAACTATCCTAACTACAAAATGAGCACATAAACTTATGAATTTATTGTTAGTTTGTCCTTATTACTTTGAATTTATGGATTTGTTGCTAATTTGCTCTTATTACTTATAAAAATATATTATTTAACTGTTTAAATTGATGAATTTGAGCATTTTATTATATCTGTTGCTAGATCCGCGGACACCCGAAACCCGCCCGAAATCCACGGGTGCGGGTGCGGGTGCAGAAATGCACCCGCGGGTTTACTCGCAGGTGAGTTTTTTCCAATCCCGCGGGTTTGCCTGCGGGCGGATTTTTGCCAAACCCGCACCCGCACCCGCGGGTGCCATCCCTAGTCATATATAAACTCATATGATCAAGGCATGCGTCCATGTGACGTGCAACAGAGTCATGCGTATGTGCACGTATGCGTTTGTTTATTTCTTTTGCTTTTTCTCTTTATCTTTAAATTAATCAACACGTAAGTCATATAGCAGGCTACTATGCGAGAGCCAATCAATTTGTCATTTGTTTAATGAACCAGGAGAATATTTGCTTTCATATGTTTTTCATATCTTCGGAGTAGTCGGCCAACCGCCCAACCGGCAGCCATATTTGCGTATGAAGTATATATAATCATACTTCTATTTATATTACTAGCATAGTATCCGTGCGTTGCTACGGGTAATATAATAGATCTACATAGTATCACCAACTTTGTGTTCGTTCACTTCTCGTACAGACTGTGTTGGGATCATGCGGGGTATTGATTGTCTGGGATCCGATTGTGATTCCGGTTGATTTATCCAGTGTCCGATTATGATTCTGATTGATTTGTCCAGATTCCAATTAGAATTATTCCGGTTGATGAAAGGCTAGTCCCACTTGCATATGTGATGGACTAAGGCACACATGTCAACGACACAAGACGGACCAAACAAAAAAATTAGGTGGAAATCTTACTCGCTTTAGTAATGGGTATAGATATAGATTTTTGAATATTGCTCGTATTCACAGAGGAGTTCCCAGCCAGCTAGACCCGAGCGAACTGTATCCATAGCTTTAGATCATTTTTTATTTATGTATTTTGATTTTGGATAAAATTTAGCCATCATTATATTTTACTCAATATAGCATGGATATTTCCTATATTTTGGACTAAGCCAAAATTGGTGTCAACAGGTGGTGAAATGGCCAATGCAGTGATGTGACTCATGCAAGGTTCTTCTTCTTCCTGCAATACAGTGGTGTGAGCTTCAGTACACAAATTGGAAAATAACCGTTGTCAGCAATCACAAGTGATGATGATTTCAACAATTTTTCTACAAAAAAGATTCGTACAAATTGAAACTTAGGTTTCACATTATCTTTAGATTTTACCCAATTCATACATGATCCGATCCCTTGCTCACCTGCAAGTCTCAGTTTGCTCTCTTACCCGTCAGTGTTTGGTATTTGGGTTGACATAGGCAATGAAAACGATGCTCTAGATTTGTTTGCACTTTCCCAGCATATATGTAGCTTAATGAGCCTAATGCAAATCTCTTGCTTTTCTTTCCATTTTGATTGTTCATTCTCACAAATGACAATGGTGTGGAGGACGGTTTCGAAGGTTTTAGTTCAGCATAAGTTGAGATAATATCCAATTGCTGCATTGCAGTGCAGTCTACAGATTATTAAATGCCAAAGGAGGGAGGTTCAATGAATCGACGATACATGATGTACGCAGGTCATGAAAATATGCAATGTATGCTGATGCTCTGAGCCTCTTGAGTAAATAATAAATTTTACAACTAGTTCGGAGGGTTCCATTTTGTTGGAAATAACTGAACTAAATCATTCCATAATTGGACAGGCAGAATCAAACTAGTACAAGCGGTCCCATGTTGTTAAAACTGAACTAAATCATTAGATAATTGGACAGGCAGAATAACAATAGTGAAGAAAACACATGGCAGTGCTAGCAGTGAGAGTTCTTTTTTCCTGGCTATCTTGTTTGTCTGACTAAATGGATTAAAAAATTTCACCTCAGATTGAAAGGTCAAGTTCGGCCAGACTACTCCAAGGAATCAGCAGATTGTGCTGATTCACCAAGGTTTAAGAATAAGATCGACAAAAGCTAAGGACAACAGAAAGGAAAGACTGCATGTAGTAGCAATTATTGTGTGCAGGTTAGAGTGGAAGGCAATGTGGTAATTACCTTTGGAGATTCAGGAACTTGGGGAATTCTGCTGGAAGGAAGTGCATAAAGAAACTTGGTTTAGCCTTGACCAAATCAGCGTCGTCAGTAGAAAGATCTTCCTCCCCATTGGTGCAAGGAACAACCGAGCCAATCACTCGCTTGGTGCTCAGGTCAATGGTAACTAGCGAGAACTTTCCAAACCTGCCTACCCAATCATACAATACAAAGTGCGCAACATTGATATCATCCATACTAAGCAAAGGGAGCATCATAACCTCACGTGGGAGATCCTCCGGGGTGTGTGTAGCCCACAGGTCATCTGCTTGAACAACAAAACTATTTGCTTACTGCGTTTCCGTCATTGCCATGGAGACGATGGTGAAACCAGTGTCAGGCACCATCCGGCCTAGATCAGCACCATCATGGCGAACAACATCAAGGAATGCCAACGTGCGACCACCTTCGGTGACCCACAAGCTATGGTACAAGCCGGGGCGGCCTGAAGGGCCTGAATGATGGAAGCTAGAGTAATTCGGAGGAAAACCGGTGAAGGTGGCCTTGAGGTTGCCTCCAAGGATGTCCTCACAGTACAATACACTTCTATTGTAGGCCACCCAACAGAGTGCATTCTTGAAGGGAATCACCTCGCTTGTCGTAAAGTCGAGCAGATTGTAGTGTTCAACATCCTGCCCCTGGAGCGGCAGATACATGACCTCCCACTTCTCATCACCATCAGTAGAATCACCAATGATGGTCGAACGGATCACCCAGAGCTCCACCTCCAGCGTCTCGTTCTCCGGGTCACGATAGCCTACGCCCAGATACGCCACCGCGAACTCCTCGCCGCAGATCAACATGTGAGGAACCAGTCCAATTAATCCTGCCTAATCGATTCTGTAAGATTCTTTTCTTCTCTATTTCTGTACAAGATCTTTTCTAGATGTACAAATCGGGTTGGGGTACATGGTTCTGAGTAAGATTACAAAAGGGTTCATCCCTAAACTAATACAAGAGATAGACAGAGAGGGAGAGAGAGGTGAGAGGAGGCGCAGACCATCGGCGGCAGGTGCTTCGGACGAGGAGAAGCTCTGGTGCGCCATTGCTCCAATAGCGGCGAGGAAGTCGGTGAGGTGCGGATCCGGCGGCGGCGATGGACAGCGACGTGGTGGCGCTTCCCGTCGGCCTAGTGCTAACCCTAGATCGGTTGGGATGTAGGAGAGGGTTGTGGCGGCGGTGAACCTCATTTTCATGCCCCGGCCCTTCTCTCGTTCTATATAGCACGGGCGACAGGGGCCCACCAGCCATATGGACTGGACGCCCCCGATCAGGGCGTGTTCAAGGGGTCCGGCCCGATCTTTGGATCGGGCCCGTGGAGATCAACTCCAACATTCTCCCCCTTGATCTCTCATTGTTCTTATTCTTGTTCTGTATCTGAATTTGGTCCATCCCATCGCAGATCAGTATATAGGGCGTGCCTCGTCATGACAGTTATTACCATCAGATTAACAGCCACAATCACCTTTCCGGTCTAGAACAGAGTCTTATTCTTGGGACCTCTTTGTTCAGAAATCATAGGCTTTCCTTTAAACTCATGCCGGCTAAGTGTTCTCTAAACACTTTGGGTGGTAGGCCTTTTTTAAGCGGATCTGCTAACATCTTGCTTGTTCTAACATGTGCCAGACAAATCGTTTGATCCTGGACCTGCTCCTTAACAACATAAAACTTAATGTCGATGTGTTTGGCAGCACCACTCGACTTGTTGTTATGAGCACAAAATAGTGCTGGCTCGTTGCCGCAGTATAATTTCAATGGTTTTTCTACGCTGTCGACCACTTTCTATCCGGGTACTAGTTTCTTAAACCATGTGACCTGCCCTGAGGCCTCATAACATGCTACGAATTCAGCATACATCGTGGATGATGTTGTGACTGACTGCTTGGAGCTTTTCCACGATATCGCTCCCTTTTGCAAGAGTGAAGATATATCAAGACGTGGATTTTCTATCATCCGCATCTCTTGCAAAGTCTGATTCTGAATATTCTTCTATTTCTAAAGATTCTGATTTTCTATATGTCAGCATGACGCCTGTTGTACCCTTCACATAGCGTAAAGTTTTCTTTACCATTTTCCAGTGCTCGATGCCTGGATCACTCTGGTATCTGCCAAATATCCCGGTAACAAAACTCAAGTCAGGGTGTGTGCACACTTGTGCATACTGTAAGCTTCCGACAGCTGAAGTATAGGCACTACCTTCATTTGTTCGAGCTCGTACTTGTTCTTGGGACACTGATGTTTCCCGAAACTATCGCCCTTGACTATTGCAGCACGTGTGGGCTTGCTCATATGCATACCATATTTCTTTAATATCTTTTTTTGGTATGCCTTCTGTGATAATGCTAACACCCCATTTCTTCTGTCTCGGTAAATCTCAATTCCTAAAATGAATGAAGCTTCACCGAGATCTTTTATATCAAACTTCGTGGACAAGAATTTCTTTGTCTACAGTAGTAGATCAACATCACTGCTAGCTAGCAGAATGTCATCCACATATATAATGAGGAAAATGAATTTTCCGTTCTTGAACTTTGCATAAATGCCATTGTCCTGTTAATTTTATTTAAAACCAAAATTTCTTTTTGTTTCATCAATTTTTAAATACCACTGCCTTGAGGTTTGCTCAAGCCATAAATCGATTTCTTCAGGCGACACCCTAAGTTTTCTTTGCCTTCCACGACAAAACCTTTCGGTTGTGCCATGTAGACATTTTTATATAAATTCCCATTCAAGAATGCCGTCTTCACATCCATCTGATGTAATTCTAGATCATAATGTGCCACTAAGGCCATTATTATTTTGGAAAGAATTTTTACATGAGACCGGGGATAATGTCTCATTGTAATATATCTCTTCTCTTTGTGTAAAGTCTTTCACCATAAGTCGTGCTTTAAATATTTCTATATTCCCTTTGGAGTCACGTTTCATCTTGTAGACCCATTTATAGCCTACTGTTTTGGCTCATTTAGGAATTTCTTCTAAGTCCCAAACTCTATTGGCACTCATATATTTCATTTCATCTTCCATGGCTGCAGTCCACTTGGATGAACTCACGCTTCTCATGGTTTCTTCAAAAGAGGTGGGATCATCCTCCATTTGAATTTCTTCACTATTATAGACTTCATAGTCATCAGAAATAGCTGATTTTCTAATTCTTTGTGGCCTACTCGGGGCCACTGCGACTGGTATTTCTTGTTCAGGAGGCTGCTGCTGCTCCCCCTCATCCATGGCAACGGGTTCTATTTGGTCCTGAGGAACAGGGTCCTCATTTCCATTTGCTGCCACGTCAAGAGAACTGACAACAGGCGTTGGCACTGCAGTTTCCTGCTTTATCGGTGCCGCAACCACAGGCAATGAGAAATAGGGCTCTTGAGTCATCGGAGTGGGAACGAATACCCGCTTCTCTTCAAGATTAATTTTTTTGGCTACCATGCTCCCTCGATCATCTGATCTTCTTAGAAGGCAGCGTGTCTTGTTTCTATAAACTTTGTGTTTTTGTCGGAATAGTAGAAGCGATATCCCTTAGACTTTTCTGGATAGCCAATAAAATGGCAACTGAGTGTCTTGGTATCTAATTTCCTAGTGTTTGGATTAAATACCTTAGCCTCAGTTGGACAGTCCCACACACGAAAGTGATTAAGCGAGGGTTCTCTTCCTATCCATAATTCATATTTCTGACCATATCCATCAGGGTACAGTTTCTTATTTCTGCTACTCCGTTCTGCTGAGGCTCGCTCGGTGTCGAATACCGGGCAACTATGTCATTTCCATAAGGAACCTTGCAAAAAGTCCAGGAACTTGGTCATAAGGGGTGTGCCGACCATAGTACTCCCCCCACAGTCGGGTCTTACTATCTTGATCTTTAAATCATGTTGATTTTCTACTTCTACTTTAAATATCTCGAATTTATCCAACGCTTTCTATGGTTCTTTATTTTCTTAGCAAATTTTTCTTTAATGCAATCAATACATTGTTCTAATTCTAAAAATTCTAATGGCAGAAGAATTGATGCTTTCACTAAGCGCTCTATTCTCCCCCTCTAAATATGGGCTAAACGACAGTGCCATAATTTCGACAAGATTGTATCAATTCGTTTGCGTTTCTTAGTAACATTCTCATATGAGGAGGCATTCTTATTCTCAGGCAGTGATAGGAAATATGACTTGTCTTGTCGAGAGGCAATACCAACGCATTCTTTATTAAACTATATTGCACACTTGCTATCACCAAAACGACAATCAAAAGAGTCATCATCTAATCGTGACACACATATCATATTCCTTCTGATTTGTACTAGGTGAGAAAAGTTTCTTATTGTTCTGATAGTTCTTGTTTTTCTGCTGAACATGGAAGACAAGCTCACTTCCATTGGTGGCCTTGAGTCTATCCTATTTTTACTACACATGATAAACAGTTTCTCAATATTCCTATTTTCTGGTTGAGTGTTCTAATTGACATGAAAAGTCGAAAGTCCTTGGGAATAGACTTGAACACCAGCTTAACAATAAAGGGATCTATAAGAGGCATGTTTATTGTCTTAAGCTTGTTTGCCATGTGACTCATTTCTAGAATTTGTTATCTTATTCCACCGCCAGCATATTTTATGGTCATATACTGCTCAGCAAAAGTGTTAACATAAGCTTGGAAGAATCAGTGAACTGACTCTTCACCATTACTAGATTCTCAGTTGCGGTGGCTCATTCTGAAATTGCCATTTCTTATACCATCTGAAATGGAACCTCTAATGATCATCAGGCACTTGCGGTTTGAAATATTCCAATGTTCCTGCTAAATTCCCTATGGGCTTTCTGTCGAATAGCCCATGCATCGTCTTCTTTGTTCTGAGCCTTTACGAGATTTTCTGGTTCTTCTAGAGCTGGCTTTATGATGGCCAAATCTATATTAGTCATCGCCAGAGCAATTTGTGGCTTCTGAAAATCATTTCCCATAGTTCTAGCCATATAATTTTGGAATGACATTCGCATATGACATAGCATTGGATCACAAAATTCGGAAATTTGAGTACAAATTCAAGATAACAATATTGACATGTTTAAATTTAACTTTGGTCAAAATTCAAACATACAATATTTTGTGCATCAAGTCTAAATCACCTTTGGGCAGAGATAGAAAAAATGCATAAAATTTCTGGACAAGATTATAATATTGCAACATCAAGTTTGGTGAGAAATTACAATATCATAATTTACAAAATTCTGTGTTCAAGTCAAAATTATATATTCAAAATTCAAATATATAATATTATGTGCATTAAGTCTAAATCACCTTTAGGCAGAGATAGAGAAAATGCATAAAAATTTCTTGACAAGATTATAATATTGTAACATCAATTTTGGTCAGAAATTATAATATCATAATTCATAAAATTATGTATTCAAGTCAAAATTCTATATTCCTCTGTATTAATTATCCCATTGGTTCAAATTAACACAAAGAAAGAATCACAATTCTTCGCAGCGGAAATACGTAAAAACTCTAAATATCCATGAACATGTTTCTGTAATTTCTGCTCTTTAAATAATACATGTTGGTGCATTTATTTACAGAGTATAAATTCTAATCAAAATCATTCAAAATTCGTATTCAATATTGTTTCTAGAAAATAAAAAAGGAAAAACTCATTCTGTGTTCTTTGTTCGGCCCAAACCGGAATTTGGCCCAAGGCCCATGCCGCGCTTAGCGCCCCTTCGCGCGCCCAAGCTGCAACCTGGACCTGGGCTGCGAATTTGGCCCGACGCAGTGGACCGCCGGGTGCCCTTTTAGGCTGGATCTGGCCCATCGGCCGGCCGGTGGATGCTGGCTGTCGGATCAAATCCGACGACCGCCCTTCAATCCCAGCGGTTCAAAACCGCGGGCCGGCCGGCTTCCAAAAACCCTAGCGCATTCTTCTCCGTCTTTCTCTCGTCTGGTCCGGGTCTGGCGGCGCTGCCGTCGGCGACGTTCACCGGCGCGCGGCCAAGCCTGGACGCCCGGCCTGGAGCGTGACCCCTTCTTTACTTTCTTGTCTTCCCCGTCCTCCCCCTCTTCTGGATCTAGCCTGAGCGGGCAGCGACGCCAGCGGCGGCCGGCGCCGGGGAAAGCGGCGGCGCTGCCGCAGCTGCCTCGCCGGCGCGCATGCTCGCCAAAAATTGAACGCGCGGCCGTCGAGGTGGCTGCGGGCGACACCCCGTTGTTCTTCTTTCTGGCCGAGACCCCGCGCGAGGGTCGCGCGCCGACGAGCGGCGGCGGCCGAGGAAGGTAAGTCCCTCCCGGGTGTTCTTCTCTTGATTCGATTCGGGAGTTCTTAGAGTTAGGGTTTGGGGATTTATAGGGTTAGGGTTCTTGGCGTTCTTGGTCGATCAGAGATCAAACCTTGTTTTCTTTCAGTTCTGTTGCTTCTATTCGAGAACGATTCTCTGTTTCTTTCTTTGATTCTTCCCCAAAAACCCGATCTACAACTAGATCGGTGAAATGATACCAATGTAAGATTCTTTTCTTCTCTATTTCTGTACAAGATCTTTTCTAGATGTACAAATCAGGTTGGGGTACATGGTTCTGAGTAAGATAACAAAAGGGTTCATCCCTAAACTAATACAAGAGATAGACAGAGAGGGAGAGAGAGGTGAGAGGAGGCGCAGACCATCGGCGGTAGGTGCTTCGAATGAGGAGGAGCTCTGGTGCGCCATTGCTCCAATGGCGGTGAGAAAGTCGGGGTCGGCGAGGTGCGGATCCGGCGGCGGCGATGGGCAGCGATGTGGTGGCGCTTCCTGTCGGCCTCGCGCTAACCCTAGATCAGTAGGGATGTGGGAGAGGGTTGTGGCGGCGGTGAACCTCGTTTTCGTGCCCCAGCCCTTCTCCCGTTCTATATAGTCCGGGCGACAGGGGCCACCAGCCATATGGACTGGACGCCCCCGATCAGGGCGTGTTCAAGGTGTCCGGCCCGATCTTTGGATCGGGCCCATGGAGATCAACTCCAACAGAGTCATCATCTATTGATCAACTCAGTTAGAAAGGACTAACCCCAGTAGTCCTTCGAATGTATCATGAGCACCGCCCAGGATTTAAACACACTCCACTAGCACAACAATAATACCATTACATAGGCACGTCCAATACATAAGTTTATATTACAAAAGAGGTTCAAGATTTAATACAACAAGTTTTTCAGAGTTTTGCAGCGGAAGTCTACTACTCGCACTACATACATAACGCAAAATAAGAAGGTTAACATTATATGCCGATAGTGCCCTTCTCGTAGCCACCGGCTATCTACTCCTCACCCGCACCTCCGTGCGCGGGGTAGAAGTAGCCAAAGACGGCCTCCGGCTGCGTATCACCTGCAACAACTTTAACGATAGCACCATGAGTACAAAGGGTACTCGCAGGACTTATTCGATATGGGTATATACTTGCCTGACTTCAAGGAGAATGCATTTGGTTAGTAGCAAGGATAGGTCATGGTATTTAGTTTTGCATAAAAAGCATCTACTTTGATCAAGTTGTAAGAAGCAAAAGACATAGCATCTATGATCTTTAGAGCATACATCAATGAAATTGCATAAGTAAAGTGATCATGCATGTATCATAAGCTCAATCTTCCATGAACTTCATCGGTAACTCTACGTTAAAGTCAAAGTACAAGAGCGTGCTCAATGTCCGACAATGCGGCTATTGCAATAGATCAAAAACCCTGCAGGGGCGTACAACTTTACCCACACGAGGACAAGACTAACGACCATACCCATGGCCAAGGATAAGTGTTGATTCATGCCTTAACCTTTCACACGAACACAACCGACTATGAGCGAACGGTCGGGAAGGACAAGTGCACCAGAACCGCCGATCACACTCCATCACGACTCGCACCGAATCCGATCAAGGCAAAGTGTGACTCATGCTAGTTGGCTTACCTTCCCATAATTAAGCATGTGGTTCGTACAGAAAAAATGCTCAAGTATCAAATCAATTACGCATCGGTCCTTAATCAACTCAAGCAAGTCTAACCATTTGAGTTCCACTCTCAACATGGCTCTACCATACTTGTCCAAGTCCGAATCACCATTCATAGTTGCTCAATTTTATTCATCATTGACTAACTAAGTAGAATCAAACATTATATCCTATAATCAGTTGTCTAGAAGCCTGGCAATAGACGTGTAACACATCTTTTACCTGATCCGCATTCTCCCTATTTGCCTTAAAAAACAGCAGGCTGTCATCTGCAAACAAAAGGTGACTAACCATCGAAGCCGAGGCTGCCACTGTAATTCTCCTGAGGTTTGATGATTGGATTATGGATTTCAAAAGGCACGAGAGGCCCTCTGCTGCTAATAAGAACAAATAAGGTGAGATCGGATCCCCCTAGATGGTGCAAAACTCTCCTATCGCTCCCCATTAAAAAGAATAGAGAAAGAAACCGAGGTTACCAATCTCATAATGGAGTCGACCCACATCCGATGAAAGACAAGCCGTAGCATGATAGCTCTTAGATATCTCCACTCCACATGGTCATAATCTTTCCGCATATCCAGCTTAAGAGTAGCGAACCTGCTGTCGCGGCCACGCTTCTTCTTCATGAAATGCATACACTCATAAGCTGTAATTATGTTATCGGTAATCAATCGTCCTGGCACAAAGGTTGACTGCTCTTCTGAGATCACATCAGGCAGCACCTTCTTCATCCTGTTTGCCATCACCTTGGAGGCTATTTTGTAGACGATGTTGCATAAGCTGATAGGCCTAAACTGGCTCAACTCCTCCGGGCTCTCCACTTTTGGGATAAGTACAATACATGTACTATTGATTACTGAAGGATCATCCTCCCCTCTCAAGATTCTAAGCACCACCTCAGTTACCTCGTCACCACATAAATCCCAATAGCGCTGAAAAAAGTGAGCTAGCATGCCGTCCCGTCCAGGCACCTTGGTCGGAAACATCTGAAACAATGCTACTTTGACTTCTTCCTTCCTGAAAGGTGCCACCAAACCCTCATTCATAGCCGGTGTCACCTTCACAGGGACCGTGTTCAGAACTTGATCCATATCCGTAGTACCCTCAGAACTATATAGAGTCTTATAGAATTCAGATGCCATAGCACCCATCCCTGCCTCATCCTCGGTACACTGCCCGTCGGCCTTCTTGAGTTTAACAATCCTATTCTTTCTTCTTCACTGGCTAGCTCTGAGATGAAAATTTTTTGTATTCTTATCACCCGCTGCCAACCACATTATTCTGGATCGATGTTTCCACATTATCTCCTCCCTGTGATTCAGCTCCATAATTCACTCTACAACCTTGACCTCGGCGTGTGACGGTCCCACCCGAGTTGGCTCCGATCTTAGGCGCTCGAGCTGTTCATTCAACATTTTTTGCTCCCACCGAACATGGCCAAAGGTGTGTGTGTGTTCCAAAGGCTAAGGCTTCCAGCCACCGAGGTGAGCTTGTCGTGCAGCTCGCTGAGGGTGTGCGCCTTCCCGGCGTTCTGCCAAACACCGGCAAGCATGTCCCCAAACTCCTCATGAGACTCCCACATCACCTCATATCTGAACATCTTCATTGGATGCCTCCTCCTGCCTCTATCCACCGCCCTGTCCCACCGTAACAAGATAGGATCATGGTCTGATGCCACGACCGTGAGATGCGACACCCGACTGGAGGGGAAGTGGGTACACCAACCAGCCGTCGCCAGCGCCCGGTCTAGCCTGACTCGGCAAAAAGAACCACCTGCCACCTTCTTCTCAAAAGTCCACTTCCGACCCATGAAGCCGAGGTCGTACAACCCACATACATCAATTGCTTCCCGAAAGCCCTCGATCTGTGCCATACTTCGTTCTTGCACACTGGAGTGCTCTTCTCTGTGCAAGACCTCATTAAAGTCGCCAATGCACACCCACGGTAAGTGCGATGAGGACTTTATGAACTTCAACATATCCCATGTTTTATGACGCTCAGAGAGTTGAGCTTCCCCATAAACACATGTAAGCCACCATGGCTCCTTCCCAAACTCGGTCACAATTGCATCAATATGGTACCGCGAGTACGGTAAAATCTCCACTCTAGTGTTATTGTTCCAGACAATTACAAGACCACCACTGCGGCCAGAACTGCTAACATAAAAAGCATTATCAAACCCTAGAGTATTTCTTAATGACTCTACTCGAGCCCTGTGGATCTGGGTCTCCAGAACACAGAGCACTATCGGGGCCATCTTCTTCGCGAGCTCGCGAAGCTCTCGAACTGTCGCAGCATTGCCCAGGCCACGACAGTTCCAACTGAGGCAACTCATTGCTCCGGGCGGCACTCCGTCCCAGAGCCTGCTAGATTCTTCTCTTCTGTTGCACCTTGCTTCTGCTTCTTCCCCCACGCCGCCCTCATCGTCTCCAGTAGCCTAATCCTCTCTACTAATGCCAAGACCACGCCATCCTTCTCTGCCTCGCTCAAACTCAAGGTTTGGAGCAACTTCTCTACTTCATCACCATCATCAGCCATTGCCGACCTCGATAGAGAGCCGTTCCACACCGTCTCGCCAAGGCCCACTACCACTTCCGCCGTAGCAATCGGATCAGGAAGTCCCACCAAGGCCGGGTAGTTGAGTAAATCAACCCCTTTGTCAGCCCGAGCAAGACAACCCGAATCCTTAACTGGGGAGGCGCATTGTCAGGGAAGAATCTTCGACGAAGCAGATCGCCGCCGAAGTCACCGGAACCCTAGTCGCCTAAGTCATGCCCCCAGATGGGGGCGGGGGGGGGGGGGGGTACCAGGCCTAAGTGGGACTTACTAGTTGAGAATTGAGATAGTTTGCAGATAGAGAGGCATAAAAAATGTGATTCGGCCCAACAAAAAAAACAGTAACCTCTTTAAATCAGCCCAAATAGAGACCATCAGGTTTCGTTTTCCTGGGCCAGCCCATATCTGCCTTACCGTTGACTTATCCACCTCGCAGACACTTCTATCTCAAAAAAAAAAAAAAAACCTCCGCAGACACTCCCGTCGATCCCTCCGCCGAGATCGCCGGAACTCGACTAGCGGCTGCCGCCGCCGCCTCCGTCTGTCCACAACCACGGCAGCTACCACTCATGTCCAGGTGCCGGCCAGTGCTCAGCCTCCGCCAGACTGCCAGTCTTCTTCTTCCCATCAGCTACTCCGATCCCAACTTCCAAGGGTATGTACTAACTGCAATAGAAAATGTCTCTTTTGTTGTAAGCGCGCGACTCACCACTGAGCGCTGACTTCGCTATGGGTTCGATCCACTCCTAGAACTGTCCCTTCAGCTGGTGGGCAGTTGGTTCCACCATTGGTACCTGCTCTGACCTCACTTCCGAGGTCGCGACCAAGGTAGGCGTCTCTTCCATTTTATGAGATCTCTCTGTTTTTTTTGTTTTTGTTTTTTTGGTACGGGTGGGCGTGTTCTTCAATTTTGGAAGGACGCATAAAAATAATTGTGGATGAAATGGAGCGATTATGACTTGAAGGAGCGAAATGTGCTACTTAAGAGGAGTTTGCTTATACATTTATGCTCATGTGTCGAAACAAACCAATATCCTGACCAATATACTTGGTCAGAAGAGCAACGGTCTTTTGTTTGAAACAAGAGGAAGCCTTGCTTATTTTTTTCCTTCTTTTTAACGAAATATTAGAAGGAAAGTAGGTGAGCTTCCGTTGTCGCAATCCTTCTTCAACATGGTTTACTGTACCATTGCAAGATGTCATGCACAGTGAAGACCATGGAATATACTTCAACTTCAGTGGCTTGAGGCTTGGAGTGAATCCCTGCGAAACCTATCTCTTATTTTCTGCAACTCTTTCAGAGCATCTCCAATTTGTGCACGCTCTGTTGGTGTCTCCATTGAGCATGAAATTCCAACACGCAGAATAGATGTTATGCAAGCAATCTTCGCATCTCTAGTTCTGTTATAGTCTGAGGTTATATTTTTGATGTCATCTGGCCCTTGTAGCAAGCGTTTGTCAACAATGTTAGCCACTTGATCTGGCACTGACATTTTAACATATTTATGAAGGTTGAAATCGTCACCAAATTCACTGTCTGTTGGTCTTTTTCTTGTAAACATCTCCAGCAATAGTATACCATAGCTATAGACATCACCATGGGCTGAAACCTCATTGCCCAATCCATACTCTGAAAATTTACAAGAAATTGCGAGAAAACAACAGAATGAGTTAATTATGTACATTTGATGATTATACATAACTGATTTCACAATAATTCATTTTTTAGGGTATGGAACTAATGGATATGTTCTTACTTTTGCCATTTGTGGTGAACATCTAAGTTTTGCCAACTTGTTCTAATATACAGCCTCCTTCCATCAACGTAAGGTTTATATAATATGCCTGTTTAGTGTATAAAAGTTGCACCATAATGAATTTATATTCAAAGTGGCTTCGATGATTTAATTTGTAGTGATCGATAATATATTGTACAAGAAATTAAGGATCATAATCTAATATGGAGTACTTGTCCCCCTATCAAAATACACATTATTTTGATAAACAGAGGGAGTAACCAATAGGTGAGATAATGATAAAACCTGTTTGTTAGATACTGATAAAAGCTAGTGATAAACAAGAGTAGTTGTAAATTCACCTGGAGCAGCATATCCAGTTGTTCCTCTCATTCTAGCCCATGCACTTGATTTCTCAGAACTGACATTGTAGTCTTCATGGTAGAACCTTGCCAGCCCAAAATCGCCAACACAAGCAACCATGTCATCATCAAGGAGAATGTTACTAGGCTTAAGATCGCAGTGGATAACTGGCAATGGTTTGTGCTGGTGTAGATATTCAAGTGCAGAAGCCACATCAATAGAAATATCTAGTCTTTGGATGAGGTCAAGCGACTTGTATTCACCATCTACCTCAATTGCCTGGTGCAACCAATGTTCTAGATTTCCATTTGGCAAGAATTCAAATACGAGGGCTTTGAAATCGAGGCCTCTAAAGTCCACACCTGAGCAGACTGTTAAGATCTTCACAAGATTACGATGCCTGACACATCTCAAAGTCTCACATTCTGCAGCAAAACTTTGAGGTGCCCCGTGCTGTAGGAGATTGAGCACCTTTACAGCAACCATCACTTGCAAATTATTAATCACAATTTTCCCCTTGAACACTGAGCCAAAGCTCCCTACTCCAATGAGGTTTCCTGATGAGAAACTATCTGTTGCACGGGCCAATTCAGCATATGAAACCCTTATCTGTCGCTCACTGATTGTTGATGGTGCTTGGAAGTTCAGCTTTGTCTTCTTTTTCCAAATGAAGAATACAAACAGTGCAAACATACTAAGTAGACATGCACTGCCAAAGGACATTGCTATTATAAGCCTCAAAGGTGGCTTCTTGGTACTGTGGCTGGAGTAAGGTGGCAACTTCAACTGAGGTATACCGCCACATAAGCCATAATTTCCTAGGATTGTGGTAGAAGATGCATTTTTGAAAATTCCATCTTCTGGAACTTGACCTTTAAAGTTATTGAATGAAAGATTGAGAGTAGAAAGACCTCTCATGTTAGCAAGGAACTCAGGGATGTCCCCAGACAAATTGTTGTGGGAAAGATCTATCACCAAAAGGCCTTTCATCTGCTCTACTGATAGTGGAATTGTTCCTTGAAGGTTGTTCTGTGATGCATTAAGATATTGCAATGACTGGCACGCTCCAAGGGAGACTGGAATCTCTCCAGATAATTGATTACCTGAGAAATCTAATTCCCCAAGATTATTGAGATTACCTAGTTCTATTGGCAAAGTCCCAGTTAATAGATTATTTTGAATGCAAATCATACAGTGTTTTTATAGAGAAAATTTCTCTAGGTATTGGACCGATGAGGCTGTTGGACGAGATGTCTAATGTTTGTAATCTAATGTTTGTAAAGGACATCCCATAAGGCTAGAAGGTATGCTTCCATTAAGCATATTGTGACCGAGAGAAATTATGATTAATTTTGTAAGATTGCCGATGGTTGGAGGGATTGATCCTGATAGGTAATTCTCCCCTAGGTCTAATAGACTTAGTCTTGTTAGTTTTCCCACTGAGTTCGGAATAACACCCTCCAGATAATTTTCTGATAGAGAAAGCATGTTCAGATTGACCAAGTTTGTTATTTCTTCAGGAATCCTTCCAGTTAAGTTGTTGGATTGCATGCTAAAAATCTCCAGATTTGTGGAGAGATTGCCCACTGAACTTGGTATCTCACCTGCAAACCTATTATAACTCAACGCCAACATCTGCAGATCACTACAATTGGCCAGTCTAGCCATGAAACCCCAGTCAGCATCTCCCGTTGCTTGGATCTGATTTTCTCCCAAGTCTAATGAAAACAATTGAGTTCCTAAGCAATTAGGAATTGTTCCCGTTAATAAGTTACTTACAGCTTCAAACATTTGAAGCATAGAGGAATTGCAGAAGAGGGGTGGAATGGGACCATGAAATTGGTTAAAATCTATGAGAAATATCTGTAGGTTTGGAAGGTGTTGACGCAATTCTGGTCAACACACGAAAGCGCTAGCATGCGCGGATCGCAAACGATCCTCACCAGCGAGGTCCTGCGCAGACCGGTCAGACCGCTTGAGGCAGAGACGCCACGAAAATCTAAAACCACGAGCTCGGGAGGGACCCCGTCGGAGCTCGCAGATCTAGGGTTGTCCTGGAGTCGGCAGGCCACCCAGAACACCCTCGAGTGCCGTAGAGACGAGCAAAGAACAGCAAGGGATTGGAAAAGCTAGGGTTTGGAGATAAAAAGTAAAGAGTAAATGTGTTGATTTGATTAGGGTTACCTCAATCGGCCGTGACCCTTCATATATAGGGTGGGGAGGTCTATACCCATCAGAAGTCGTAACCCTAACAAATCACGTGTCAAAATATAACTCCTAACTCGGATTGGCTGTTTCGGACCGGTCTGACCGCTCTGGACCGGTTTGACCAGTCAGACCGGGGTGCATGTCTTCCGGGAGGCATAACTCCCTCATCCGGACTCCGAATTGGACGATCTATATATGCATTTCGATCGTCTCGACGAGATCTACGCAATGGTGCAGTCCAATTGACATTTTGACAATGTTACCTAGACCGATCTGACCGGTTTATTGGACCGGTCTGACCGGTTCGTCCAAATTATCCAGCAAACTCGGTATTTGCCAAATTTGGATGTCAACAGAAGGTTGTAGCCAATGTCAAGCGGAAGAGATCCATTGAGGTAATAGTTTTCTTGTGCACTGAACATTTCCAGATTGGAAAGATTGAATAGCAAAGGAGGCAGCGGACCTTCTAATGCGTTGTTGGCTACGCTGAGGTTTGAAACAGAAAGCAGGTTTCCAATGGAGCTGGGTATGGAACCTGTGAGGTTGTTAAACTGCAAGCCAAGTACTTCAAGCAAGTTAAGATTCCCAAGTGATTCTGGAATGCCTCCAGTCAGACGGTTTGACTGAAGATCCAGCCACACTAGCGATGTGAGATTTCCTATCTGAGAAGGGATGTATCCTGTAAGGTCATTATATCCTAATTCAATTGCTGTGAGAGATGAGAGATTCTGTAAAGGTGGAATGCTCCCTGTCAGATTATTTGTATGCAGATTAAGAATAGTCAATGCTGAGAGGTTTGCTAATGAACTTGGGATGGAACCAGTCAGCTGATTGGCACCTAAAGAGATTTTTCTTAATTTGACAAGGTTACCTATCCAAGTTGGTATCTCTCCTGTTAGATGGTTGTGTGCAATGTAGAGAATCTCCAGGTTCACAAGGTTGCTGAACTACCAAGGGATGGTTCCTGTAAGCCTGTTGTATCTAACATTGAGTACCTTGAGATTCTGCAGGGACCCGAGCTCATGTGGTATCTCCCCCTCAAGCTTGTTTTGGAAGATCACAATTGACTGTAGGTATGACAAGGCGGCGAGCTCCTGCGGTAGAACCCCTTGCAGGTGGTTACCGGGGAGGTGCAGCTTCCTCAAGAACGTCAGGTTGGCTACCGAAGAGGAGATAGCGCCCACGAGGCTGAGATTCTCGAGATCCGAAGCCGTGACACGGCCATGGCGACGCCCTCGTCTGCCGCACATCACGCCGCGCCATTGGCACAAAGGGATGGAGCGGTTGCCCCATGACTCAAGAGCGTGCAATGGATCAATCCTTATGAGTGATTTGAAAGATAGGAGAGCAAGGTGGTCACTAGTATTATCTGTGGCAATTCCAGCACTGGATATCACGGCCGAGTCCGTGCTAGCAACAAGTGAAAGGAGAGGGAGAACAAACAGGAAAGATTCTGCACCTACCATTGCTGGGGATTGCGAGGTGCTGTCTGTGAAGGCTGGTGTTCTCTTCTGGTTAGGGAAGAGCTATATTTGTAGACATAGAGGTGCCTGTTGGCACCAATCTAGGGCCAACACACGAACGCGCTTGATCGCGCAGCGAGCGACGGCACAATTTGCAGCGCTGATGCTCAGACCGGTCAGACCGGTCGGGGTAACCGGTTAGACCGGTTCGCCGGTGCAGAACGGCGAAATCTGACGAACGCTCGCCCGGGAGGGACCCTGTCAGGGCAAACGCGCGTAGGGTTGTTCTAAGATCGGCAGGCCACCTAGAACGCCTTCAGACGTCGCGGAGATAAAGGAAGAACAGCAGAAAAGGGTTGGAAGGAGCTAGGGTTTAGAGATAAAAGTAAAGGCAATAAGTATAAAGAAAAGTAATGTATTGATGTATTTTGATCGATTGGATCTCTCAATCGGCCGTGGCCCTTTATATTTATAGGGTGGGTGGACTTGTCCCGCAAGAAATCCTATTACAAGATCTAAATTTATGAAAAACCCTAGTTGTACTCGGACTCTACCTGGACCAGTCAGACCGGTCGGACCTACCGGTCGGACCGGTCGGTCCTTGCCGGACAGGGCACAGTGCCTCGACCGGTCAGACCGCTCGGTCAGACCGGTTGGTGCCAATTTTGGCTGTCAACATATGCCCCCCTGTTTTTTGGTAAAGCTTGCTTGCCAAAAAACATTCTTCTGAGCCAAAATTGTCTAAGGGCGATAATTAACACTACATCGGCCATTTTTTTTACTAAAGGCAATAAACAGTTATCGGCCATGTTTTGCTCAAATCGATGTTGAAACAACTTGTTTGGGCCGCCACACCTTCTTCATTATCGCTGATGTCTTCGGCACGGCCTCCACTTGCTGTTCCATCGACTCCTTCTTGCGCATACGTTGCAGCCTTCGCTTCTGAGTATGAGACAAGCCTGAGGGACACCACCTCGACTGTAAATACTTTGAATCTTGCTCCTTGCTCTTTTCATTCTCTTTGCTGCAATCAACATCTTGTTTGACCGGATTATTGCTAGCAACAATCGGTCTTTGTAATAATGCATGATTTGGATACATAGGAGGATATTGAATATAATATGATTGCATATGCATCCTACTATAATCCATAGGTGTATAAAAGTAAGGATACCAGCAATACCATGGAGCAATCAGTCCACTAGATGAAGTATAATTACCTCGACTCGATTGCTCTTGATGTCTTGACGATGATCCCGTATCCTTAACTTAGCTTGGTCACCCCTTCTGTCTCTGAGCACTCCCTTTCATCTCATATTTGGCCAAGAGTTCCTTAAAACTCGGCCTTGTCTTGATTTTGGAGGAGTTCCCAGATTTACTGGGCGCACCGGTCAGACCGGTTCTAGAACCGGTCTGACCGGTCGGACCGCCTTTTGAACCGGTCAGACTGGTCGACTCGCTATCGGCCCCTTTTTCTTTGTCCTGCCCCCCGAGTGTTGAAGCCTCTGTTGCAACTCGAGGAGTCTTGCTCTGCAGCACCTTTTTCTCATGCCTTTCCTCACCAACCACCATATTTTTCCATTTAGTCGATTCGGTTTGATGCGGCCGAATCAATACTTTTGGATTTGACAACTCAAGTGTATGAACGGGAAAAGGATTTTGATCAATTTGCATCGCAGAAACAACCAATCATCCTTCATTTATAGCCGATTGTATTTGTCTATGAAGAACATTGCAATCATTAGTGGCATGAGAAAAAGTATTGTGTAACTTACAATATGCACGCTGCTTCAATTCCTCCGCTGATGGAATAGTGTGAGAGAACTTAATCTTCCCAAGCTTTACCAATTCATTAAAAATTCTATCACACTTTGTCACATCAAAGGTGAATTTAATCTTATCTTGCCGATTTTTAGAAATTGGCTTTAAAGAAGTACAAGTGCTAGACTTATCACTAGATGACCATACAAATTCAGCAGCATATACTTCATTACCCTCATCGTCTGAAGATTCTCCTTGTAGCATATGCATACTAAGACGATCGGGTTTAAACTTAGACTCTTTGCTTCGGCTTTCCTGAGCCAAAGCCCTCTGCAACACTTGATTAACAGTTAGAAACTCATATCCTTATAATTTTTCTTTAATATGAGATCTCAAACTATTAAGAGCTAATTCGGCAAGATCCTTTTCAGAAATAACCAAGCTATAACATCGGTTTTTTGTATCTCTAAATCTTCTAATAAATTCAGCAACAGACTCATCATGCTTTTGCTTAACCGATGTTAAATGACATAGCCTCAACTCATTTTCACCATTATAAAAACGATCATGAAATTTACGCTCTAGTTGAGACCAAGTTTGCACAGAATTAGGTACTAATGCCGAAAACCATGAAAAAGCAGTGTCAGATAAAGACAAAGGGAACATTCTAATTTTCAAATGATCAAGACTCCCATAAATTCCCATTTGCACATTAAACTGACTAATATGCTCCCATGTAGTTCTACTATCCCCCCAGTGAATTTAATAAATTCAGGCACCTTGAAATTCTGAGGATATGATATGGAATCAAAACTCTTAGGATAAGGCTTTTGACAGACTAGAGTTTTGTCCTTCAATTCTACGCCGAAAGTTTCTTTAAACATAACAGCCAAATCTTTCTTATGCTTCTCAAGTATTTGATTAAAATAAGAATCATTTGGCCTTTGAACATTGGTATTAGAGCTATTCGGCACATGCGGTATATGATTCGGTTGTATATATGGTATTTGCTGCAAATGTCCATTATTTGGCGTTATACCATATGAATAACCTGAACCCTGAGGAGGCATAGTGTATGAATTATTCATTCGGCTAAAGCCAGCCGAAACATAAGATACACTAGTAATTGGTTCAGGAGACGATGGATATGCAACTAAAGCTCCAGAACCGGTCTGACCGGTCTGCGAGACCGGTCTGACCGCTCCATGCGCGTGATACTGCTCTGGAGTTTTCTGACCATAAAAATTCATCGACATGCCGTATTGAGGTGCATGTGCTGCCGATGATTCAAGATGCATAGTATTATGATAAAAAGTGCCATCAATATTAGGTCTAGGAGTACCACTATCATCAATCAATGGTTGCTTGCTTAATGATTTATCAATCATATTTTGAACAGTAGCAAGAATCTTTCCTTGACCATTAACCACCAATTGAGTAATTTGCTCTAAAGTAGGCGGTGTTGTAGCACTTACAGTAGCACTTGATTTGGCTTGCTCATCTTCATCCGAAAGAATGACCACCTCCTTGTCTTTAGAGATATCACCCTTCCGATTCTTGGAAAAGTGAGACAAGAATCACCGACACTTTTCTTCAAGTTCTTTTTCCTTGCGCGGCTTGTTCTCTTCTTCACACTCCTTTATGAAGGCTTCATAAGCTTGACGATCCTCGGGCGGCAATTCATCAACAGACGGTCTGCTGATGTTATCGGGATCGATCTCACCAGGATTCGACAGCTTCACCATGGTAGTAGATGGAGTAGATTAGATCGGTTTTACAACAGATCTTTCTTCCCCAGCGGAGTCGCCAAAATATGTTGGCGCCAATCTAGGGCCAACACACGAACGCGCTTGATCGCGCAGCGAGCGACGGCACAATTTGCAGCGTCGATGCTCAGACCGGTCAGACCGGTCGGGGTAACCGGTCAGACCGGTTCACCGGTGCAGAACTGCGAAATCCGACGAACGCTCGCTCGGGAGGGACCCCGTCAGGGCAAACGCGCGTAGGGTTGTTCTAGGATCGGCAGGCCACCTAGAACGCCTTCAGACGCCGCGGAGACGAAGGAAGAACAGCAGAAAAGGGTTGGAAGGAGCTAGGGTTTAGAGACAAAAGTAAAGGCAATAAACATAAAGAAAAGTAATGTATTGATGTATTTTGATCGATTGGATCTCTCAATCGGCCGTGGCCCTTTATATTTATAGGGTGGGTGGACTTGTCCCGCAAGAAATCCTATTACAAAATCTAAATCTATGAAAAACCCTAGTTGTACTCGGACTCTACCTGGACCGGTCAGACCGGTCGGTCCCTGCCGGACAGGCCATAGTGCCTCGACCGGTCAGACCGCTCGGTCAGACCGGTCAGACCGGTTGGTGCCAATTTTGGCTGTCAACAGTGCCACCAACGTTTTTGTTACGCTGTGAAATAAAAAGGTACAAGGTCACTTTCAGTGGATTTCCCACACCCAGTTAAGTTATGCATAATTTGTCATAGTGTACTATCGATGTCTATGTATTTTCTCAAAATTAATTAATCTATCATTCATGTAATATAAACATATGAAAACTGGTATATATATATATATATATATATATATATATATATATATATATAATCACAGAAGAATACATATTTAATGTGTTATTTTTCTTTAACTTCCAGAAAAATTATTTTTATAAATATTCCAGGACAAGTTTAGTGGACTTCTTCCTCTTCCTATTGATAAATGAAAATTTATTACTCTGAACCATAGTCACAGTAGTCTGAAATCTCTTACTCCATTCTTTTTTTTTATGAAACAGGTGGGGTTGCCCCATACTAGTTATTTATATTAATTAAGTGAAAAAAGAGAGTACATAGTACAAAATTATGAAACTAAGAAGGACATGAAAAAATGGAAAACAATACAAAATCTTACTCCATTCTTACTGTCTCTTCGACCCCTTAAGCCTGGGGTTTATAATTTTGTTGTTCTTTCTACTCCCTATTCTCATGACCTAAACCCTAGCTCAGTGTTTGAAATTTGGGGCATATGTTGCTGGATGAGACAGAGAAAATGGTGGGCCGATGGAGATGTTAAGAGGAGAGTGTGTGTAGGTGCTAATGCACTCTCGAGCGGAGTGCTTCCTGCAAAATGTATCAGGTGGAGGCGGTGCGTCAGTTGAAGTTCGTTGCTGGAGTAGCTCATTTTTTTTTAACAAAGGAATGTCCCGATCCTGTGCAGTCAAGAGAATGTCTACAGTCAAATGAGGGATCCGGCTCTCGGCCCTCGTGTTACAACAGTTCTTAGACTTTAAACCTCAACTGAGGAATTTCACAAAAAAAGAGAAACTAAAAAACAAAGAAAGAAAGGTAGAAGGTTAAGTTTCAACCTTTTTCTTGTTCCCACTTTGGCAATGTCTTCACACAACATAAATTCATCACATCTTTGTTTGTTTAGAAACTTAATGTCCGAATCATTCGTGCTTGCGATGTCTCTTCACGTAAATCTCCATCTAACACATAGGTGTGAGGAGATATCGACATCGCCTCTAAGAAAGGAATGGGACCAAAAGGAGTCACTAATTTCGAAGTCGTCGTAATGCCGACCAGGATTCCCTCAAACGGTTTCCATCACATCTGGCTTCAACATGGACATGTAGGTAGGGTAAATACATCGACAAAGCCTCCATGAAGGAAAGCAGTGCCATTGCCGGTCAGCTTGAGGTCGGACTGGGATTTCTCCCTACGCTCTTCGAAGCCACATCCGCATGGTCGCCTTGCACTTCGCCAACCAGACCTGATCGGTTCGTCCACTAGTAGCGGTCCGCCTCCTAGCCTTAGCATTGACTCCACCCGCGAGCCATAGCTGTCGCCCCCCATCCTGCTAACGCGCATGCACCTCAGGTGAGATACGGCATCACAAGCCTCACTACAGGCCCGGCGTCTAGTGGCCCTCAGGCCACACGGGAAGGGAGCAGAGGAGTTGGGGAGAGGGCCCTTCGATGCAGGCCTGCTGCCGAGTTGTCGCGGCGATGGTGAGAGGAGGCAGCGCTTGTCAGCATGGCGAAACACGCGAGCCGAACCCGGACGTAGCCGCCACCGTGCGGCGCTGCCTTCTTTCTGCCGTAAGCCACCATGTTCACCATCTCGGCCGCGCCGATGCTGTCAGCGCATTCTCTCCCCACAGGCCGCGCGGTAGCAGGGGGAATCGGGCGAAATCGCCTCGTCGCTGCCCTCCCAGCTACCACACGAGCCTCCAGCCAGAGACGGAGCTCCCCATGCGGCAGGGTGGGGCAGCTGCTCCACCTACTGCCAGCAAGGAGCCCCTAATACCCTTCTCTTCTTCCTCAGGCGCGACAGTCGAGCGGCGGTGTTTGGTGCCTCCAGCGACGCGTCTGGACACCTGGACTGTAACATGTTCTTTTAGGGCGCATGACAGAAGAACGAAGGCCAAAGGCCCAATATGTGGAGAGAGCCCATGAGCGCAAGAAATCACCAGCCACTACCTAGCTCTCCATCCCCAATCTCCCAACCAACCCTTCAGTTCGTCACTGCATCGTGTATCAGGCCACCCCGTGCCGTCTAGCGCACCGCCACCGTGCCCTAGACCTAGCTGCAGCCCGCCCCTTGCTACCACCTACCACGGTGCCGTCGCTTGCCAAAGACCTTGCTGCCTATGTGGCCCGTTGGCGCCCCTTGCCAGGCTAGCTGCAGGGCTCACGCCTGGTGCGCGCTGCTGCCTATCTACCTGCCTCAGCAGCTCAGTCCTGCAGTGCAGGCCACTGGTTAGGGTGAGTGTGCTATTTTTAGATAATCATATATGATAATATTATACACAAACTAATTTGTTCTTCGAATTCATAGATTTAGTTCACTACTACAGAAAGGGTCTTTGATCCTTTGCATTTGTCCTGGTTGTTGTTAGACACGGGACCAATAAAGATTTTATCCCGGGTCTAAAGACTGGCCAGGTTACTGTAGAGAGCAGAGCATTTAATCCCGGTTGAAATCCATCAATTATCCCGGTTGGTGGCTCCAACCGGGACCGATACTATTAGTCCCGGTTGCAGCCACCAACCGGGACCGATAGAGGTGCTTTTATCCCGGTTAGAGCCGAGCACCGGGATCAAAAGTAGCGATCCCCTTTTTTCTATCATCCGTGTGCGTGTCTCCATCTATGTATCTCTCTCCTCCTCTCGATCTCTCTCATCCTCTCATCTCTATCTTATCCTCTTCCCTCTCCTTCTCTTGTCTTCCTCTAGCTGCAGCTGGCGAGCCCGAGCGGAGCACACGGGGGCGAGCTCGGGACACAGCAGCAACTCGCTAATGCTCGCGGTGAGCGGTGGCGCCGGAGCCGGATCGAGGGGCGAGGCCGACCGGAGCAGCGTGCAGCTGGAGGGAGGTGCGACCGGCCGGAGCAGCGTGGCGCGGGAGGATGGTGTGGCCTGTCGGAGCTGAAGGCCAGGTCGAGGGCCAGGATGGCTGGTTCGGGATGCGGCCGCGGCTGCAGCCATGAGCGAGAAGTTCGCGGCAAGCGGCGAACGGCGGAGCCAAGCTGAAGGGGAAGGTTGCGGAGCTGAAGGGCGAGGCGCGCGGCAGGGACGGCATCGCTTGCAGCGAGTGGCGGACGCTCGGACCCTTGGCTGGTGTGATGTTTTTTTTTCTTCAAATGTTTTGGTTTTCTTGTTCTTCACATCGCTTGTGTGAAGCCTTTGTCTGTGATTATTTTTTCGTTTGTGACTGAGCTATTGAATCTTTATATGATTTGAATCAAATCAATCTCATGCGTTCTCATGTGTTATGAATTAGATTTGTACTTTCTTGTTGTATGATTGTCTTGTGAGATGAGCATGTTTCTAGCTTCAATCTTAAATTTCTTCTAAGTGTGATTGTATCTCTATGAGGAAGTTGAAACATATTTTGTGATGAAGTTGGAACTGGAAGATGAATGAGGTGGTGGTCTGGAGGCATGGAGCTGCGGCGGGACGAGCAAGCACCCTTTTTTTTTGTTTTTTTCTTGCTCTTTTGTCCCGGTTAGGAATTCCACCCGGGATCTAAAATTGCTTTTGATCCCGGTTGAACCACCCGGGATAAAAGCTAGTATCTTTTGTCCCGGAGTCGTAGTCCCGGTTGGGAAACCGGGACTAAAGCTAGTTCCCAACCGGGACTACATGCTGTTTCTGTAGTAGTGGTTGGATTTTCTTACTCTTGTTTAGTTGGTATTTGTTGAATTGATACACTATATTTGACATTCATGTGTGCCCGTAATATAACATAAAAACTTATGCCCCACCTAAGTTTCTGGCCGAGCACCGCCACTGTCTCTAGCGGTGGCATAGGCGGCGGCACTAGGGTTTCGCCTCAGGATGGCGGAACAGGGAGGAGGAAGGATGGAAGAAAAACCACCCGGGCGCCGCCTTCCTTGAGTCCATGCGGGTCGGGGAAGCTCTACAGCTGCGGCGCGCGGCAGGGAGTGGAGGGCGAGCTGTGGGGTGGTGGTTTCGCCCGTGTCGCCCTTGGGGGCGAAGCGGGCGACATAAAGGGCCTATTTGGTTCCTCGAGTAGCTCATTTGGACGAAGGATATTCAGGTTTCTAGGATTGCACTGAGCACCGGGTTTCCACTCAATATTTCTCTTTCTTTCATTACATGTTGTTCACAATAATCTTTGGAAAAATCTGTAGATTGCAATTACATCGTCCATACTTGGTCGCTGCAACTGCAAGTAGTGCCACTTTCACGTACAGGCAATTGCCCAATGGTGCGGCCTTTGCAATAGTGGTCCAAACAGTTGAGAAAGACTTGACCAGTTGACCAAAAACTGAAGATTCGCTGTCCAGTTGCGCACATTGCAGTCGCATATGGAGCAGAGAGAGAGTATGTGACAATTGGTTTATAGTCACTAAGAAAAACAGTAAAGATACTAAATAGCTAGACCGTCATCACAATGAAGAATATAAATTTACTACGATAATTCTTGTCTCCAAAAAGTATGATAGGAACTCTGCGGAATCACTAGCAGTAAAAATGGTTTTGAACTTCTATGTTAGACAAGTTAATACATATTTTGTGTGTCAGTTTTCTTCCATGCATACATATATAGCCACTGAGAGCTAGCATGCCAGAAGGAAAATCAAAGGTGTAACGAACATGGCCCCATTTAAGCCATTTCGAGTGATTTTGGTGATCGAGTGACAATGCAATCATTGGGACTAATGTGTTTGTCAAGTGTATCTCATCAGGTCCCAAGAATGAAGTAAAAAGCCCTAGCAAAGCAAAACACGAAGAAAGAACTCAAAGAAACGCTGAGTTGGACGAGTTCTGCAAAACTCAGTAGGGTCGGATTATCCGAATCAGCCAGGTCGGATAAACACACCAAAGAAGCCGGATGATCCGATGCCATAAAAGAAGGGTCGGACAAACCCTCGGATGATATACCAGAGAGCATGTCAAGGTGCATCAGAAAAAGTCTTCAGGGTCGGATGATCCGACGCGTGACACTTGAAGCGTCGGAGTAATGGTCGGATAAATGATCAGAGAAGGTGTTTGGAGTTCAGGGTTTGCCCTGTTGCTCCAGATGATCCGACGCCTGGTTGCAAGAAGGTCGGACAAAGACATCGGATAAATGACGTCAGCAGTTGGTTTGAAAGTTAACGGCTACCAGGGGAATCTCAGTGGGGTCGGATGATCCGACGCTCTCCATAGAGCCACGTCGGATTATCCAACGCCTACGCAGAAAAAGCAGTAACGACTCAAAACGGCTAGTTCGATTTGGTGGCCTATATAAGCGCCTCACCCCGGCCATTTTATAGTGGCTGGAGTTCAGAGAAGACCCACACACATCCAAAAACATCTCCAAGCCAACCAAAGATCAAATTGATCACATCTTTGGTTTAGCACATACTTCAAGTGCCATCAAGAAGGCCACAAGTCCAACAAGTGCTCTCAACGAAAGGAGAAGCTTCCGGATGAGAAGAACAAGAAAAAGATCACAATCAAGAGTTTTCTCATCTACACCAAGCCCAACCAAAAGAACAAGAGCAAAAGCACCACCTATATGATCAAGAAGAAGGACAATGGCAAATTGGTTGCTCACAAGGTTGGGAAGAAGGATTGGAGTTGGAACCGCTCTATTTGGGTGCCCAAGGAAATCATCACTAACATGAAGGGGCCTCAAATGGTGTGGGTTCCAAAAGATACTTGAAGCCCAAGGATTGGCTTTGGAGGATTTGGAGGCTTAGCTTACAGGATGATGAGAAGATTCAAGTCAAAGAAGCTAAGCTCAGAACTTGGACTTTTGGTGCCCAAGTCCCCATAAGGTAATGGTAGCAAGACTTCAATTCATACATCATGTAGCTCCATTGCTTTGCTAGGATGTTTGCATGCATTGCATTTTCTAGTGCTATATATGGTGGGTTGCTTATGTCTTGCTCTAACCCATGAGCAGCCTACATGGTTTGATAAGTGTGTAGAAAGCTACACAAGATCACCTCTTCATGGTACTTGGACTTCATGAGGTATGCATTTCATTTTTGTACCATGAACACAAGCTATAGAGTAAACTTCCCATTGTTTTCATAAACAATGTGCATACATTTGTTTGGTGATTCAAACACTAAATGCACATATTTAGAGGGAGTTTATCCTATGGTTTGTGATTTTGGAGACTAACATATTTGCAAGTTTATCTTTTGTAGTCTCTTTCCGGAGTTAACACTCTAAGAGAACGTTGTTCATGCTCAATGTGAATTAACAACTCTATGAGAGTGATTAGATAAATAAGTTTAATTTCATGCATATTGGGCCATGCTCTATCGAACTTAAATTTCTATATATCTAAGTTCATATGCTATGTGCTCATACATTTGTTCACATTGATTTACCCAAGTGCCTCTCACTCTTCTTCTTTCAAGTGGTACAACCAAGGTAACTAAGTGACCCCCGGAGGTAAGCAAGGTTCTAAAACTCATTCAATTGGTATCTTTATCATTTCTTAATTTTTTAGAGCTACCTCCATGCATAATATGGTCTAAGCTTTCTTGTTTAAACATCTAGCTGTGCACTTGATTTTCACATTATCATTTTATGCACATACTTGTGGAAAGCTTAGCTCATATCATGCAAGTCTCATATTTTGTGATCCACCTTAGTAATCATTCAAGTGGTATCTTCATCGATATCTTACACTTGGATCATGATTCATGGAACTAACTCCCTAGACTACTAATATTTTTCTTTGAGCTATATTATTTTGCAAGGCCTTTTTAGGTGATTTGACTCCAAAAGGGGAGAAATGTGGCTCAAAGAAAATATCTCCCAAAGGGGGAGGAATGTCTTCCAAATGGGGGAGAAATATGGGGAGAAGCAAAAGGGGAAAAATCATGGATTTATGGGGAGGCCAAGCCGACATTGGATGGTGGTAAGCATCCAAAAAAGTGTAAGTGGTTCAATTTGTCAATTTTGCAAATTTATGCTTGTTTTGATTGTGTTGTCATCAATCACCAAAAGGGGGGAGATTGTAACGAACATGGCCTCATTTAGGCCATTTCGAGTGATTTTAGTGATCGAGTGACAACGCAATCATTGGGACTAATGTGTTTGTCAAGTGTATCTCGTCAGGTCCCAAGAATGAAGTAAAAAGCCCTAGCAAAGCAAAACACGAAGAAAAAACTCAAAGAAACGCTGAATTGGACGAGTTCTGCAAAACTCAGTAGGGTCGGATTATCCGAATCAGCTAGGTCGGATAAACACATCAAAGAAGCCGGATGATCTGACGCCATAAAAGAAGGGTCGGACAAACCCTCGGATAATGTACCAGAGAGCATGTCAAGGTGCATCAGAAAAAATCTTCAGGGTCAGATGATCCGACACGTGACAATTGAAGCGTCGGAGTAATGGTCGGATAAATGATCAGAGAAGGTGTTTGGAGTTCAGGGTTTGCCCTGTTGCTCTGGATGATCCGACGCCTGGTTGCAAGAAGGTCGGACAGAGGCATCAGTCAAATGACGTCAGCAGTTGGTTTGAATGGCTACCAGGGGAATCTCAGTGGGGTCGGATGATCCGACACTCTCCACAGAGCCACGCCGGATTATCCGACGCCTACGCAAAAAAAGCAGTAACGGTTCAAAACGGCTGGTTCAATTTGGTGGCCTATATAAGCGCCTCACCCCGGCCATTTTAGAGTGGCTGGAGTTTAGAGAAGACCCACACATCCAAGAACATCTCCAAGCCAACCAAAGATCAAATTGATCACATCTTTAAGTTTAGCACATTCTTAGTGAGTGATAGTGCTAGGATAGCTCCTAAGTGAGTGAGTGACAAAGGTTGTGTACCTTGTGATGTGGTTCTAGAGTGAACCATCACATGTACTCGGTGAGCCGGCCATCCTTGGAGTCTTGGTGACTCGCCGGCACGTCTTCGACCCTCCGGCTTGGTGTGAAGCGGCGACGACAAGCTTTGTGTGGGGGACGTAGAGACCCCCTTCCTTGGTGGAGAAGTTCCTTAGTGGAACCCGGGATCAAGGTGACCGTGGACTCGGTGTCCTCGGAAGAGACTTGGTTGCCGAGAAGCAATACTCTTTGTGAGTGCTTCAACCACATGGATGTAGGTGTGCCTTTGTGGCTAACCGAACCACGGGATAAATTCTCGTGCCACAAGAGTTTGCTTTCTCTCATCCCTACTTAAATTTCTGTATTTACTTATTGCAATCTTTGTGTGCCTTTACTTTCTAGAGTAGAATCTTGATAGAATTGGCTATAGGTTGCATAACTCTTTTGGGACGAGAGTTTTCACACTAGAAGAATACTAGTTACACATCTAGATAGTATAAATTAGTTTAATTCATGTGCAAATAGTTTGAGCTTGAGGTTAAGGTTTTTAGTTTGCCTAATTCACCCCCTCCCCATCTTAGGCTACGAGCACCCGATCCGGTCTTTCAAAAGATTAGTCGTCTATTGCTAATGTTGGTTTGCCAACCCTTTGACTTTACATGGAAAATCCAGTTTGTGCCCCGTGCATTATTGGTCACCGGCTGTCAACGACTAAGGTTTTTGGTCCTAGCCACCGGTGCCTCTACGCTGGTGGATTTCACTCTCCGGTCTCCATTATATTCCACTAGAACATCATGTGCGCTTTGCGATCGCCCTATCATGATCATAAATATTTAGGGTCTGTAGAGTACACAAAAGAATAATTACAGAATAGCGAAAACTTTACAGAAAGCAATTTTTATTAAGGCCGCATCATTTCATATTAAGGATTTTCTTTTTTGCAGGATTCTATATTGCTGAAATGATGCAAAGTTGATGCATGATCAACCGGGAAATCCCCCATTTAAGAAATCAATTTCACACATAATTCCACTTATAAATTAAAGGCTGGATTTAAACAGCACATACAGGCATGCAAAAAAGATTAAGATACGATACCTTTTTAGTTTCGCATGCCATGTATTCAAGATCTATGAAATAAAATATGCAAGTTAAATTAAAATAGGAAGTAGCATATGTACAGAAGATTAATGCGAAAGCACACATAATACGTCTAGATGTAAGCTTTATCATTGTGGCTAAGTAGCCTGACTGTAAATAAATCCAAGAACCATAGAATAAGCAGGGTGTGGGCTGCTTACTAGCTTCTGCAACTTGCCATAAGTGTGGTGACTGCCATGGGCCGAAAAGTAGGAAGCAATCTATGAACCAAGAGTGATAGAAGCAGCATTAGAGAGAAGAGAGAGTGAAGGATCGAAATGCGTGACCCCAGTGAGGTGAATTTCCTACCTTTCAAAAATCCTCCGAGACACAAAACCTATATTTTAAAAATCAACCCAACACACCTCTCTTCATACCGCCGAAGCGACACAAGTTAACTCGTGACTAGCTCAAAAAACAGTTAGGAAAGTTCCGCCCAAAGCGGAAGCAAATATAAAACTATTTACTTGAGCAAAGCTATCACCAAAACTCCACTTAATCAAGCATTCAGCGATTCAACTGTGATTAGCAAAGCTCAAAACCAAGCGGAAGCAAAAAAATTTAACCAACAAGCTGATCAAAAGTCTCACATAAAAGATTAGAGCTAAATACTATAAAGAGTTCTCTTAATTAAGCATGCAAAGACTAGCAAAAACAAAAACTAATCATCAAAAGCTAAAGCATGCAAAGGCTAACAAGCATTAGAGACCAAACTCATTTGACTAAGCAGCCGATATAAACAAGCATCAGTAATGTTTGAAATATGCGTTTAAAGATACCATATTTCAATTTGAGGCAATAAAGTAAAAACAATGCTACTGCTATCTCAAGCATAATTGTAAACTGATTGAGCAAAACGAACCGACATATACTCATGTTAAATTCGATTACTCTTACCGATCAGTGCTCCGTCCTCGTAAAGAGACGATGCAGTGCAGATTGTAGCAGCGCAGAACGTAGTCGAACAGGCTTGAGCGGTCACGCAGCTGCGCTGCATAGAAACCTTATTGCCGTCCCTCGTGCAGGCTTCACGATGGCAAGGGTTCGGAGATACCGCTCACCCTTCTCCTCATTGCACGCCAAGGGAAGGGCCGGCGAGATCTAGCAGCTCGACGACACAGCATAGCAGGAAGTGAAAATGGTAGGGAAAATTGAGTGTCCGTCACTTGAATGTTTCCGATCCACTCATATAGGCGCAGCTGCCCTCAAAGAGCCGTTATCACTTTGATTATGCCCATAAACGACATTAAAACACATTCAGGATGATCATGACAATTTACTAGGAATTATAGCATTAACCGGGCATTGATTAGCACCTAATCAGTGCACAACGGTTTATATGTGAGAGACACGTCTCGGCCGAGGAGGTCTTGAGCCGCTCGAGGGTAGGTCGCTACCCTCGAGCGAGGCGGAGATTAAGCGCGCTGCTGGAGGCCTCGGCTCGAGCCGCTCGAGGGTAAGTCGCTACCCTCGAGCGAGGCGGAGATTGAGCTCGCTGCTGGAGGCCTCGGCTCGAGCCGCTCGAGGGTAGGTCGCTACCCTCGAGTGAGGCGGAAATCGCTCCGCGGGTTTGAGGAGGCCTCGGTTGCTCCGTACCACGCGTGTTCTTTGGAATTCTCCTGAATGGTCCATAATATACCAAATTCCAATCCAACAATCCCCCACCAATTCCAAAGTAAGAAATGAAGGACAAAAGGATCACTATGATGTATCATCGTTAATATACCAGTCTTTCGGTATGAGTCCCGTACGGGTTGAACTAATACCTAGAATAACAAGATTCATCTTCCCACAACAGAAGAATGGACTAGGCCTTGAATTCTCAGTCATATGTGGTCAGACTTCACCTGAAATCACAACTGATACTAGGCTGCCAAAACAACCTCCCCTAACCGGAGCGTTAATGATCTGCTCCCATATCTTTTAGTGAGTTTTCAATGAGAGCGCCCTATCTCAAGAACTGTGACCTACAGTTAGACTCACGTAGGTGTTCCCCTTCAAGAATATCCTACTGGCTGATATCTTTTCAATGGGGAACATTAAGGCTTAATGACATCCTTCCAAACAGTAAAGAGTACTATAGTTGTCATTTGGACATGGGTACATTTTATTATTTTTAATGTACTCTTTGAGTTACACCATCAACTTGTTTTCCCTATTCTCTACTTCACGGGATCTCTGATCACATAGGATAGGTTACCATTATGGTGTAACATACTCAAATGGGCCTCATACCCATGTCCTTAGACATCACAAAAATCACATTCCGTGATAATCACTTTGTGAAAGGGTCTGCCAGATTATTTTCAGTTTTCACATAGCTCACAGCTATAACTCCGGAGTTTCTCATTTTTTTGACAGTTGTAAGCCTCCGCTTAATATGCTTGTTGGACTTGGAATTATCCTTTTTATTCATAACCTGAGCTAGCATTGATTGGTTATCGCAATACATTAGGATGGGTGTACCGGCTTCTCAAGCAAAGGCAAGTCCATAAGCAGCTCCCTAAACCATTCAGCCTCACTAGTGGCAGTCTCCAGTGCTACAAGTTCTGCTTCAGTCGTTGATTTTGTCAAAACTGTTTGTTTGCAGGACCTCCACGCAACTGCAGCACCCGCTAGAGTGAATACATAACCACTAGTAGCTTTGATCTCGTTCGCATCTGAGATCCAATTGGAATCACTATACGCCTCTAACACAGGTGGGTATCCCGAGTAGTGAATTCCATAATCTGAAGTACCTCTCAGATAACGACACACTCACCCCAGTGCTTTCCAATGATCATCTCCTGGGTTTGATGTGAACCGACTCAGTTTACTCACAGCGTAGGAGATGTCTGGTCTGGTCGCACCAGCCAAGTACATAAGGGATCCAATTATTTAAGAATATCTCAATTGATTTCTTCCCTGTCCTTCGAATTTTCAAAGTTTTACACTTGCGTCATAGGGAGTTGGAGCGACTTTACAGTCTGCAAAGCCAAAGCGGCTAAGGACCTTCTCCGTATAATGGGCTTGACTCAGTGTAATCCCATTCTCATTTTTTATCAATTTAATATTCAGAATTACATCTGCTGGACCTAAATCTTTCATATCAAAACACCAAGATAGGAAAGAT